>NW_026571175.1:0-53739 GCF_026225935.1 Boleophthalmus pectinirostris
AGAAGCAAACCAATTTCCTTTTGTTTGTTTTTATGTAATTATACATGTTGTATTTTATACATTTTTTGAGTGAGCAGAGATTGCGTTAGGTTTGGTGGCAGTACTGTTACCTTTTATGGTCATGGCATAATGAATGCTGTATAGTGAAAGCACTCCCTCTCCTTTCACTGATGCTCTTACCTCTGTGTCTCTTCTCCCTGCCTCTGTGCTTACTGGAACTCCCCCTGCCTCCATGTCTCCTCTCCTTGTCTCCATGTCTCCTCTCCTTGTGTCCGTGCCTCCGTGTCGACTTGGACTCGCCCTGCCTCCATCTCAACTGCTCCTGCCTCACTGGACCCAGCACCTGATGACAGATCTGCTGGCTGGGGGGAGTACAAAAAGAGGGAATTAAAGCTTTCTTTAATTGCATCTTTTTGTACTTTAGTAATCACCTACCTTGTGGAACCCACAGGTACACTGAAGGCTTCTCCCAAACAGATCCTTAACATGGCTCTGCAGGCAAGCATCAATCCTGTCTAAGGCCTTTTTTCATTTCTTGGCCGCTGGTCAGTTGAAAAGTGGAATTTGCCCTGGGCATACTTGAAGCAGATGTCCCTCCAGTAACTATCTGGCTTTCCTGTCTTAGTCGTCTGCAAACATTAAATATAAAACAGGTTATTTGAGAAATATTTTAACGCAGTGGAGTCATACACAGCAGACATGCTATCAAACACGTTTTTCTTTAACAGTATTAAGCTAATTATGTGTTGTTGTTATAATTATCATCATTATATTAAGATTATTATTATTAGCTGCAATAGTTGTTGAGGCTGTGTGGTAGATGATACGCACACAAGACAATAATAAAAGGTTGAGGTTTATTAAAAAACAATAAGGCCACTGGTTGTAAACATTAAACAACAACCTCTCGTCAAAAACACCCCTGAACTAGAAATAGCCACGCATCGGACAGCACCAGGGCTGTAGTGAGCGTGGTACGCGAGGGTAACGCCGTCCAGTCCTGTTCTATAGTGACCTGAGACTTGAGGGACCGGGACTAAACCAGGACTAAACCAGGACTAAACCAGGACCAGTGGCGGCTGATGGTATAATTTTTGGGAGGGGCACCAAGGGCAAAGTTATAAATATATATTATGAATAATATATGTATTATATATATAGGCTGTAGTATTATAACAAATACCAGAAACAGACATTTTGGTTAGTATTGGCTGAACAGTATCGATCAGAGCACAATGAACAGCCAAGCACAAACTTTACGCAACAACACAACGCAACAACACAACGTAACACGCCGCTCACACCCAGACCCAACAACGTCAGCAAAACTACAATAAGAGACATGAACACAGATGCCGCTCCTACAGCACACGACAGAACAACCAGAGCAGCTCCATCGCACCCGCGAGCTCATTTACGCACTATTTAACTATTAACACTATAACACAATTTACCTGTGAGGCTCCAAGTTCAGATTTGCCGCAAACTAATGAAAACCAGCCTCTTACCTTCTCCAGAGACTGAAGCAGAGTGTTTCCTCTATCCGCTGTCCCACTGGTTCTGTCTCCAAAAGTCTATTGTCCAATATGAAGAGATGAAACTGGTCAAAATCCTGGTCCAGTCTGGTCCGTGACGCGAGGTCCAGGAGCCGAGTGCACGAGCTGGTTGTCTTAATCCCACTTCCCATTTAAATCTGAAAGTTACGGTCAGTCCATATCAGCACCAGGACACCAGGTAGAATTATGCCTCTGCGCGCTATGCTCAGGTCAAACTTTTACACCCAGAAACGAGCGGGCAAAGGCGGATAGAGCAGCGAGCGACTGCCCTGGCCCCGGCGGCTACAGTCCCGGGTCCTGGCGGCGGGTCTGTCAGTGTGTCTTTGACTCTGTCTTCGCCATTTCCTGCGTGGAGCTTTAAGCTGAAGTAGCAGCTGCCGCTAATCGTGAAGCTGCTACGAGTTGACGCAGCAGGTTGACGTGACGTGACATGAGTGACAGAACAGTTGTCCAATCACACTACACTAAATAAACAGACTGTGATGTCATTGATGTCGCAGTAAAGTTTGTGCCCTCAGCCCCAAGTGAAATGTGCCAATCAAAATCATTTTAAAATAGTCATAATAACGGCCTGTGCTGGGGGGTGGGGCACCAGTGGCCGCTAGGGGGGGGGCACGGCCCTCAAATGCCCCACCTTGCCGCCGACACCGTCTAGGCCATATGTGTACTGACAGACGAAGGGGAGGAAATTCTACTTGGTTTGCAGGCTTTGTTTATATTAGGGTGACCATATTTCCGTTTGTGAAAAACCGGACACCTGACTGGGGGAGGGTCTCGACACTGAGCTGCTCTCACCTAGCAACCCGTGCACATGGCCCCCCTCTTGTCCGGACCGGGACGGAAATCGGAGAATTTCTTGTCCAAGTCATTGTTAAATGCGCATTTGCCCTTCGGCATGTTGCAGACTGACCGACTGTTTGTGTCTGCTCGCTCCTTCTGAGTCACAGAGCTACGAGAGCCGCTCAATTTAATGGCCCAATGAAAGGTAATGAAAACACGGACATTTCCATCACTTAAAAAAAAAAAAACAGGACGCAAAAACTTGACATGTCCGGGGAAAAACAGAAGTTTGGTCACCCTAATTTATAACATTTCTCATACAAAGAAAACGTAGCAAAGTTACAGTGCTTTGGAGGGTCATGGTTTGCCCTCTGTACAAAGGAATCACAGCCCTCACGTTAAATAATAACAATCCAATGTCGCCACACGTGAATAAATTATCATATGAATTAGCCATGTGTGCATTATGTAGCGTAGCGGTGTGAAAAGACCATATAAAGTAGCTATGTGCGCATTCTGTAGATTATGCTATGCTAATCTCATGTAGCCTCATTAACTCCACAGCCCCCTACCTTGGGACCTTGTACCCTATGTAAATTCGTACATCTGTATTCAAGGACTTGGAGAAAACAGATATACGAACAATGAAACTTGGCACGATTATTTCACGTCTTCTCCCGCGAAATCGGAGGACTTTATACGGCAAATAAACAAATAAATCACTTGGTCTTCTGATTCTGTCATATCACCGTAGCTACACAGTGGCAGTATGTACCGTGAGAAGCTCAGTTAGCAATAATATAGCTTACATATGGTATTATGAGTACTAAGCAAATTTCCAAACTTACCTCTTCTGCTAACTCTTGGAGAATGTGTAAAATGGCCCCTACTGTAATCTGTACCGCGACAACCCCGCCCCCTTGCCTACGTGACGTGACCTAGTGTTAGGACCTGTTCGGACCTCGTTTGACAAAAGGGCTCAGTGCAGCACTACGAAAGAGCATTGTAGTCAGTGAAAAAAAAATCTGGAGGGGGAAGGGGGGGATTATCTCGTAGTTACGAGATAGGATCTCGTATTATCTCGTAATAATTATCTCCCCCTCCAAGCTTCTAAGGTAGATGACCTACCAACTCCAAACCAAGTTATTATAGTAGTCCTACTCCTCAGGTATCACGCACACCATTTAGTTTTCCAATTTAACCCTTTATGGAATTTTTAGGAATTTTTTTCCTTGAAAATCTGTGATTTTTTTCAATAGCTTCTAAGGTAGATGACCTACCAACTCCATTAAAAACATAAATTTTTAATTCGGAAAAACCAAAAGGTGTAACTTGGTTTGGAGTTGGTAGGTCATCTGCTTTAGAAGCTACTGAAAAAAAATCACAGATTTCCAAGGAAAAAAATTCCTAAAAATCCCATAAAGGGTTAATTTGGAAAACCAAAAGGTGTGCGTGATACCTGAGGAGTAGGACTACTATAATAACTTGGCTTGGAGTTGGTAGGTCATCTACCTTAGAAGCTATTGAAAAAAATCACAGATTTTCAAGGAAAAAAAATTCCTAAAAATCCCATAAAGGGTTAAATTGGAAAACTAAATGGTGTGCGTGATACCTGAGGAGTAGGACTACTATAATAACTTGGTTTGGAGTTGGTAGGTCATCTACCTTAGAAGCTATTGAAAAAAATCACAGATTTTCAAGATTAAAAATTCCTAAAAATTCCATAAAGGGTTAATTTGGAAAACCAAAAGGTGTGCGTGATACCTGAGGAGTAGGACTACTATAATAACTTGGCTTGGAGTTGGTAGGTCATCTACCTTAGAAGCTATTGAAAAAAATCACAGATTTTCAAGGAAAAAATTCCTAAAAATTCCACAAATGGTTAATTTGGAAAACCAAAAGGTGTGCGTGATACCTGAGGAGTAGGACTACTATAATAACTTGGTTTGGAGTTGGTAGGTCATCTACCTTAGAAGCTATTGAAAAAAATCACAGATTTTCAAGATTAAAAATTTCTAAAAATTCCATAAAGGGTTAATTTGGAAAACCAAAAGGTGTGCGTGATACCTGAGGAGTAGGACTACTATAATAACTTGGTTTGGAGTTGGTAGGTCATCTACCTTAGAAGCTATTGAAAAAAATCACAGATTTTCAAGGAAAAAAATTCCTAAAAATTCCATAAAGGGTTAATTTGGAAAACCAAAAGGTGTGCGTGATACCTGAGGAGTAGGACTACTATAATAACTTAGTTTGGAGTTGGTAGGTCATCTACCTTAGAAGCTATTGAAAAAAATCACAGATTTTCAAGGAAAAAATTCCTAAAAATTCCATAAAGGGTTAATTTGGAAAACCAAAAGGTGTGCGTGATACCTGAGGAGTAGGACTACTATAATAACTTGGTTTGGAGTTGGTAGGTCATCTACCTTAGAAGCTATTGAAAAAAATCACAGATTTTCAAGATTAAAAATTCCTAAAAATTCCACAAAGGGTTAATTTGGAAAATCAAAAGGTGTGCGTGATACCTGAGGAGTAGGACTACTATAATAACTTGGTTTGGCGTTTTTAGATTAATTGATCTGGAAGATATTGAAAAAATGTATTTACTAATTAACCCTCAAAATATATAAAAATAACAAATATTTTATAAAACGTACATGCACAACCCCTTTTTTGTTTCTTTTTATTTGATTCCCTTTTTCTTTTTTTCTTATTTAATTTATTTTATTATTATTATTATTATTATTTTGCAGACTCCATTCAATGCAATTGTAATTTATTGACGGTCCCTAACCCGCGGACTCAGCGGAGCTTTGGTGTATAGCTCCCCGCACCGTGATCGAGCAAGCGGGGCACAGGCAATGAACATCTCCGCTGTTGATGCGTAACTGAATATCTAACGTCTAACGTAAAACTAACTTCACCACGGTGTCTCAGTCTTGGTCCCTGACTCAGTCCTTGTTTAAGTTCTGGTCTCAGTCCCGGTCTGGTCTTGGACCTCGTTTAGTCCTGGTTTAGTCCTGGTTTAGTATTGGTTCAATCCTGGTTCAGTCCGGAGGCGCAAATAATGAAGAAAATTGTTGTTTGTTTTCTTATTTTTAGTTTTATATTGAAAAACAAGGTTCTTCTTCTGTCGCATTTTTCACTTTGACTTTGATTTTATTATGACTTCATTCTCGTAATATTATAACTTTATTCTCATAATATTACGACTTTATTTTAACTTCAACTTTATTCTCGTAAAATTACGACTTTATTCTCGTAAAATTACGACTTTATTCTCGTAAAATTACGACTTTTTCTGGCTTCGACTTTATTCTCATAATATTACGACTTTAATGTCGAAATGTTACGACTTTATTCTCGTAGTGCCAGCATTTTTTTTTTCATCTGACCCTTATACTCCGTCGTATCGTCGTAATATTTAACTTAGACATCTGATAAAATCTTATGTTCATGACTGCAATATTGGGTCTTCTGATCCTAGCAGGGTTTGAACCCGGGTCTGGGGCAATTATTTTATGAACGAATTATTTTTTGAACCAGTCAAGCATAGCGGGTGGTTATTTCATCATAGTGATACTGCCGATTCATTCAAAGGTGCAACTGCACCTAACCAGTGGAGGGCAGCAATGTACTGACTGTGCCCAGTCTACAACAACAACAAGATGGTAGAAGCTAGCTCTGTTAGCCTAACCTAAACATTTTCTCTGTTTTTGTTAGCGAAACCGTTGTTATTTAACTTAATAGTTGCAGCTGAAGATGGGAAAGCGAGACAATCGAGTGGTGAGTTTTTAAAATAATTTAGAAACAGATGGATCAACATGAACATTGCATTCCTCTCGCTCAAGCACGTCTGTAAGGCTGTGTGTCTGAAAACATGCATTATTTTTGAGTGCATTATTCGGCAAATACTAAGCTTAAACGTTGTTAATGGGCCCCGTTTAATTCCTACGTTTTGAAATACACTGATGCGTACTGCCCACCAATCTTACATTTATAACTAATCCTTTATCATTAGTCAGTCACTGATTGTTTCGAAGGGAGAAGTGGACAGCTAAAGGAGCTATGGATGGACTCTAGTGACAGTGGATAATAAATAGGACTAGCATAGAGCTCCGGCTTGTGACATCACACAAGTTTCAGTTACCGTAATATTAGCTAATCAGTGGAAAATTTAAGATGATAAATACCGAGTTTAGCGTTCATTCAAATGTTTTCTGGCTCTATAGAATGATGTATTTTTGTATCAGTGATC
The DNA here is from genome assembly GCF_026225935.1 of Boleophthalmus pectinirostris. NCBI lineage: Eukaryota > Metazoa > Chordata > Actinopteri > Gobiiformes > Gobiidae > Boleophthalmus > Boleophthalmus pectinirostris. Next base: position 6,592 of record NW_026571175.1, read on the forward strand.
CAGTCATTCTTCATTTTGGGGTATTGTCAAAAATAAAATATGGTCAGAATGTTTACAAAACATAACATTTTGGCTGACTTTTTTTCCTAATGTCACCTTTATTTAACAACTAGTTAACATGTTTTATGTGATGGTGTGTAATGTCACAAAGCAAAAGTTTTCAAGTTGACAGCTACCTTTTACCTTTAGCTCCAGGGCTGAAAATCTCAAAATGATTATAGTGATGGCATATAAAGTTGAAAAAATGCAGTGGAGCACCTGATATCACAAGGTGGTGCATTTTCTGTTTGAGACAGCTTATGTACTGAACTCAGCCTAAATATGCAGGGTTTCTTTGTTAATGTGTGAATAAAAAACACAACTCCAGGTTTTTGATGAAGAAACGACATGACATCATCAGAAAATAGTGTAATATAGGACCTTTAAATAAAAATGGCATACATTTAGGTGTGTATGCTTCTGTGCATCACTCCAACTAAAAAGACAAGCTTCAGCAGTGTCCCTGTTTAATCACTTGGCCTGGCGTGATACCAAATTTTGAAGTGCGATATACTGCTGTGGTATATATAGATGATAAATTTTAAACAATAAAGCAGAATTAGTCCCCAAAAATTATTCGAAATGTACAATATTGTTAAAAATATGAGCTGCAATAAGTAATGACAGAATGCAACAGAAGTAGTGAGTCATAACCTTCTACAGCTGAACTTTTATATAGAAAAGTAAAAGGAGACAATTTCAGGTCAGATCCAGAGGTGTGAAAGCACCCCTTTATGGTCCTGAATGCTTATGAATGATTATGCTAATATGACCCCACACTCAGTGCAAGTTCAATAGGCCTAACTAGGTAACAGAAATTGTAAGCAAGTAGGGTGTTATTTTCAGAGTAGTTATCTCCTTCCTTCAAGCAGATATAAAGCAGTGTCCATCAGCATTTTGACCAGAACTGAAGAAGCAGCTTGGGTGAGCTGCAAAATGTATTCGACCAAATAAACTTTTGTCCAATTGACAAATTGAATTTCTCCTAATGCCATGGATTCTACTTGGACAACTGAGGAATTTTACACACAGAGAAGTAATCAGAAATTTCCCATTAGTACAAAGAAGAAAACGAGTAGTATTACCAGATTATCAGATTTCTATCCCCACACAATCACATATTTTAATCTTATTTATTTCAGCTATGATGAAGGTATTTTCTGAATAGTAACTTTTTATTCTCTCCCATCTGCAATTTAGGCTTATATTAACCCTATTGCAGCGGCACGAGCAAGGGGTCCAGTGCAGAGTTCAGGGCCCAGCATACAGGACTACTTGAGCAGACCACGTCCAACATGGTGAGGTCTCCACCAAAATGTTATAAGGTGATTCCATAATTAGGGCTACATTTCCTGTTAGCTGGCTGTATTTATCAGTGGTACAATTTCATTAAAGGTAGTTGTTACATTGGACCCTTGCAGGACAAAATTCAGGTGACCTGATGGTATTATTGATGAAAATATCTATCAGTTTATATCCTTTGAATAGCTATTCAAAAATATAATTATGTCTTCTTTTAACATTCACAATTTTGTTTCCATTTAAAGACAGTAAATTAAGTGATGTATTTACATTTACATTGCTGACATGTTTTCATGTCAAATGGGTCACAATTCTCATAGACTTATATATTCTCATATAAATCAGCATTACACAGTTGACTTTGATAAAATGCATTTGTCAGATCTGCTGTGATGTGTTCAGAGGGCCTAGAAATTTAAAGTTAGACAACAAAACTTTGAAGCTCTAAATGCAAGATATTGCATATTTCCTACATGGTTGTTGTAGATTTCCAAATAAGTAAGCAGGAGCATACTCCTTTTTTGTATCTGATTATAATACATTAATGTCAAGCAGCAACTGTCTGTTACATAGTTTTATTTCTTCAAGCACTTTTAAAACATTAATAACATAAGATAATATAACATAATTAATAAAAACAAAAGTTGAAGTGTAGTGTACCTTTGGTTTTAGAATCACCCATGTTTCTGTCCTTGTCTAATTTTATTTCTTTACTTGAAGGGAGGAACTAAAAGAGCAACTAAATAAAAAGAAAAAGGGCTCTCGTGCCTTAGCTGATTTTGAAGACAAAATGAATGAGGTTTGAATTCAACACTGCTTTGTAACACTGCTACATATCACTGCGATCTTCTATTAAACTTTCTTTTCTTTTTTTTCTTTTTTTTTTTTTTTACAGAGATGGCGGAAAGAACTGGCAAAGAACAGGGAAAAGATAATTGGGGCAAGGGAGAATCAAAAGGAAAAGAAAGCCACAGAGCATAGGGACAAGGACAAGCGAGAGGTACTCACTAAACAAAAGACCTTGCAGGATTAACACAGGGATCTCAAAAGAGTATTTAAAATGCTAATGTCATTACAATGTTCAGAAATGTAGAATTGAAGTGATTGTTTGAAGCACACCGTAATACAATGTCAGTGATGACATCTGCTCTTTAAGGAGTATTAGACTTTATTAAAAAATAAAATTGCTTGTGCTACGAGAATAAACTTGTTACAATTTGACACTGAAGTTGTAATATCTAGTATAAGATGTAGTAATTGCAAATGCATTAGAGCAATATAGTTTAGTCACTTTGGCCAGGATCCAAAAGAATACAGTTAAAACCTTACATAAAAGCCTCCATTGGATGTTAAAATGGTTTTAATGGATGATTAAAAATGATAATACCAAATTGTTGCACTACTAAAAGTTGTCCACTGGTCGCCATTATAGTCTATGCCAGTCAAACTTTTTTCTGGCAACTCACTTTTTCTAATTGGTCACCTCTTGTGACCCATTATTAGATTTATTGATGGTTGCAAAACAATGCAAATATGTCTCATTATTTCCTTTTATTTTGTGATGTTTTATTTTCAATATCTTTCATTTCCTTTTAGTAGTCTGATAGTGTAAAATTTGGCTAAAATGTGGCCATACCAGCTTGTCAAAGCCCGATCCCATCAGATCTCAGAAGCTAAGCAAGGCCGGGCCTGGTTAGTACTTGGATGGGATACCACTGGGAAAATCAGGTGCCACGGGGGCGCCAGTGGCAGAAATTGTCATTGTGTCCTTAAGCAAGACATTTCACCCACATTGCCTAGTATGAAAGTGGTGTGTGTGTATGTGCGTGAGTGATGGTGATGGTCAGAGGGGCCAATGTCACAGATTGGCACTGAGTGTGGAGTGACTGAATAATGAACTGTAAATTGCTTTGGCTATCTTGAAAGGCGCTATATAAATGCAATGATTAATTTATTTGAAAGAATGGCATGTACTTGGTCCAGGCTCTGGACACAGGCAAATAAGAAATGTATTCACTGTACTTAGACTTAGATTTAGACAAACTTTGTTCATCCACAAGGGAAATTATCTGGATACAGTGGCTCTCACATTACATTAATTATACTTTTGTACTTAACTATAGTAAGGATGAAAGAAAGATATATGGCTACTTGTTCATCCACTGGGACATGAAATAAAAACAGGATATTTATTATGTATATATTATTTATAGAAAAAGTAGTGAAGATAAAATGTCAGCTATGGTGCTGTATTTCTGATCAGTAGTCAGAACATTTGCCAATGTTGATCAGATAACAGATCTGGTGAAAGCATAATGCTTTATATAGTGAAGTGTTTGTGGACTGTCAGAGTGCGATGCTTATTTTTGTGTGACCACGTGTGACAACGTGTTGTAAAAGGCAACGGGGTAGGGTGCTTTTAACACATCAGTGTTCCCATGGTCATGAAAATCTTGGAAAAGTCATGGAATTTAAGTATCTCTTTCACGCAGCTACAGCGATCTGTTAAGTTATCGTTAGTATGTGCCTTTTGTTTAAGAGATGACAATAAATGCACTGACAGTATTTTGAATGCTTAAAAACTATAATCCCAATCCATAAGAGGAGTGGAAAGGGTTAACATTTCATATTTAGCCCTAAAAGTATGCTCAGTTCTATACATACAGGGTGCTGTAAAGTCATGGAAAATTCACTGTGGGTCATGAAAAAGTAATGGAAAAGTTTTGAAATTTTGTCAGTGAAAAAGAGCGGTAAGCCTGACCTGTGTTCAATGCATGACAGGACTACTTCCAGGAACTTTTTCAGACTAACAAACTGTAGTCATTATAATAAGTTAACTTTCAATGTAGCCTTTTTTAATTGACATGGGGTAGGGGGGTAGAAAAAGTAGGTGCCGTGATTTGTGGGACCCGCACCACACAAAGCACTAATTGTTTTAGCTTGGAGCACAGCCGGTAAGGTTTTTCGGAGGAGTCCTCCACGGACTGTAATGTACTTGATTCAACAGCTGATAAGTGGCAGATAACTGCAGTGGCAATCTATCTAAAAATATTTACACACATGGGGACAACATATAAAGTTTGACATCTTTTATGGGCTTTTATGTAAGTTTTTATCTCATCCAATCGCCATTGTTTTGCAGTCTGTATTCACTTTCATATGGTGGTGGTTCTTAAATATTTAAAATGTCATGTTGTTAAAAAAAGTTGAGTATCTCTAATCTATTATTACAACTTTCTTCTATTGAAATTATGACTTCAAAGGCACTGTAGCTACCTGTAAAAATGTGAAAACCAGAACTAGTTCATTTTAAATAGTTTGCAGTGGTCCAAAGTTATTCCTCATTTACCTTACACTTTCTGAGCATCCTAATTATTCATTGCAAAGACTTTCTAAGCTCTTTTCACAGTTCTCAGACAACAGTGCAGTATTTTGCTATTACGGTAAAGCTAACATATAGCATGATAATGTGCATTTTCTGATTATGGGACAATAAAATGCTATAGATGCAGACAATCCACAGCTGACCTATTTTGACTTTGATAGTTCTGCCATTTTGCAATGTTTTGTTTTACTTATTTGATTTTCAGTGGTGCTCTGCCTTTCTAGTTCCTAATAATGTCATCTTGTGTCATCTTGTGTTATTGTAACAATGTTATAATCTACTATGTCTGCTCTGCAATTAGAAGAAGAAGGAGAAGCGGCAGTGCAGCAGGGTGAGAGCAAGTTTACTGCTGTCCTGACATGTCTAAGCTCAAATCTAACAAGGCTTGCTTCTGTTGTTCTGTTTAAGCACTCTTCATCATCCTCCTCCTCCTCGTCTTCTGATTCCTTCAGTAGCCCTTTGTCCCAATCTGAAGATGAGGTGTGAATTGTAAAATACATTTTAGCTTGTATTTGCAAAATTTAGTTGCCATTTCAATGTAAACATTTGTTTCTTAGGATGAAAAGCCTGTTAAAAAGAAAAGAAAAAGAAAACGGTTGGCATCAGACTCTTCAGAAGAAGACTCCAATGTTGAAACCAAGGTAAGGTCCTGTGTTGAGTATTATCAAATTTAAAGGGTGCATACTTTTTAGTGGTACATGTGAATCTTTCCAGTACAGCTTATTTGGTTTGGTCCACTTGTGTACCACTTCAATAGTATAATATAATAAAAACTACTGGGGTGTTATTTAGCTCAGTAGAACAAAGTCCCCATGCATCAAGCTTTTCGACAGGGACAGATCTGATAGTGGTTCAAAAAAGTACTGCTAATGTCATTCATGTTTTGGCGTCATATAAATACTTGGTTTTCATAGGAGTCCAAAAAGAAGAAAAGTGAAGGAAGGGACAAGATTTCTGTAAGTATCAAATGTACCGTATGTTGATTGCTTTGACCTTAAAGGGAGACACTACAGGCAAAACAATTTTTATTTTTTGGTCATTTTGGTCTCTTAGCTTAAAAGCTTCCATGTCGAAATAACAAAATCTTTTAAAACATATTTTATATATATGCATCTGTATATATGTGTGAATGGGGCTTTAGATTTCAGCTAGACATGTCAGACTTCATGTGACTTCTTTTAATGCTGTTTCTATCCTACATTTTTTAGGACAAATCCAAGAAAAAGAAGAAGAAGCATAAGAATCGCAACAAGAAAAAGCAAGTCAAGGTCAAGGTTCAGTCAGACTCAGAATTTGAGTAGTGCACACAAGGGTGTGTTCATGTGACCTCAAGACAATCTAGAATCCCTGTAGTGTAGAATTGAGTTAGAGGGCAGGTCAGAATTCTATGGTGGAATGTGTTATTTTAACTGGTCTAGCTGTCTAGCTGGTCTAAACAAAAACTGGTACTAAGTTCAACGTCTTAAGCATACATTTTTGTGGAGCCTATCCATAAAAATAATGGAAAATGGGGATGGATCTTGTGCTACAAGTTCTCACTAAAAAACATGGGACAAAGTTGTGCACACATTTTTTACATTTGCCACAAAAATAGGTTTAAATTTGCCGTTGTAACAACAAACTCGTGAGAAGCTTATTCCGAAAAACACTGCTACAATTTTTTTATTTTAAATAATTTCAAAATCTTCTCCTGTCTAATTTTTGGGATGCCATGTCTTGTCAGTTATAATGACATTTGAAGAAGCATACATTTTTATATTTCTTAAAAAACAAACAAACAAACAAACAAAAAAACCAAACAAACAACAGAATATCCATTATAGACCCCTGCCCTCCATCTGAAATTGTGACAGCATCAAATTCTAGAACATGAACGCTGCCTAATTAGCTGTAGGGCTGTTTGCTAGTGCCTGTATGCTGCATGTGAATCCATCCTCACATACTTTCTGAATACAACAGAAACAGAACTACCAGCTTGTATGTGTAAAGGTGCACTATGTAACTTGTTGGTTTGGGACTAATGTGGGAGTATAATCACTCATTTATAAGTCTTCTGTTCAAAAATAACTTGGAAACATGCATTTTGAGTGTGAGCAGGTCCACACTGTGGCGTGCGATTCCCCAGAAGTTACATAGTGTACCATTTTTAATGAATATCTGCTTCTTCTTTGTTCTGTATTATCTTTTCCTCAGATTTCAGTCAGTCTAGAAAGCGCAATCTTTTTTTTTTTTTTTAAGTTTCTATATTTCTATTACGTAATCTAGGTCTCAAATTTTATTGTATTTTCTGCTCTGTGTTACATTGAGGGATTTAAAAACATTTTCAGAAAATGTGAATTAGTCTGTTAGTGGTGTGCTGTTTCACTTTACGTCTGAATTAATGAATCCTTCCCTCTTGACCATCTTACTTTTGTTTCAAACTTACCTTGAAGGTTGTTTATATTGTCAATAAGTAAGGGGTGGAGTTTAGAGCTGGTATTTTAATTTGAGAAGGTTGTGTTTAAGTAAGTGGCCATAACTTGCCTGAAATAATGCCAATATTCCAGAACTATGGTTCCACTGTCTCTGTAATCCCTCATTCAGGTAAGTTCCATTTAAAAATACATTTTGATTCTGTCAACTGGACAAAAGTTTTAAAGAGAATATGTTTAACCACTCATTCATGTGGTTTCCTCAGTTCTGCCCTGTTACTTACCAGTATCCTGGCAAATATCAGGTTTGGATGAGTGGCAAAATGGTTTCACTCCATATCGTTTGGCTATTGCTCAACTGTTGTCATGAATGCGGCTTATTCTCTACCACAAAAGGTGTATGTGTAAATCTTATAATTTGATTGTGTAAACTAAATGGGTACTGTTAAAAATATCTTAACCATTAACAATCCTAAAATCTATTAACTTATTAACTTTAGATACACTTGGATTCATAATGCATAAAAGTCACAACCCCTTTTTTCATATTTTTGCTGTATTGAAATGCATTAGAGGTTTGTCTGCAAATTGTTGCACATACATGTCTTAAAATATTTACAAGAAATTGTATCATTTTTAAGTTTCTGATTTTAATTTCATAACTACTTCATACTATTTTTGTCAAAATGCTCTCATGTGGTTAAACAATAAAAAAAATAACACATTCAGGCTTTTTTCCACTGATTTGTACAAAGTTTGACACTGGCAGACTTTTCTGTCATTGCCACATTGGAGAAATATGTTAATGTCTTGTGATTTCAGCCTGTAAACTGGAGCCATTTTATGGCTTATTGGGAAATAAAATGTGGGTTAGGCCAGTGATCTAGTAAGCTTCTATAAAAGGAGTGGTCACATGACTAAAGAACAAAACTTCCTGGTTTACTTGTATATGCATGGGCAGATACCCAGGAAGTGCATGTGATACAGACCACACCACTGGAGGGTAAGTACAAATAACAGTACAATTCTGCTTTATGACAAGTATGTCTATTTTTTCATATTCCTCTGATGTCCTTTTCAAGTATTTTTTTTTCTCTGTAACTGTTTAGATGCTGGAAAAGTTTGTGCTTCTAGGCCTCTGTGGCTTTGTGTCCTGCTACATCACCTGTCCCGGTGGACAAATGAAGTGTAATGACCAGGCCACGTGCTGCCTCACTGAACAAGGATATAGATGTTGCCCGTACCCAGACGTGAGTCTTCATTGGTTTTGAAGAGGAATATATTTTACTTCTATGGGACATTAACTGCTAATCACATCACCTGTTTAAATCACTGTTACCTTTTTGTTGTTTTGATGCTATATGGACCGAAAACAACAGATTAACATCTTTCACTCAGAGTACCCTCTCCTTTAGCAAAATTTTGCTCAAATACCTGGGAAGAAAAGTATCCAGTATCAAGGCCCTTGAATTATATCAAACTGATACTACATGTATTATCCCACCAAATCAAGTAATAATTAGAAAAAAATGCAGAAACATTAAAAAAAGATATTCATATATAATATAAACTTTATCCAAGAATAAACATTTTCACTTGTCAAGAAAGTTCCTCTTATGTGAGTTTTAATTTACAGCCCTTCCTCGTTTTTGTGATGTGTGTGTTGTGAGCAGGGGGTATGCTGTGCTGACCTGGCCCATTGCTGCCCCTCAGGGTACCAGTGTAACCTGATGACTCAGATGTGTGAGAGGCGTTGGGAGAGCAGGCCAATGCTGCGCACTGGGCTGGAGCCCACAGATGGGGTACCTACCGTGGTGTACTGCGATATCTACTACACATGCCCCAACGGCTACACCTGTTGCAGACATCCACATGGTGGATGGACTTGCTGCCCGTACTCCCCAGTGAGTAGATACATAGATGAATCCCTACGACTATGTTCAAAAACCTGACTTGAATGTATAAAACAAGATAATACTGATAGGGTAAATGCAGAACCAAATACCTGTGGTGTGTATAGTGTATGTGGGAGGTAGTTTCGATATTTTAAGATTGTTTTCTTAAGGTAAAACAAGTGCAGTTTTGGAGAGATCGACCATCCTATCGCCACTCCTGGTATCGTAAGGCGCATATATGAAAATGTTGCGTAGGTGATTTGCCATGTGTTTGTGATCCATAAAAATGAAGCAAGAAAAAAAAAGCTGTTCAGCAGAATGCAACTTGTGATCAGAGACAACAATAAGCAGGTTTTATGATTTTTTTTCCCCGTTTGTACGTGTACAAGAATTCTATATAAATGAGACCCCTTAGCTGCATTATGCTCCTCATACATGTATTTGAGTCAAACAGCATTAACATGTTCATAAAACCAAACCAATAAGAAGATTCAACAGTGAAACCCTGAGCCACTGGTGGCTACAGCTGCTGCAGCACAGATAAGGCAGAGACTGGCAGCCAAAAGGTGCCAGGTGAGCGGGAAGGGGAAGAGCTCTGGGGAACAGATGGAGGTGATCACAGCAGCAAAAAAAAATTAGATGTTGTTCACATTAACATTGTCACAATACTAACAGACTCGACTGACCAAATCACTCTTTTTAGGCAATAGAATGTGTTTTTCAACATTAAATTATAGGGATTTCTTTTATATTACCATGTGGCATTGTAATGGCATGTGTAATCCCAGTTGTTCAGGTAAATTACATAGTGTTCCAAGGGCATATACTCGACTATGTTGTCTTATACTTGTTCTGATACAGCTCAAGATCATTCTAGAGCTATTCAGGGAAGGTTTTCTGTCCTATCTGACTTTTTTGATGCAGGCTGAAATGAGTATCTACTTTTGATGCTAGTTTTAGTATCGATTAGTATCTCATTTTCAATACATTTGACAACTCTTGTTCTCACAGCCTTTGGGAAACTAATGGCTTCAAACTCATTCATGCAAAATGTTTTACTAGGATTATTAATGCCAAAGTAACCAAGGTCCTGACCCAAAGTTTGCATCAAGGTGTATCACTGTGCTCACAGCTGATTGGTCCAGGTTGTTTTTTTTCTAACTCTAAACCATGGATCCATGCTGTAAACAAGATGTTACCTTGGTCCAGTGAGTGTGGAGTTTAAAACTGGCTTCTAGCAACAAGCCTACACACTTGAGTTGTTATGTGCTCCATAGGCCCGCTGCTGTCTGGATGGGTACCATTGCTGTCCATATGGTTATGACTGTGACTACACCTACACCCATTGCATCAGACAGGGCGTGCCCTACCCCTTTGGCTCCCCCAACCTGTTGCCATTACCTGCAGACAAGGTAGGTGTTGGCAGGCTAACAACAAATCAAGCTCAAATCAAGCAACAAATGTATTTTTACACTGATGTTGATTAGTGCTGCTGATTAGTCTATTAATTATGCAAGAGAGAGTAGTTTGAAGGGAAACAACCCACATCCTCCCCTTCCCTCAGCTGGCTGGACCCCATACCCTTGCCTTATCCTGGATGAGCCCCTCATCCCTCTGTCTTGAGTGAACATTATAGACTTAAACTCTATCTGCAAATGGTTGCACATCAGTCCCAGAAGGAGAAGGATGTTGTTAAGGTGTTGACCAATGACTGTTCCACTGATTTGATTTCTAACTTCCTGGTGGTGAAATCCACAATTTTGTTAAGCCCTATGAGGTGACAGCTGTTACTCTTACTGCTTAGAAATTTGGATGTGTAGAAAAATATAATCACAAACTTAACTTAAGCCATTGATTTTTTTGGGTGTGTGTTGATTACATTGACATGAGTGATTTAGCCAGCTATTATGTACAGCAGCTGTACATTAGTTATCAAGACACCATTTAATTTTTTTGTCATTTTTAAAAGTATAGTTATAATATAATATGATATGATATTATATTATTTATCATATCATATTTTCGATCTTGCCGTATTGATATTGATATTGAGATTAGTGAGAGGAAACTGCTGGAGTGTATGTGCTAGTTTTGGTTTACGAAGCATATCCGCTCAAAATGTCTTCATTGTCACATTACGACAGTTTGTGGTTATGAATTGGGGCAGTGTGGGTAAAAATTGGGTCCAGTCCTAGTTTTGAGTCCTGTGTCCAATGTTCAGCAGATTTATCCAAAAACCATTGATGTCCTAGTTTTATATAAGAAATGCCCCAGCTGTCCCTATTTGACCTATTTTACCCTTCCAGCAGTAACAAGGGGCATATAGTCAAGCTCAAAATTATTTATACCCCTGACAAATTTTGACTTAAAGTTACTTTTATTCAACCAGCAAGTTGTTTTGTTGGTTGGAAATAACACAGGCATCTCCCAGAAGATAATAAGACAATGTACAAGAAGCATCATTGTGGAAAAAAATATTTCTCAGCTTTTTACATTTGAATGAAAAGTGGCCTGTCCAAAATTATTCATACTCTTTGTAAACTGTCAGAGTCTATGGAAAAATCCAAAGTTCTATACCATTCCAAACAGCACAAGCTGTTCTAAATCTTCCTAATTCCCCTGATTCATTTGGAAGAGCTGTTTTAAGCAGCTGAACAGGTGAAAAACAGTAGGTTTTTGCAGTTGGTTTGTGAACAGTCATGGCTAAGATAAAAGAGCTCTCTGAGGATCTGCGACTGCATATTGTGGCTGCTCACAAGTCAGGAAAGGGCTATGAGGTCATATCTAAATGTTTTCAAGTTCCAGTGGCGATAGTACAAAGTATTATTAAAAAATACAAGACGTTCCCCAATGTGGAAAATCTCAGAGGATGTGGTCGGAAGCCAAAAGTGACACCTGTGCTGGTCACGAGGATAGTGGGAGAGGTGAAAAAGAATCCACAGATCACCACCAGAGCCATCCAGGTGAATCTGGGCTTTGCTGGTGGAACATCTCAAGACAGACAATCCAACAGACACTACATACTGCTGGGTTCCACGGATGTAGACCAAAGAGGACGCCACTTCTCCAGGTAAGGCACACAAAAGCCCATTTAGCCTTTGCAAATGCTCATCTGGACAAAGAAGAAGATTTTGGTCTTTTGTTTTATGGTCAGACAAAACAAAAATTTAATTGTTTGGCCACAGTGATGTATTGATGATTTGGTGTAAAAAAGGAGAAGCCTTCAACCCTAAGAACATCATCCCCACTGTCAAACATGATGGTGGGAACCTAATGCTTTGGAGATGTTTTTTCAGCCAATGGGCCATGGAGTCTAATCACAGTAAACGGCACCATGAACAAAGTGATCAAAGATCAAGATCAAGATTCTCAACAACAACATCAAGCAGCCTGAAGAGGCGCTTGGACTTGGGCACCTGTGAACATTTCAGCATGACAGTGACCCAAAGCACACTGCAAAAGTGCTGAAGAAATGGTTATTGGACAACAACATTAACATTTTGCAGTGGCCCCGCCAGAGTCCTGACTTGAATCCAATTGAGAATCTGTGGAGAGAGCTAAAGATCAGGGTGATGGCAAGGAGACCCTCCAATCTGTAAGCATTGGAGCTCACTGCTAAAGATGAATGGGCAAAAATATCAATGGAGATGATCAGTGGACATGCAAAAAACTGGTCAGCAATTATAGGAAGCACTGGATTACTGTAATAGCCAAAAAAAGGCTTTTCTATTGATTATTGAGAAGGATATGAATAATTCTGGACATGCCATTTTTTGTTCAGATATAAATAAAAGCTGAGAAATATTTTTTTTCCACAATGATGCCTCTTGTACACTGTCTTATTTTCTTCTGGGTGATGCCTGTATCATTTCCAATCAAGAAAAACTTGCTGGTTGAATAAAAGTCAAAATTTGTCAGGATTATGAATAATTTTGGGCTTGGCTGTATTTGTTTAAATAAACTACAGAAACTATGCTTGAAAATGACCAAAGGCAAAACAAATGCAATTAGGTGCACCAGCAGAAGTCCTTGACTGATCCTTAGACTTAGAAACTTAGGCTTAGACTTTCTGGATCCACAAGGGAAATTACTTGGACACGCTAGCTCACACATCACAATCTATTATAATAACAAAAAGTAAAAAGATGAAAATTGTAATAATACATTCTAAATAAGTATAAGTAATTATAAACGTGTATTTGTACAAGTAAAAATAAAATAGCTGAGATATTTTAATTACTTATTTACTATCTCAGCAGCACGTATCCTGACTAGGACCAGAGGGCGGGACCACATTATACCGGTTTTAAAATCACTGCATTGGGTCCCTGTGAGTTTCAGGATCAATTGTAAAGTTCTTTTACTGGTTTTTAAATGTCTTAATGGTCTTGGACCTTCTTATCTTTTAGAACTGCTATTACCCTACGAACCCTCGCGGACCCTGCGCTCTTTCGGCAGCAGCTCCTGGTCCTTCCCAAAGTCAGAACACACATTCACGGAGAGGCATCTTTTCAGTATTATGGCCCCCGTCTATGGACCTGCAGCCGGAGGAGCTCAGGGTTGCAGAGAATGTTCATGTTTTTAAGAGCAGTGGGTGGGCGGATGGAAATGTGGGATTGTTTTTAATCACTGTAAAGCACTTTGTGTTAAAGTTGTGTATGAAAAGCGTTTTATAAATAAAGTTTGATTGATTGATTGATATTCAAGAGGTCAAGTGAGTCTAGAAAGGACAATGTGGCATGCTCTTTTTCAGTTTTATTCCAACCATCCCAATCTGGGTGTGTCCCAGTTTTGAATTTTGAAAATCTGGTCATTTTAAACTTGAGGCCATTTATTTTCTTACTCAAATCAGTGTGGCTCAGTAGAGATGCTGCAACTGGGTAAAACTAACTGGTTAAATCGATTTGGTAATTTGTGGGTATGCTGAAGACAAGTACTATGACCTTGTGTGAGCTAAAAAATATAACTGAATGGTAAAAACTATATATATATATATATAAGATTATATAGTGTCGCTGTGTGGGGTGCTCATTTCCTCTGTTCACAGACTCTCACTGCCCTGAAGCCTGCTCTACATGGAGTCATACGCTGTGATTCGTCCTTTTACTGCTCCAAAGGCTCCTCTTGCTGCAAGGGCCCCACAGGGCAGTGGAGCTGCTGCCCCTACCCACTGGTAGGCACTGCCTATGCATGTATGTATGTGTGTGTGTGTAACACAATCGACACTTTAGGGCTGTGTAGTATTGTGATTGAATAGAAAATATACATTAATTAGTCAATTAAACTACAATGATCTAAGTAATAGATTAGGGTGACTAGACGTCACCGGGACAGTCCCAAAATCTAAGCTGTTGTCCTGAATCCTTGTGTCATCAGCAAATTGGCTGATGGGGAAGCGCTCGTCGCTCCTCATTCGCTCCGCGTAGCGGAAGCAATAGGCCCTACGCCCTGTCGGGGCTTGGGCCTAATAATATTCTGATCCAAGAACAATGATACGCTTTTTTTTGACCGACAAACTATTCATTTTCGGAAACCTCTGGTGCATTGCTATGTCACGGCGAGGGTCCCTGGTCACTACGGGCGAGTCACGTCGCGCCATTCCATTTTTTTTTTTGGTCACTAGGAGCATCGCTTTGCGATACTAATAGGCCCTTTGCCAGCCTCTGGCGCTCGGGCCTAAATATAGTTGCAAGACGTAATGATCGGCCCTCGAACGTGCCTACGCCTCACCTCACAAACGCCGCACTCCGCAAACAGGCGCCCTGCAAACACTGTGCTCCTCAAAACGCTGCGCCTCACACTGAGCATAATAACCCTAATCTTAAACCTTACCCTAATCATAATCCTACCCATAGCCCAACCCTAGCCCTATAAGTCTTAATCTAACCCTGCAATTTTTCAAATTTTGAAAAAAAATTAAAGCCGAAAGCGGTGTCGAACGGCCCTGGCCCAGTGCACACCGCGCCCGCAAACGCCACACACGCAAACACCGCACCCACAAATGAAAAAATGACATAGTGCACCTTTAAATATTCTTTGTGCCCCCTGCTGGCCAACCATGAAAAATGCCCATGCCAGTAATATATGTTTTTGCTTCTAGTCATGAATAGAATTGAATTCCCAAATTTGGTACAAATCGGATAATGTTGACATTTCATGTCTATGCTAGGGGGCGCTATAGTGTTCACTTTTCATATGTTTTATAGTGCATTATATTCAGGCTGAGATCATGCATTAGTTTCAAGATGACATTATTTGCTCCCGTTTGCACAGGCTTAGTCCGATCGTGCTGAAAATTGAATCACTAATGTGTGATCTCAGCCTGAATATAGTGCACTATAAAACATATGAAAAGTGAACACTATAGCGCCCCCTACCATAGACATGAAACACCAACCTTATCAGATTTGTACTAAATTTGGTAATTCAATTCTATTAATGACTAGAAGCAAAAACATATATTACTGACATGGGCATTTTTTATGGTTGGCCAGCAGGGGGCACAAAGAGTATTTAAATCCGCACTATGTCATTTTTCTGTTTGCGGACACTAAATCCGCACTATGTCATTTTCCCGTTTGCGGACACGGAGTTTAGGGCACGGTGTTGGCGGGGCGCACCATTTGCAGATGTGGGGCTTGCGGGTGTGTTGTTTCCGGGTGCGCTGTTTGCGAGCGCACCGTTTGTGGGCACTGGCCGAGGGCTGTTCGACGCCCCTTGTGGCTTTAATTTTTTTATACAAAGTTTTCTACACATGGAAACAAAATAAAATATGATATAATGGAAATGATAACTATAAAATCAAATATTACATCCAAACTATTCAGTCTGTCTATCTTCAGTCTATCTAGTGTAAGTGTTCTCCCCCAAATCTAACATGCACATGTTGTTGCTTACATGCTTAACTGGTCAAAACATACAATAAAACCAATAAACTTTTAAAATGTTACTTGTTACTCCACTTCGGCCTTGGGAGCTCAAATCAACGGCATTTAAACTAAAACAGTGCCTCGGAGTTGTGCGCTTGCACAGTAGCGCTAGGTAGCTCAAATCCATGGGACACCAGTACAACAAATCTTTCTATAGTTTTATCACTCTTGTCTGTCTCATCTTGTAGCTACAACAAAATGGGGTCTTGCTTTGCTCTTCAGCATAAATATCACTTTATGATTGGTTAAATTGGTTTGTACATATGGTACAGTGCCCTCGATGCTCCCTCCCTCTAGATCAGTCACGTCTCAGCAACAGCATGGGGACAGCATGGGGACAGCACAGGGACAGCATGAGGACTGCAGGACAGTATGATCTAAGTTTACCACACGTGGGTCTGTTGTCTTTGACCTTCTGGACTGCAGTGGGTTATTGTTGTTAATAAGAGAAGCTTTGCATTTGCTGAGTGAGAGAATGACCTGTGAATGAGTCGCAAACGCACTTGCATTTTCGTGCAGAATTAATGAATTTTGTAGGCTAATGAAGGCAAATGCAGGCTATGCGTAAATTCAGGTTAATGCATCTGATATAAAAATGTATGACCTTTTTCCTGTACCATTTTTGGTTCTAAAGTTCCATACGTTTTAAACAGACCATGTATGAAACATGGAACAAAAATTATTTTCCAAATTTCAAAGATCTGCAAATCATGTAAATAAATGGATGTATTTCATCATATCTTGTGTTATTCCATCTTTGAACTGTTGATGAAGGTACATGATTTAAAAAATATATATATATTTAAAATGATAAAAAAATTGCTTGGAAGGACTGACATATTTTATAGAAATAGTTTCCTTTCATTTTGAAGTAATATTAAAGTATTTGGAAGAAAAAAGCTGACAAATTATGTAAAATCATGCACCTGCTTGCACAATTTTCCCTCCGTTACCATGACCTTTCTTAATGAAAAATCTCATTACTCAAAAAGTAAGAGGTTTTTCAACCTAATCTTGTACCTTATGTTAGAAAACTATATGAAGCAAATATTCAAACCAGTTTGTTAAGGATATGTAAGTGAGAACCGCTAGTTATCACTGTTTGTATTTATTGCCCAAAAAATGCTGCATATTTCATTCCCTCCGTTACTGACATGAGTTTTTAAATTATTTGTCAACAACTTGAAAGAATATCACAGGTTTAACTTTACCCTGTTGGACTGTTAACTCTTTCCTACATTCTGATACTTTACTTATTTCAGTAGTCTCTCTAGTTTCTGAATAAGAGCTATTTGAATGTAAAAAATCTGCCTGTTTTCCTCCGTTACCGCTTGACCAGACCCATATGCTAATCCATGCCTTTATTTTAAGCTTTCCTGCATTTAGTGAACACAGTGTGTTCATAAAGTGAGACTTTAAATGAAAGTTTTCAGAGAAGTGTATAGGTCCCAATCACATTGCCCTGTTTACATGAGACCTTTAATTCTGATTTTAAAAAATTTAATTCTGAATAAAAAATAATTCAGCTTTAAAAAGACCATGTAAACACTTAATTCCTAATGATAATTCGGAATTAATCTTAAATCCGAATGCATCAAGTGTCTTATTCCGAGCTGCCTTAGTTTATTCTGCAATCATATTAACATTTATTACACTTAAACAATAATTTCGGTCGTTCAGCGCATGCGTGTTCTGACGCGATGACGCATTGCAATATGGTGAAAATAGTTTGTATCATGTTTGTGTCCCCATACCTCTGTTTCCCGGTGCCTATATGTTGAATGTAATTGTAAATATAATGCTCTTATTAATGTTATTTTGTAATGGTTTGATTAGTTCAGCTTCCTTGAGGTGATGTGTGACGTATGCACGCATTCTGTTAAGTGAATATATGATTCAAGAACGACATGCAGTCAGATAATAAAAAGTTGAACTGTGAAATACATGCTCTGCATTTCCTTTCACCATGTTAAGTCTGCGCGAGTCAGATTCCCTTAACACTACGTTATTGCAAAAGGTACCGAGGTTCCCCGTTAACACCTCGAGCCGTCCTCATCCCAAGTTATCATCATGACCTCATAAAACAGCACCATGTAGCCTATACACAACTCACTGCACATCAGCCTAGAGCAGAAGCACTGAGATTGCGTAACAGCCTTAAGGACACAGAACACTCAACATTGCGCTTAGCCCCTCCTTGGTCTTGTGCCGTCCTTCGAGTGGGTTGGTCAGATAGGTCCATAGGCTCCATCCTCCATGTGCTTGTTCCAGATGGGGGTGAGCAAGACCACAGGATCCGTGTGACAAAAGTGAGAATGCGCTGTGGCTGCTCCTTTCTTCCGTGCTCGAGGACTGTGACTGGTACCGAGGTGCAAAACATCCAGACAGAAGCATGAATCCCGTTTGGTTCATTATATCTTGTTCTGAGCAGTCCATCCTTCATGCTCTTGCTTCATCCGGGGGAAAGTGCTTCTCAGGCCAGGACACTTGACACCACTCTCCGGTCCAGCTCATCTGGGTCCGACCTGAACCGGAGCTGCTCCCGCTGGTTCGGGAGTCTGGGTTCGGACCATTGTTCCAGTTTGTATGGGCGGGAGAAAAGCGGTATGCATCCCCATACATAACAACAAACCGAGGTGATAAAAAAGCTGGTAGCAGCTAAAGTGTGTTTTCTTCCAGTAGACATAAATCCGTTCATGTCCCTGTCCAGTCAGAACCCTTCCCCACCCTCAGATTTTGGATGGAATTAAATAAAGCCGATTTAACCTGTTTTCCATGTAAACCTCAATTCGGAATTATTTCCATGTCAACTCGAAGGAGAATAATTGAATTCCGAATGTATTAATTCGGAATAATTAAATTGGAATTTAAAAAAAAACATCCTGTAAATGTGAATGTTATAAAGAAATGGTGAGCTTATATTGTTTATTTAATTTATGCCTTTACTTCACTTTATAAAGTCATGTTGAACGTATTCATTTGTAGAGCGTCCTTAGAAACTTAGTGTGGCACTTTGTACCATGTCAGAATCCATAAATTTTATCACAGTTCAGTCATTTCGAATAGATCAAAATGTACTACAAAACAATAAATGGCTGTTACATTCAAAATTTTCTGATGTATTACAGATATATTTAGTGTAGATGTTGACAGTTGTGGCATGTGAATGATCACTTGAATGCAAGTGGCTGTGAAGTGGCGAACAGCCCCATGTCAGATTTCACTTAGGGCCATCTGAAGGTTAGATCCACATGTGTGAAAACAACCTATGATCCTGTTGTTTGTAAATGGCTTCTCCGATGTGTTTTCCAGGCCAGCTGCTGTACCGATGGGATCCACTGTTGTCAGTATGGCTACACATGTGACCCAGACTCCCAGGTGTGCAGAAGTGGGCCCCTCACACAATGAAGATACCGAGCATTTTCACTTTTTTTTTTGTATATGATAGAATCAATCTATAACAAATGATCCCAAATGACCAGTAGGGCTATTATGATTAAGACTATATAATGATTGACTATATTGATTTGAGCTGCAGAGGGCTGAATAAATAGATACAAAATAACTACTAACGTTTATTGTCTGTATTTTCTTCAGTATATCATGCTTCAAAATTTGTTATCATGAAAGGTGTACTGACCATTTGCTCAAGATAAGAAAAGCATCCGCTTTATATAGTTACTGATTCACGTCACATCAGCAACACAACTTCAATTTTTGTTTCATTTGTTCAGTTTGTTCAGTATTATTTAGATTGTATATTGACATATCACAGACAGTCGTATCAAAGAATGTGACACTTTGTGACCAGAAACCAGACAAAAAGCATGGAGCATGCACGTCAAAGTAATGGAAACAACATTGGCAAAATAATGTTGGCTAGTCATTTCGAGGTAGAGAAGAATACACATTATCTTGGAAATACTAATGTGTGGATAAATGTGCTTGGTTTTCAGTGCAGGTCCAAATGGTATGTCCGGCCATAAAGAGCAGCTGTGATGAGGCCTGCCCTCATATGAGAATGTGCCATGGTCACAGTCCCATGCGCCATAGTGTGGAGGAGAGGCTGCTCCAGAGTGTAGTGACTGGACAGGACAGATGGGTACACATGTTTAGTGTTAAAGGTTCCCTCCAGAACGAAGTCCATTTTCGTTTGTGCCTCCAACACCTCCTGTCCACATGAACGGGCATCACCTCCAGCACATTTTACCAGAGCACAAACCTGTGTACAAGCACAAAACATGCAAAACAGTAAACATAATGCCTAACAATATCTTGACCCACACTATACAGGATGGCTGATGCCACCATCAGCGGTAAAAGGTACATTAGAGTGGCCCCTTCACTGCTAAAGACCCAGTGGTGTGTCCACTTTTTTCACTAAAAGGTGATAATTTTGAGAATTCACTTTTACATAATAAGAATTGTACTACTTATATATTGTTTGTAGCATATTAGTGAAAAATTTGTAAAATTACCAAAAAAATTGTTATTTACTCCCAATAGGCTCTATTCACGCTTATGTCACAAAAACCGGAACACGTTTGGAAACACGCGGATGACGACTTCCTTTGGGCTCTGTTGCCGACAGTAAGTCTGACAAGTTGCAATTAGAGTCATGTTCCCCATGGAAAGCTTTGGCAGCTGAATTCATGGTTTTATAACATGCCCAGTGTTGGTAACTACACCGGAAGTCATCATCCACCTGTTTCCAATGTCGCGTGAATAGAGCCTCCTGCCTCAGTCTTTCTGTTGTGATCAATCAGAATCTTCTGCACAGTCCTCAGCTCCTCCTTGTTCTCTGACTTCAAAGCTCTTTTCTCCTTCAGCAGATCTAAAATGTCAGGGCAAATCCATGGCTTGTAAATCATCACACCGTCCTGTAGGATACACTGTGTCAAAGTGCATGCGTTATTTTTTGTCACTAATGGTAAAAACATTTTGGATGCTACTTTTAGGTATAAATCTGCCACATGGTATGACATTTATTTTGTTCTTTCTTCTTTCTGAGTAGGCCTAATCCTTAATTCATGCAGGAGTGATTAACTGTAGAGAAGTTTTCATCTGTGGTCATTTGGAAATTTTTTTGTGATTTCATCAACAAATCACAAATTTGAAAACAGTGAGGTAGAAAATTAGAAACTCATTAGTCCATGTTATAATGAGTCTCTGGCTGTAATTGTTGATGAGGAGGTGGTGACACTTAATCAGAGTAATTATTTTGACATGAAAACATATTTTTCTTTCCCACTCTGATCTGATGTTGTTGTTCATAGTGTGATAGCATTTTAAAAATCGTAAACATTGACCCACCTGTAGACTGTAGTGCCCATTAACCGTGTGCATTCCAGCAAATGCTCCCAGAGCATACACTTCTGTGAAGTTACTGTCCATGCACTGATACTGTAGCCAGCAGCAAAAGGAGCCATTGCAGACACTAAGCTGTCCCCCAGGCCTGTTCAGCAGTACGAAGGTGAAAGGGTCGTGCATCATGGAGGAGGTGAAAGAAAGCGGGCCTTTGCAGCCCGCAGAGCGGCACCCTCTCACTTCAGTGTATCCCTGTTCCTTATGTAACACTACCTGTAAGGCTGGTGCATCAGGCAGAGGCCCCAATGGCCTCAGCGTGGCCACCACAAGCTGGCCCTCCTCTGGGTCACCTCTCTGAGCATGGTGGTACACGGCAGAGGAGGGGGAGTAGATACCACTCCCAGTCATAATCAGCTCATCACTGCGAATGTTTGCAGCCAACAGTGTCACATTAGCCCCCAGACTGAAGGCCTGCTGGAACTGGATAGCGTCTAGTAGAGGGAGCTGGTTCATCCAGGCAGTGGGGAAAATAAACTGGCGCACACCCTGCAGAGGACCGAGAGATAGTTAGCACTGTATTAAGGATAATACAGTGCAGTTAGTGTAGTGTTGTGGGCACACCTTCTCTACCATGGACACAGTTGGCTGCTGGAACAGAATGTCAAAGCAGGTAATGAGACCAAACTTTCCTGCGAAAGGTGTGTCAAATGTGACTAATTCCATGTGTTGGGGGGTATCAAAGGCCTCCTCAAAGTACAGGTTCTGTTTGTGATAGCGAGCCACCAGTAACCCATCGCTCCTTTAGGACATAAAAAGGACATTGTTTTGCAGGCCCTTCCTTCTTTTTTCCTCAGAGTGACTGCAACTTTATGATTATAGCACATTATGTTGTCAAGTTATGTGCTTGAAATGTAAAGTGTTTAATTAAATCACCCAGAAGTACAAAGAAACAAGTAAAATAATATATTCTAGACCTACTATGTACAGTACATAACCTTAAAATGGCTATAATCTCAGTGGTGCAGCTGGACATTCTTGATGAAGTTTAAGTAAAATTAATCATCAGAGTACAACTAGATATGGCGAGGAGAAAATTCAGTTTGTCGACTGGACAAAAGTTTGTTTGGTTGAAGATGTTTCGCAGCTCATCCAAGATCATCCGAGATGAGCTGCAAAACGTCTTCAACCAAACTAACTTTTGTCCAGTCGACAAATTGAATTTTCTCCTCGCCGTGGATTCTACCTGGACGACTAAGGGATTCTTCATACAAGTAGATATGTTCCTGGTTTATGGACCTAGGAGAGGCACAGAGACATGAACCTGTAGACCACGTTGGTGTTGAAGTGCCAGCGACCATCAGGGGGACAGGGGCTGCCCGAGTCCCTGGAGCAGGGCTGCACACTGCCCATGTTGGCCACTACATACAGACCATGTGTCCGGGCAATGCAGCTCAACCACTGCTGCACCTGTGGGAGAAAGTGCTGTCACAAAAGATATAAAATATGTGTACCCAAAGGCCACATTTGATCATTTTCTAATAATAAACACACATTCAAATAGTACCTACAGTGCACTCAAAGCCACATAAATAAAATAAAATAACAGAATGGAATTGGTAAACTGGAGTAGCAATAGCCTATGTAGCAGTAGAAGAGTGTTTTTTTTTTTTGTTTTTTTGTTTTTTGATGGATTAGTAGCTTGTAAGTTTTGTGTGCAAAAAGTATGACTGTAGTTAGGGTTTGGAACATTTGGAGTCAGGAGGGACAGAGCACCTCAGTGTTTGGGTGGCGTTGCGGATCCTCACAAGGGTTCCAGCTCTCCTGCTGTGGGTCAGGGACCACCTCTAGATAGGCTGCTATAGAAGAGCGAGTGAAGTTAAAGCCCTGCAGGCCGTCCTCTGGGAACACCAGAATCTGAGCACCCTGCACACACACATGCCCATGTGACATTACCCTCATGTACAATGTTTGCAGGATACTTCAAACTTTACATTTAAGGAAAAGGTTTGAGACTATTTTTTACACACTTTTAGACAACACAAGGCATTACAGAAAATGCATTTTATCAGTTATTCACGTCAATTATAGATCAAGGCCATTTTGAAACTTTTCAAGATGATGTTATACAATAATGTGAAATGATTAGGCCTACTGGACAGCATTCAGGAGGTGCAAATTGGTACAAAGACACCAGGTGAAATCTCTACTGGCTACAGATCTAAATTTCATAATGTTCTAGTAAGAACAGTTACTAATGAAAAAAATAATTAAAAAAGGTCCATGATCATAACAGATTTCTGACATAAGATATATCAGTGTAGTTATCGCAGAACATAAAATCACTGTACAGGTTGTAATCTATTACCTGCACTGTTAGGCCAAATTAGATTATTCACGTATAGCCTTAATAGGTTAGGCAGGGTTGTTATAACAATAGATCCATGGCAGCTAGTCTAGTAAACGCAAGCATAGTTTCTTTAGAAAATGAAAACCTGAAGAGCCGCCCTGGAGGCCTGCTTCGAGTACACCTGGAGGTTCTGGCGCAGGTGACGCAATGCTGCGCTGCGGGAGAGAGGCACGCGCGGCTCCGGGTTCAGCGTTACACGGTGCTCGTACACTGCAGCTACGTACGAGGGAAGGCCGTGCGCATGTGAGCCACAGGTCCAACTGGACAAGGCAACAATGACGAGACTTGTCTTACCCCAAAAACCAAGGAATAACGATTCGACCAACGCCTGCATCATGTATACAGCATAAACTGTATAAAGTAGCACTCTTCGGTGGTGCAGGCTATGGCGCAATGAACGTTTAAAGACTCTCACGTGGTGCAGTCATGGGTCCTTAACATGGCTGTGGTATATTGAACTTACAGGGCCACCGTAGTTGTAGTTGGAGTGAATTGCGCATGCCTGTAATGTGGGTAACTTTTTTTTGAAGCACATGATATCGAGAAAGATAAACAGGTATTGATGGCCAAATGAAGCCCCATGAACCATCTGAGGCTTTCAGGCAATTGTACAGGTACAGGTACCTGTACCGGCAAGTGATGTAATATGTCCAACTACACCATCTTGTGGACAAAAAAATGTAACACATGTAAAAAGAGAAACCAAATGGAATCTTGTTTCATTTAAACATCACACTCAATGGTTGCATTTATCAAATAGAAAAGATCCTCAATTCTCTAATCTTCTTCTGCATCAAGTATTTATTTTAAGCACTATCCACATCAAACACACAAACACCTCAGAGAGAGACAGACAATCAACACGACTATAAACTGTCCCAGTGCCGATCTTGCTTCTTCTGATCCACTCTCTGAACCACTTCAGCAGTGGCATGATCCATGAAATTTGCTTAAATAACACAAATATAATTTTAAGGCAAAGAATGTTTAACTGACTGTACGTCATATTCAGTGAAAAAAAAAACAACTAATACAACAATATACGTAGGTTACACGGCCATATTCTGGCAGTAAAACCAAAATGCTCTATAAATTAAAAAAAAAAAAATAAAGAAAGAAAGATTCTTTTAGCATGTGAAAGTTAGAATAAAGTTAAAGTGAATTTAAAAAAAGCAGTAGCTATGAAGTGTGCGTGTGCACGTTACACAGTAAATTAACCAATGACGTCATCTCACGAAAGCCTTTATGCCGGTCACGTGTTTTTTGGCAATCTGACGCAAGCCTCGAATCGGGGCTTCACTCGACACGCCCTCTTTTATTCGGTACAAACCTCGGCTTCAAACGACCCATCACTATAAACAGGTGGCTACTCTGGTAAGTGCTGTTGGTACTTCTACATACGGTTTGTTACGGAACTTGGCTCAACCTGAAAAACCTAAGGACAAGACTTTTGATGTGATCGTGGATATTCTGAAAGAGTACTATGTGCCCAAGTCACTGGTCATTGCCGAACAAACGAAAACGGTGCAACAGTTGCCAAATTTGCTGCTGAGCTGAAACAGCTTGCTGCAAGATGTGATTTCGGAGATAGGCCGGACGAGGCTCTGCGCGACGGTTTTGTCAGAGTAATTCATGATGAATCGTGTCAACGCAAGTTGCTCTTCACGAATGGACTAACATTTGCCAGAGCCCTGAAGATCGCTCCCAACATGGAAGCAGCCCATCGAGACTCACGGCAGCTAAGGCAAAGTGAGCCGCAGAGTCGGCGTCAGAGCACATCTCCTGGAGGGGCATGGGTCACCAGCAGGGGGGGCACTGCCATTTGAGAAATATTTTAACGCGGTGGAGTCATACACAGCAGACATGCTATCAAACACGTTTTTCTTTAACAGTATTAGGCTAATTATGTGTTGTTGTTATAATTATCATCATTATATTAAGATTATTATTATTAGCTGCAATAGTTGTTGAGGCTGTGTGGTAGAGGATACGCACACAAGACAATAATAAAAGGTTGAGGTTTATTAAAAAACAATAAGGCCACTGGTTGTAAACATTAAACAACAACTTCTCGTCAAAAACACCTCTGAACTAGAAATAGCCACGCATCCGACAGCACCAGGGCTGTAGTGAACGTGGTGCGCGAGGGTAACGCCGTCCAGTCCTGTTCTATAGTGACCTGAGACTTGAGGGACCGGGACTAAACCAGGACTAAACCAGGACTACACCAGGACCAGTCGCGGCTGATGGTATACTTTTTGGGAGGGGCACCAAGGGCAAAATTATAAATATATATTATGAATAATATATGTATTATATATATAGGCTGTAGTATTATAACAAATACCAGAAACAGACATTTTGGTTAGTATTGGCTGAACAGTATCGATCAGAACACAATGGCTGTGTCCCAATTCGAGGGCTGCAGCCTCCGAAGGCTGGTTTTAAGGCCGCATACGTCACTTCCGGTGAAAGAAGGCCTGTCCCATTTCATTTTTATGTCATGCAGCCTATTATTTTAATAGATCCATGTGCAGCCTTCAAATGCAGCCCTAAAACCGGCCTCGTTTCCATGGAGATGGGGCCGCGAACGGAGGACACATCCGAGTATCCTTCGCAGCCTTCAGTATCCCAGCATGCACCGCGCGGCGGCAGTCACATGTTCGAAAACACGGAGCAAAAAGCCGGTCCCGAGAGCGGAGAAAAACACGTAACACTTTTAACTTTAGGAAATCATTACTAACACAACTGTAAACGTAAAATACGACCATAACTCCCACAAAACTGTCAAATAAGTTTGTTTTTAACTGCGTGAACCGCGGAGTTTAGAGCTAAAGTTTTGTGCAGCTAATGCGATGAAAAGTCCGCTCAAACTTTCATATTTGGACACATTTCCATCAAACACTCATCATGTTTTTACTGTTAGGGGAAAAGAAGCCCACAGAGTGATTTAAAGAAGCTACGAGGAGGAAACTCCACGTTTTCACGGACAGTGTAAACATGTAAACAGTTGGTCAGTGTAGCTCGGAGTTAAGATGAAAACACACATTATTTCATACATTCAGCTGAAAAAAGACTCAGTCTGACTATCAAAGCTCATATTTACTTGTAAATCACATAATATAAGCCTCCAACGTGTGCATTTCATTCAGGGAATACATTATCTGCTTTTAACAATCCGAGCATGTTTGTAAAGTGAAGAGTAAATAATCCTGCCTGGACAGGTCAGATTTATGAGGGACATGAGGCTCGTTTAACAGATTTGTGCAGACACTGGTGTAGATACGACCTGGCTGTGTCTGTTAGGTCTGTCACGTCTAATGTTATAACAATGAGAAATCTGTTTTACATTACGAATTTTCTTTTCTCATCTGCAGCTTCCAGTATAGATAAATAATAATAAATGTAAATAGTGCGGAGGGAGTCCAGGTGTTCTTTGGGCCTGCATGCTCTGTCAAAGTTATTTTCCTCTAATAGTTTTGTAGTTTTCTTAATGTGTTTGTCATTACAGGTTTTCACTCTACAGGACAGAACTTTGAATCAATCAGACGCAACAACCATTCTGCTCTTCCTCCTCCAGAAGACGAGAGATACATCAGACTGAGTGGTCCAAGTCCACTGTCCATGTCTCCACTGTCCATGTCTCCACTGTCCATGTCTCCACTGTCCATGTCTCCACTGTCCATGTCTCCACTGTCCATGTCCAGAGTCTCTGAGGAGGAGGTCCAGAGTCTCATATGATCTGAACAAGTGTGTGAGACAGAAATGAAAACATCTGCTCATAAGTGTTTCTGAATGTTTTTCAGTCTGTACTGACATTTGATTTATGGTGAAATGTGCCATTTATTTGGTGTCTCTTTTGATAATAACTAATTACATGTACTATAAGAATGTACTATTGTACTGCAGATAAGCTGTGGTATTCCACATGATCATATCTGGCAAAGATAATTTGTTCATTTTTGATTGTGTTCCCTTTTTGCTGAAGCAAGTGACAATGAGATTTACTGACATACAGCTGTTTGTACTAACTTGTTAATGCAGAGTGTGTGTAATGGGTTTAATATTTGACTTCATATTATGATAAAGTATTTCCAGAAGTTCCTTGGATTGTTTAATAAATCATCTTTTCTCAGGAGAGATGTCTTTCTTTCTTTACAAACTGACTGTATAAATGTAATCCCTGGTCAATATAAAAATCCTTCATAATGATAATATTTAGTAATGCATCTCTCATCAGTTTTTTTTAATTTTAAGATAATTTAGTCTATTTAAAATGTATCCCTTAAATATAGCCGTTTTGTTTTGCACAAGTTAAACATACATTTTCGGTTTTGGCCATAAGATTTGGATGCGAATTATTAAAATAATTTCGTCACAAAATCCGACAGTTTGATGACCTGTGCGTATTCTTTTTACTGATCCGTGTGCGTAATCTGCGCGGAGCGTGTTAGCATTAGCGCTAGCAGCGTCCCTCGGTTGCTAGGCGACAGGGGAGTGGCTCTGAGGTCTAGACCTGTCCCATTTCCGCAACGGCCTGGCGTCCGCGGAGGCCAGTTCAAGGGCTGCAGCCTTCGCGGCCGACGAAGGACCCAGCCTTCGCAGCCTTCGGAGGCTGCAGCCCTTTGAATTGGGACACAGCCCTTGATTACTCTCATTCACTGATGGACTTGATGGACTTGATTGTTAAAACTGATGCTCAAGCTACCTCTACGGCTGCTTCTAAAGACTTGCGTGATCAATTTATTGACGGGATCAGAGATCAAGCCTTAAAAATAAGACTGAGAGACTTAGTTGGTCTAAACCCTAACTGGACTATCCGTGAGGCCAGAGCTCAGGCCACTAAGTGAATGGCTCAGTATGGGGTGCTGTCTAAACCTAGAAGTAACGAATATAGCCTTGTCTCCAATGAAACTGTGGTGTCTTGTGAAGGTGTTACTGGGTCGTCTCAATATAGTGAATTGATGTCTCTTTTGAAAGCACAGCAAACTCAGCTGGATTTGGTTGTTATAGCACTGGCACCGCAAAGTTTGCCTCCAGACAGAGGGTGGTTCAGTAGGCCCCGACGAAGTGCTGATGGGAAGCCTATTTGTTTTAGGTGTGAGCAGAGCGGCCACATTGCACGTAATTATCCAAACAACATTCAGAATGAACCTAAAGACAGTAATCAAACACAGTTCCCACCGGTGGGAAACTAGAGCCCGCCAGTGTGCAGAGCCACCCATTGGTGGGGAGACAAATTGGCTCCAATATTAATGCTAATTCGGATTTTCCCAAACTTGTGAGGGAGTGTTTTGAGGCTGAGGTAGACTTTACTGGGGTCAGTGTTCGTTGTCTATTAGACAGTGGGTCCATGGTCACCACGATTACAGAAAACTACTTCAATAACAACTTTTTTTCATTTGTCTGACAAGGGTCTTAGGGATTGTGGTTGGCTGGGGCTAAAAGCTGCGAACGGTTTACAAATCCCATACCTCGGTTACGTTGAACTACACATGCATGTTTTGGAAGTGTCTCTTCCTCGCCGGGGTGTGTTGATTGTGAAAGACCCTTGTGATAGTTACATGCGACAGAAAAAAACAGCTGTACCTGGGGAGCTTGGTATGAATGTGTTTAACCCTCTATATTCTGAACTACTGAGGCAATATGGCCCTGACCTCTGGGAGGCAGCAGTCATCCGGTCTGCACCACCTGGACTGAGGAGAGTCCTGAGGTATTGCCAGGTGATGGAGGCAATGGCCAGCTCCCCAGACCCTCATCCAGTTAGAGTACAGGGTAAGAGGCCTTTGTATTCCAGCTGGCAGTTTGAAGTATGTTCCTGTTACTTGCCCGCAGGTGCCCTTACATCAGTCCATAGAGCTCATGGTGGAACCTCTTGAGCCTGAGCACACTGGTCTGCCTGAAGGGTTATTGATATCACCCTCTTTAGTCAAGGCAGAGCAGGGCCGGACCTTTGTGCCTGTCACTAATGTGGGTATGACAGATGTCTGGTTAACCCCACGTAGGGTGATTGCCACTGTTCAAAAGGCTGAAGTTATAACTGGGGAGCAGGCGCAGATTCAGGTTTTTGTAAATTCACAAAGTTGTACAGCATTTATTGCTACTCAGGAGGTGACAGGGGAAAGTGAGATTAATTTACCCGAGTTTGAAAATCTAGCTTTGGGAGATAGACTAAAAAGCTAAGGCTCTTTTGGCAAAGTATAGCAGAGTTTTTGCACAAAATGATCTAGATGTGGGAAGCACAGATCTTATTAAACATGAAATACCCTTGCTAGATGAGACTCCGGTGCATCAGCCATATAGGCGGATTCCCCCCTCAATATGAATTGGCCAGTAATCACATCCAACAGTTGCTGCAAAGTCAAATAATTTGGGAGAGCAGCAGTCTGTATTCCTCCCAAATAGTTCTGGTGCTTAAAAAAGATGGTTCATTGCGCATGTGCGTGGACTACAGGCTGTTAAATGCGAAGACCAGAAAAGATGCATTTCCTCTTCCAAGAATAGAGGAGTCGCTGGATGCTTTGGCTGGAGCCCAGTGGTTCTCCACATTAGATTTGGCTAGCGGCTACAGCCAAGTGGAGATGGCTGAAAGGGACAAGGCAAAGACAGCGTTTTGTACCCCTTTTGGTCTGTTTGAATTTAATCGCATGCCGTTTGGTCTGTGCAATGTGCTAAGTACTTTTCAGCGGCTCATGGAGCGTATTTTTGGGGACTGTCACCACCAGTCAGTACTTTTGTACTTAGATGATGTGATAGTTTTTTCCTCCACTGTACAGCAGCACCTTGAACAGTTAGAACAAGTCTTTTCCCGGTTAGACAGGCAGGGGTTGAAGGTAAAGCTCTCTAAATGTAATTTTTTTCAGAAACGTGTAAAGTACCTGGGCCATGTAGTCTCTGTTGATGGTGTTTCCACAGATGCTGATAAAGTGGCTGTAGTGCGGGAGTGGAAGCAACCCCAGAATCTGGCTGAGTTGAGATCATTTTTGGGGTTTGCTTCTTACTACGGAAGATTTATTGCAGGGTTTTCAAATATGGCTGGGCCGCTGAATAGGTTGGTTGCAAACCTTCTTCCCCCAGGTAGGAAAGGTAAAACTCCAAGGAAACCAGTAACTGGATTTTGGGACAGTGAATGTGAGGAAAGTTTTGCCAAATTGAAAAATGCCTTGATAACCACTTCTGTTCTTGCCTATGCAGATTTCCAGAGGCCATTTGTCTTGGAGGTAGATGCGAGCCATGGGGGTTTGGGCGCAGTCTTATCCCAAGAGCACGGGGGTAAGTTGAGACCCATTGCATTTGCAAGTAGGAGCTTAAAACCAACAGAGCGGAATATGAAAAACTATAGCTCTATGAAGCTTGAGCTGGTTGCGCTGAAATGGGCTGTTACTGAGCAGTTTAGAGAGTACTTGCTTGGAAATAGATGTACAGTATTTACAGATAACAACCCTCTGAGCCATTTGGGAACAGCGAAACTAGGTGCCGCAGAGCAGAGATGGGCCTCTGAGTTGGCCTCATTTGACCTGACTATTAAGTTCCGCCCAGGTTCACAAAATGCAAATGCGGATGCACTGTCCCGCCTCCACTTGCCACCTGAGGAGGGGGACGACGTGTGTGGTGTACAGGCAGAAATGAGTGTACTGCCCAGCTTAGATTTGTCAGACCTCTCTGTGCTGCAGTCTCAGGACCCCACTATTGGCAATTTTCTGAAATTTTGGGTAGAGGGCAGAATGCCAAATGCCAAAGACAGAGAGATGCTTAATAAGGGCACGAGAGAGTTGGTTTGTCAGTGGGGCCGTATCAGAAAGAGGGAGTCAGTGCTGTACCGTTGGGTCCAAAAACCTGGTGGGGAGGGGGAGGTTCAGCAACTGGTGTTACCTCAGTGTTTACAGCAATGTGTCCTCCGCGCTCTCCATGATGAACATGGCCACCAAGGGGTAGAACGCACTCTACAGCTGGTTCACTCTAGGTACTATTGGCCAAATTTGTACTTGGATGTAGAAAGGTGGTGTAAAAACTGTGAGAGGTGTGTGCTGTCCAAAGCCCTACAGCGCAAAGTAAAGACCTATATGGGCTCAGTCAAAGCATCCCGGCCTCATGAGATCTTGGCCATAGATTTCACTGTGTTGGAACCATTGACAGATGGGAAGGAAAATGTTTTGGTTATGACAGACGTTTTTTCAAAATATACCCAGACAGTGGCTACTAAAGACCAGCGGGCAAGTACAGTTACAGAGGTCTTAGTGAAATACTGGTTTCAGCTGTTTGGTCCCCCCAGTCGTATCCACTCAGATCAGGGGAGAAATTTTGAAAGTAGCCTTGTTCAACAGCTTTGTAGAATTTATAACATTGAAAAAAGCCGCACTACTCCTTACCACCCCCAAGGTAATGGTCAATGTGAGTGGTTCAATCGCACCTTATATGATCTGTTGCAAGTCCTTCCCCCTGAACAGAAGCGCAGGTGGCCCCGGCATTTATCTCAGGTAACTTATGCATATAACACTACTGTGCACCAGTCCACTGGCAAGACCTCTTACTTTTTAATGTTTGGAAGGGAGCCGAGGTTACCGGTGGATTTTTTGGTAGAAAGGGAGCCAGAGGTAGACATTCCGTTGGAAGAGTGGGTAGAGGAGCACCAGAAATCTTTAACAGCAGCTTACGAGACTGTACAGAGGAGACTGGACAGTAAAAGGGCCCAGAGGGAGCAGAGAGAGCAGGGAGAGTCGATGGCGGCTGAATTTGAGGAGGGTGATCTGGTGTATACAAGGAACCATTCAGTCAGAGGGAGGAATAAAATTCAGGACTTTTGGACCCTATGCCGTACCAGGTAGTCCACCCCCCACCTCCAAGAGGTGTGGTATACTCTGTAGCCCTGGTTGGTCAGGAGGGCCCAGTACGCCAGCTGCATAGGACTGAGCTGAGGAGTGTTCCTGAGAGTCTAGAGTTTAATAATTCGACTGGTCTCCATGCAGAGGATTTACCAAATAACATAAATGAGACAGACAGGACAGGCGATGTGTCTGACAGCGAGTCAGTAATTGAGGGGAACAATGATGACACTGTGTTTTATCGTTGAAAGATGAAGTGGCTTCTGGTGTTGAGTGTCTTCCAGACTGTCCTAAGGAAACTGGCACCTCCTTAGTTTCTGGGCCTCAGAGAACAACAAGAAAGACGTCTGGACAGCATTCCAACCCATATAGGCTGCCACAACCTGTGCGCGGGTCTAAACCAGCGGTTTAGTTAAATTTGAGTGTTCCCTCCTTCTGTACATCGTCGGGTCGACTATGCTCATTGTTGGGGAGGGATGTAGCGAGTGGTACCACGGGGTGTCATTGCTGGGCCACAAACAGGCAGAATTTAAGGGGAAGTTGGCTGTGTGCCCGGGAGGTGTCAGTTTCCGTGGGTGGCCAGGTAGACCGCTGGAACCATGTGTGCATGCGTTTGACCGAAGATACTGGTGGGTTTTTAAATGGTTTGTGTGTGAGTGTGAATGAAACTGTATTTTAAAAATGAATTGTTGCGTGTTAGGGCGGCCACGCTGTTTTTAAAAGAAACTTGAACGGTGCTACGGGGAGCTGTGTGTGGAGTACGACACAGGTAGACAGATTTTAAATTGTTTTTAAATCATTAAAGTTTATCGAGTTTGTCAGTTTTTTGTAATTTGGGTTTTTTTGTTTTTTACAGTTAGCTATTGTTCCTGCTGTCCTGTAGTTGTTTGTGTTTTTTCCCGGTCACTTTCCTTTCTCGAGCTTGTCCATTTATATTAAATAAATCACCTAAACTGCATCCCTGGCTCCGGACTTTTATTACCACGGCTACAACATATGGATATGCCTGTATTGTTCCACAGTATGACTTACCTACCTTACATTTATTCAATTACAGGTGGTTTTATAGCTCAGAAATACAGTACCTAGAAAAACAGGCATTCTGTGAGTGGGCAAACCTGTAGCTTTGTCTGGTTTGATTTCTTTTGGAGATGGTTGCATGTGATAATGACTGCGTCTCATTTTTCTTTCCTCGCTTCCTTCTTGATTCCTCTCCTCGATTCTGCCGGAAATGGTTAAGGAAGGATATCAACTCCTCATTGAGATCAATAAAGTTTGATTATTTTTTCTGATGTCTGCCTCCTGAGGCCTCCCTGTTTACTCCTTCTTTTCGTGGCTTTCTTTGGGACACCACTTTTGTGTCACATTTGTTTGACAGCTGACAAATGGAGACTCGAGGAGAGGAATGTCAACTTTTGACGTGATCTGTTATGTGATCATAGTCGTGGCTCCCTCCGAAGCAGCAGAGGGCGGTAATGCACGACTGCCCACACAAACATAAGTGGCTGACAGTAGCAGTAGAGCAGTACCCGCTAGCTCACCATTGCTAACCCTTTTTGTGTTGCCCTGGCGACTAGCGCACTATGTCCGACCCGGCCCCGAGGCCCACGCAGCTGTTCGGCGGGTGCTGGAGCTGTCGTCTGCTCTCCGGAGGCGCACTCCTTCTGTCGGGGGGCTATGTGTTCAGCGAAGCCCGCAAAGTGATGCGGAGAGGCGGGCCTACGTCCATGGGAACGGTTGCACAGATCACCTTTGCCGCAAGTAAGTCCGTGAGCAGTGACAATGCCCAAATGTTAAGACCATATAGACTGTATAAAAGAAGACCTATGCCTCACCACTGTTCGCTTTTGCAGGTATAGCCGCATGGGGCCTAGTTTTACTCGCAGACCCAGTCGGAAAATCTCAGAGGAAGACCTGAAGATTTCAGTTTGGAAGTTTAGAATTGTTGACAAACCGTCTGTCATTGTTATTTTTAACAGCAATGTCTTATATAACTGTAGTTAACTGCAGTGTACATATAAATGTAATTTACTTTTTTTTCACTTTAAAGGCTGCCCAGTTGGTTCTCATTGAAACAATGCAACTCCCCCAGCATTAAACAGAGATCGTTTTTTCGTAGCATCTTGTCTAATTCCTATTTCATAATATACTGAATTTCCAATTCTCAACACATAATAATAATAAATATAGCCACAAGCGGCAATGATCAGCCCTCCATACGCCGCATCCCGCAAATGCCGCAAACAGGCGCCTTGCAAATGTTGTGCCCCTCAAAACGCTGCGCCTCACACTGACCCTAATAACCCTAATCGTAATCCTAACCATAGCCCCAACCCTAGCCCTATAAGTCTTAATCTAACCATGCAATTTTCAAAATTTTGAAAAAAAAAAAATAAAAAAAATAACGGACTTTTTGTAAAGGAGCGTGGTCCCAATATACATTTTTGTTCCTATTGCCATTATACATCTGGCTACAAAATTTGGTCTGGCCAAAGTTTGTGTAAGGACGTCCCATTGGCAAGGATAGAATTTTGGCTTGTTGCCATAGCAACACAATGTAAATGGGGTTTTGGTGTCGTTGAGTTTTTTTAATCGAGACCATGTCATAAATGTTGGTACCAAATTTAATGTATCTATGACAAATAAAATGTTATTGTTCTATTTAAATTATCTAGGGGGCGCTATTGCACCCATTTTTGTATTTTCTTACATCAATCTGTTCAGGATCGAGGTGTGAACCCACGATGAAAATTTGAGTGAAATCGGCCTAAGTTCATGCGATTTGTCAATTTTCCCAATGGAATAACATGGAGAGTTCATGTCATCACTTTGGCAACGCCATAAAAAATATGACATGGGTGTCATTGTTCAGGATGCCAAAATGGAATTTTGTGCAAAATTTCAGAAATTTTTGAACAACTATTTGGGAACAAATGATTTTCTCCCATATAAAATTTTGTTCCAATCTCCAATCACATTAAAGGTTGTATGGAGGATTTTTTTTGTTTCAAATTGTCAATGATAGCATTATAGAGGTGCAGTAGCCTTGTAATTATGATGACCAAAAAAAAGAGAATAAAAATTCATCAACTCTGGACGTGGTGGGGCTAAACATTTGCCAATAGATAACTGCCTCGTTATCTGTTAGCTGACAGGCTGTCAATCAAACTCCCTACATTTCTAGCGTAACTGACTTGCCTGCGCGCTGCCATTACGTGGTTTACGTACGTCTGTCACGTCACGCAGTCCACAGACGCAAGCCGCACAGACGCTGTTTACTCCACCAACGCAACAGTTCTTAGCGGCTTTTTTTGACCTATATCTTCCTCGCAGTTAGCACAAAGTTTGTTGCAATGGCGACAAGAATCCAGGAGCAGTTAGCCGCAAAAGAAAGTCCGTTTTTGAGATTGCTGAAAGAAGAAGACAAGGGGAAAAGCAGCGAAGCCAAACTAAGGTGATTCTTGAAGATTCATTCCAGCGATGGCGCAACTGAAGCAGACGAAGGGTCTAAAGACTGACGCATTGGTCGCCAAATTACTCCTGGACAGGTCACTTCTGCTTATTATGAAAACGTACTTTATTTCCAAGAGCTAGACAAACGTTTTTCAGGAAAGCGATATCCTATGTCTGAAAACGTAATTTTCAAAGCAAAGAAAGAGTCCGCTTGCTGCTGCGTGTTGTAGCTAGTTCATTCGCACTGAATCTCCGCGCACTCTTCTCTGCACCCTTTCCTGCTCCTCTCCCCGCTGCCCGTTCCGCTCTTCCCCCTGCTCCTCACTTCTCCGGGCACGGAATCTCTGTGCACCGCTCCCCTCTCCTCTCCCTGCTCCCTGCTCCGCTCTTCTCCCTGCTCCTCACTTCTCGTCCGCGCACGAAATGCATATAGGTGCAATTTCCCGTTCAAATGAGGTGTTTCTACACAATATTATACAGCAGCGTTCGGTTCCCGAATTCAAGACATTTTTACAATAGATTTTAATTAACCCACTTGTTGGTCGCTGTTGTAGCTCCTTGTGCTATTACTCTGTTTTTACCCTCTGCTACAAACTTGAGCTGCACAGTCTTGATCTTGATCGATGTTTCTTCTGCTCGATGAATAATGTCTGTGAAGTGATGACGTATTTTTGACAGTAAAGTTCCGTCTGTGAATTCGTATTCGTACTGATGAAAGCGTTTGAGAGTTTACAAATATTAATTTTATGCGCAACTACAGCCAAATATGCACGGATTTCCCAAATACGCACGGATTTCTATTTTATGCGCACAAATTTTTTTGACAGCTTTCTTACTCCATATATATCTTCCTCGCAGTTCGCACAAAGTTTGTTGCAGTGGCAGACAAGAATCCAGGAGCAGTTAGCCGCAAAAGAAAGTCCGTTTTTGAGGTTGCTGAAAGAAGAAGACAAGGGGAAAAGCAGCAAAGCCAAACTAAGGTGATTCTTGGAGATTCATTCCAGCGATGGAGTGCACTGAAGCAGACGAAGGGTCTAAAGACTGACGCACTGGTCCACAAATTACTTCTGGACAGGAAACTTCTGCTTATTATGAAAACGTACTTTATTTCCAAGAGCTAGACAAATGTTTTTCAGGACACGAATGCGACATCCTATGTCTGAAAACGTAATTTTCAGAGTCCGCTTGCTGCTACGTGTAGTGGTAATAGCTTAATTCGCACTGAATCTCCGCGCACCCCTCTCTGCACCCCTTCCTGCTCCTCTCCCCTCTCCTTGTTTCGCTTTTCTCCCTGCTCATCACTTCTCCACGCACGGAATCTCCGTGCACCTCTACCCTCTCCTCTCCTTGCTCCCCGCTCCGCTCTTCCCGCTGCTCCTCACTTCTTTTCCGCGCACGAAATGTCCGCACACCCCCTCCCCCCGCTCCTCACTTCTCCACCTTGCCTAACCAACACTGTAGTTAGTTGTTTACAAGTCATGTGCAGCGATGAGTACTTGTTTTTTTTTTTTTTTATTGAAAGAAAAAGTGTATATATCCAGCAGTGTATAAAGAACTGTGATTACCATTCAAACATTTTATCGTACTACATGTACAAATGAATTAAATAAAAAGTAAAGTAATAAAAAAGAAAGGAGGGGGAAATGCTATACTTTCACACTAGGGGGGGTCAGAGTTCAAGTGAAAACATTCAGAGCTGTACAGATTTCTACAGTCTCAAGTGCCTTCTGTTTCTTAGAAAATTTTATTGAAAGAATGTATTGTTTGAAACTATTGTAGAAAGCAACAAAGGTTGGCCTCTTACAAGAAAATTTACATGAGTGGATATGATACTTTGACAATAATAATAATAGATGAATTAGGTAAATCAAATTTTTTTGTAATTGAGAATCAAACAAGCCAAACAATACATTCTTCCAATGTAATTATGAATATAGTCACACAATTTCTGCCAAAAAATTACTACTGTTTGACAATTCCAGAACAGATGCACAATAGTTTCAGGACATTCTTTACAAAAGCTACATTCAGAGTCAATATTTTTCTTAAATCTATTTTTGATAAAAGTTTTAGTTGGGTAGAACCTATGAATAAGTTAGAAGGATACTTCTTTTACTTTGTTAGTAATTAAATACCTGTTGGGTAGAAGCCAGACTTTCTTCCATGGTATGTCATCCACAAACACATTCCAGTATGAAACGACTTTGGGTTTTACTAATAACTCTTTTTGAAACATAGCTCTTACAGCTTGATTGTTATTGACAGGATTATTGGTAAGGCAAACCTTCCCTGCAGGTAAGTCTTTAAATGATGAAAGAGTTAGCTCTTAAGTATCAATCCTACTTACATTTTTAAATAACATACACACACCTGAGGGAATGGCTCCAAAAACTTTTGCATAGTCACCCAGAGTAACAGGAATATTATATTTTCCAAGAAATTCTCTATATGTAAGCAATAGTCCTTCCTCATTAAATAGTTGGTCAACCCATATGATGTTGTTTTGAAACCAGTAATCCAAAAAGAGAGATCTATGTTTATACAAAATGTCTTTGTTATTCCAAATTAAGCAGTTGTGAGGAGAGAAATTATGCTTGTAGAAGAGAGACCATGAGAGAAAAGCCTGACGATGGAAAGCAGACATTTTCACAGGGATCTTATCAACATCAAAATTACAGATAAGAAAAAAGTTTATGCCTCCTAGTTTTGATAATAAATATGAAGAAATAGTGTTCCAAATAGAAGTGGGATTTCTGAAAACTTGCTTTATCCAATTTATCTTAAATGTATTATTTAGAGTTTGAAAATCTAAAAGGTTAATTCCACCATTGTCGTAAGGATTCATAACAACAGCCTTTCTCAAATAATGTGTCCTGTTTTTCCACATAAAGTCAAAAAGTACTTTATCAATTTCCTTGAGAGTTTTGTCAGTAAGATGCAAAGCTAAAGCAGCATATGTTAATTGTGAGATTCCCTCCGCCTTTGTGAGGAGGACTCTCCCTCTTAAAGATAAATCTCGTACGAGCCATTGATTTAATTTTTTCTTTGTTTTCTGAATGACTGGATTGAAGTTGGAAGTGCTTCTTTTGTTTTGATCCTTGGTGATAAGAATACCCAAGAACTGCACTTCACTCCTAAGAGGAATACCGTAAAGTTCAGTTTTCTTACATTCTTTAATTGCCATAAGTTCACATTTTTTAATATTTAGGCACAAGCCAGAGGCTTTCGAGAAATCTTGGATAACACTGATAGCTGCTGATATTTGGTTTTCATTTTTTAGAAATAATGTAGTGTCCTCTGCTAATTGTGTTATGATAAGTTCTTTGCCGAGGAAAGAGATGCCTTCTACAGCTCTGGCTCTAATATGATATGCCAGAAGTTGTGCTACAAGTAAGAAGAGGTAGGGACTTGAAGGGCACCCTTGTCTTATGCCACGATAAAGGTTAAATCTTGGAGATGTGCCATGTGAGGGTTTGATGGAGCTATTACAATTTGTATACAACGTTTTTATGACAGAGGAGAAGTAATTACCAAAACCGAATTTCCTCAAAGACTGTAATATGAACTGGTGCTCCACCGTATCGAATGCCTTGTAGAAGTCTAGGAACAAAATAAAGCCATTATCTTCCAGTAATTCAGCATAATCAAGAACATCCATGACCAACCTAATATTATTTGTTATGTGTCTTTTAGTCATAAATCCTGACTGTGTTTCTTCAATAATTGAGTCTAATACTTTCTTCAGCCTTTTTGCAAAAAATGAGGCAAAAACCTTATAATCATTATTTAGCAAGGATATTGGACGCCAATTATCGAGAAATTAATGTCCTTGTTTGATTTAGGAAATAAAGTTGTCAAGCCTTGAGTCTTGGTTGTAGGGAGGTGTTCCTTATTAATACTTTCTATGAAGACTTCATATAAAAATGGAGCAAGATCAGAGGAAAACATCTTGTAAAATTCTGATATCAATCCATCTGTACCAGGTGACTTGTTGTTTTTTAGTGAATTAATGGCATCCTTAACCTCTGTAATTGTAATAGCACTGTCACAAGTCAACATTTCATCTTCAGTTATAGTTTTAATTGTTAATGAGTTTAGAAATGTTTCAGCCGATGTTTGACAGAAACCTGAACTATAAAACTTTGTATAAAAGTGACTAAAGTAGTTGGATATTAAATCAAAATCATCTGTAAGCACTCCATTAACTTTCAATTTGTTAATATTATTAACAGAGGAATGATATTTCTCGAGATTAAAAAAGTAATGCGAGTTTTGTTCCCCCTCTTCGAGCCACTTGGCTCTAGACCTTATGAATGCACCTTTGGCTTTGTATTGATATATTTCATCAAGTTTAATTTGTAATTTAGATAGCTCTATTTGTTCTACTTCTGTCAACGACTCTGGATTTTTTGAAGATAGAAAAGTGATGTTAGACACAATGTTTAATTCTTCCATTTTTTTTTTAGATTTGGCTAAATCACTACTGAAAGCTCTGAAAAATTTACCAAGCTCAAATTTTAAAAGTTCCCAGTTCACACAATATTGCTTTTCTTCTTTAGCTTTGGACCAAAATGATGCTATCAGATTTGCAACATTTCTCTGAACAAGTTCATTTGACAGTAAAGAGCTGTCCAATACACAGAATGATTAGGACTTAAATGAGAAGCTGATAAAGTAATTTTGGTATGTATAGCCTTATGATCAGTAAGAGGAGTGGGGGACACATCCACATTAATATCATTTATGTTAAAGCCTTTAAAAACCAACCAAAACTCTATTGGTTAGATCCCGTTTTATTACTCCATGTATATGTTTGATAGTTGGGATATTTAGTTCTCCAAACATCTTCAAGGTTAAATTTATCCATAAATGTTGTAAAATTATTATTCGCAAGGCTTGATCGGCCCGGAGGCCATCTATCTGTAGCACTATCTACAGTAACATTAAAATCACCACCCAACAATAATGAAGCATCTGGAAATTTGGCTAAACAATCAATGAGAATATTTTCAATAGATTTAAAAAATTCTTCGTTATCCTTTTTAGAGTTGTAACCATAAATGTTGCATGTTATAAATATCCTTTCCATAAATTTTATGATTTGACAGATAAAATGACCATCCGGGTCACACTTAGTAAGTAAAACATCCCCAGTGAATTTGTATTTCAATGTTGCAACCCCTGCTGAGTGTTCTGTACCATGTGACATCCATATTGTATTACCCCATTGAGATTTCCAAAAAGTATTATCATCGTTAGTAGAGTGAGATTCTTGAACAAAGACAAAATCTGATTTAAACTGTTATAATGCTTTGCGTTTAACATTGTTGCATAAACCCCTAGCGTTAAGTGATAAGAGAGACAGAGACAGATTTAACTAAAGTAGTAAAAGAGCAAATTTAAACAACGCTAGTCCTCCAAACTAAACTTTGGATTAGATAACAATGCACTGTCAGAACAGCACCAATATAAAATATATTTGATAAACTTTGAACCATGTTTTTTTTTTTTTTTTTCCTTTTGTCTTAACTTAATGTTTTGTTTGCCTCAAAAAACTAAGCCTTCAAACAATTCAAGTATTGTCAGTGTTTTGAGAGCTAGAACACAAAAACCTGAAAACAGAGAACCAAGCCAGCAATCCTCTTCATTAAATCAGTTTCATCTG
Source organism: Boleophthalmus pectinirostris (assembly GCF_026225935.1). Classification (NCBI taxonomy): domain Eukaryota; kingdom Metazoa; phylum Chordata; class Actinopteri; order Gobiiformes; family Gobiidae; genus Boleophthalmus; species Boleophthalmus pectinirostris. The sequence continues at coordinate 48,207 of NW_026571175.1, forward strand.
GGCTTGTTCATGGTCAAGGAAATATTTCAGTTCCCTCGACGAAACCTCTTCCACCCATGTAATAGGCCGTTTTTCCAACATCTCGTGGATTCTTAATTTTGGGCCACAGTTTCTCTCTCATTACTCTATCCTCCTTTGATAAATCCAGGGTGAACCGCAGTCCTTCAGACAAGGCGCAGTTCTTCGCAACTTTCCACAGCTCCTCCTTGTGATGCTGCCAGACGAATCTAATGATGATGCTGCAAGGCCTCGGGTTATCGGGGCGTCTCATTCCAACACGATGAGCAACATCAATGATATCGTGCATCCTGTCTTTCAGGGATGGAAGCACCTTTTGGCACACGGCAATAACCTTTTTGTGAACATTTTCACCATTGGTTTCAGGCACTGAATGAAGCCTTTAGGTTCCACCTTCTTCCGTGGCTTTCCAGGTCAGCCGCTCGGGACCAGCATTTTTGAGTGGCGTCCTCACATTTATCAACGCGGGTTTCAATGGCCATAATCTTTTCATTTGCCGCTTTCAGATCAGTGTGAATGGCGCCAATCATCGTTTCAAGCGCATCACTTCTTGAATTGATCAGGTCAGCAAGCATGCGGACGGAGTCGTTAGAAAGACCACCAGTTGCATCATGAAAACACGAAGGAGTAGGTTTCTTAGCAAGTGGAGGCTTACTCGGAGTGACGGGCAGTGAAGGGAATTCTTCCTCGCTAGCCACGACGGGTCCTGGGCAGTCCATCTCGTTGTCATAGTCGTGCTCGTTAGCAAGGAAGCTATCAAGACTTCCCTCGTTATTGGAGCTACTTCTTTTACCAGACTTGGGCATTTCCAGCAATGTAAAGTTGCAAACTTGTCAAAATAGTTTCAGGAAAAAATATTTTCAGTGTTTTTTTTTTAGATTTCACACAGTCATGAACGCCTAAAAGTGTTTAAATTCCAGCTTTGTGCTGTGAGCTGACAAAGTCCGCCTACTACGCCGCCATTGTGGGAAATTAAGTGGTGGCCATGCTAATTCACCTAAGATTATGGACTTTGGAATGACAACAGGGTGGAAAACACGTATGACTATCTATAGGTCTATATAACATGTTTTTTCTGTACTTGGAGTGCCATAAAGAACATGTTTTTCTGGACTTTGAGTGCCACGAAGCAGAAAAACTGACATATGTGGACCCCGTGGCAAGTTCCCACCCATGATAAGGTGTACTGGGTCAGCAGTATTGTTAATTTTCTTGCTGTATATGCTAAATCAACAAGTTAATGTTTTGTCAAGATGTAGTATAAAGCTACCCCTGATTTTGAGTTGGGAGAGGCGTCGTTCCGGGGTGACAGCTGTACTTGGTAATCAACTTGAATCCCTCTCAATGGAAAATGACAAAATAAAGTGGCCTGTTCTCTCGGATTCTCCATCTCTTGTGCTTCTTTTTAGGACACGCATTGAACCTTCCGAAAAAACCCACAAGTGGTGACCCCGACGGAGATTTGACAGTGTAATGTCTGCAAACGATGCCTCCCACGAAATCCTGGAAGTAAAGACACTAAGAACGCGTTCCCAAAAGAAGTTATGACAGCGACCTTTGTTGTTTCAGAATTCCTGTCAGATTGGCTAAATGTAAAAACTAGAAATTGTGGTTTACTTCTTGGGACTTTTGTGTGATCAATTTAAAAAGTAATGGAAGACTAATTATCGCATGTTATGCTTCATGGAAAAGAAAAAAGCAAAAGCTCGAATCCGTGTTAAAAGGCTTCACGTAGAAAATAAGCCAGAAGTATGTTAATTGAGATTGAAAACAAAACCAATAGTATGTTTAGGCTTTAATCACATAAAGCGTAATTAAGAAAGTTATTGATTCCTTGAGATACCGTGTTAACCTTCACGAGAGACAAGAAAGGAATTTTATAAGGAAATTTATTTGCGGTTAAACTTTTTTACGCAGAGAAAAAACTAAACTTTTAATGGAGTTTATATTTAAAAAAGAATAAAAAAACTTAAGTTGCGCACAAAAAGTAGAGCACGAAGAAAGGAGTCAGATTTAATATAGAGACAAAAGAGTAGAACCAATTGAAAAACAGTACTGTAAAATAAAATCTAAATTGTTATAACAAAAAGTATTAGTGGTTTTATTTAAATTATGAGCTCTAAAAAGAAACCGAACCTGTTCAAGGAAAGTTGAACATGAACATGAAATTATAAATGACCGAAGGTCTAAAAGAAACGAGCCTGTTGAAACGAACATGAAATTATATAAATTGACCGAAGGTCAATAGAACAAGTAGGAACCCTGCGAAGCAGAGAGTGTGTCGCCCTCCCTACGGCAACACATGAGCAACTAAGAAATAAGTCACCTTTAAAATTGTAACAGCCTCAACTTTAAATTTGTAGCACTAAAAGCCACATTTGCAAGAAACAAGTCAAATAAGTTTAATAAATGTTATTAGTGAATCTGATATAACCATGAAATATTTAAAGAAATAACCGGTTTTGGGAGTAAGAGATTACAAGTACCAGCATTATGTAATCAGAGTACAATTATGAGTAACTGTGCTCAGTTACAGTTACTGTCTCAATGAGTGGTAACTGGATTACAGTTAATGAAATAAATGACTTGCCTGTTTTTACATTTGGGACTGAACCGAGTCTAAATCAGGACTAGACCAGGTCTAAACAAAAGATAAGATACCTAACAGTAGTGATAAGAGTGAAGTGGCAGTAAACTCACATAGGAAGCATTTTTCTATCAATAATTTCAATAGACTTAAGGAAAAACTGAGGTTTTATTGTCTTCAAGTAGATAAAACATTCCACACCAAGATATTCTGGTCTCTTGTTATTTTAGAACAAACAGTTGCTTATCTATGGAAATTTAGGCTCAACAGTTAAAAGAACAAACAAGAATTTGCAGGATGTGGTTGCTCCATTTGTGTAGTTTTAAAACCAAGATAATATCAAGTAATTCAATGTATTCAGATAAAGTTACTTTAAGAAATTTTAATTAATTCTGGGCTATGTAATCTGGACTCTGTAAGGGAATATGTTTTAAAAGTGACCCTCCCAACACTAAAATAACTGAGAATGCAGTAAATATAACGCAGAATCTTTGTCCTTCAAACTCATCTAATATTGACAAAATACTAAGAGATCTAAAAGAAGAATATGACATATTAAAAACGATGTTGAAAGGAAGTATTGGTGGCATTTTATTCTGGGGTACATTGTTGTTATGGCTGCCCGCTGGTTGGGATGATGGTAAATGATTGATTTGTTGTCCATTGGCGTTTGCTCGGCTTTTGTCAGTGTCTGATTCCCCATGAGGTTGTTTTGCTTGTTGGCTGGGCATTTTGCGTGCGCTCACCTGTGGGCGTTACTTGCCGCTACTTTTCGATGCGATACTGGCCATCCTCGTATGTGAATTCAATTCATCTGCGGGAGCGGTTTGGTGTCGTGTTGATGAGCGGTGGTGGGAGGCGCGTGTGCAGGGGGCGTATGTGCTGGTGTCCGGCTGATGGCGGAGTGGGTTTGTGGGGTTTTTTGACGCTGGTACGCGCTGTGGGAGGTGAAATGCTGATGTTGCTTAAACTGCTTAAACTGCATTGTATATTTGCTTTAGATTTGTTCAAAAGTGCTCCGTTTTTAAATTTAAACTAAGCATGTTCAATTGTGTTTATGGTAAAGAGTAAGTCTACCAATTTGCTTGATTGAAGATGCTTATTTATGGTTTAAATAAAATGATGGGCTATTGCTGAAGTTTCTGAAACAGCGTGGTTTAATTGTTGAAAAGCTTTGTCGGCTTGATTCAATTAATGCTGTGACTTTAAGCTTGGTAATGGCCTGTTGTTCCATGTTGAAATAATAAATCCGTGTGATAACACAGTAAACGGAGCATTTTTTGATTAAATACAGCATTTCATTTCTCAATGGTGTCGGGCTGAGCGGGTGCTGATGGTTAACAATTCGTAACTGTTGAAGGTTATTAAAAATTTATGAATGTGCCCTGGATTATAAGGTTACCAAATGTAGCTGATCATTTTGTGTTAAAATTTGAAAACATTCTTAAAACTTATAATCCGTACAGTTTAAAATTGCGATGTTTAGTTAAAAAGTCATATACAGCATTCTCTTGTTGCGCTTATGGTTGTTATATAGACCTGATATTAGTGTTTATCCCTGTACCTTAAACCTGTTTTTAGTTGACATGATACAAAATAAGTTTTACTTGTTTGATACCGTCTCTTAATGTTGATCTATAAAAATAAAATTGCGTTGTTTATAATGCTTAGATTTAGGTGTTGTGAATTCTGGTTTTGGAGGAGCAGATGGTATCGATATTTCAGACCTGATTTGGTCCTGGTTTAGTTTTGTTTGGGCCTTGCGTGGACCAGTTTTGGACTTGGTTGGGTTCAGGCTCAGATCTGGTTTAGACCTGGTCTGTACCTGACTTGGTCCAGCTTTGGTCCGGACTTGGTCCTATTCTGGTCCAGTTTTGGTTCTATTCCATTCTAAGTCTAAATTTAGTTCGAGTTTAGCACTGTTCATGTCCAGGTGTGGTTTAATCTGGTCTAGCCTTAGTTTAATTTTAGTCCAGGGGTAGTTTCTATTTAGTTCAGCTTTAGTCCTAATTAGATCCTGGCCTAGTTCTGTTTCAGAAGTAGTCTTAGTTTAGTTCTGGTTTGATCCACTCTGCCTCTCCAAGCCTGAATTTCGCTCACATTTTAATTTTTGATCTCAGTATTATTCGTACAATTATGCATTCTCTTATAAGTCCACTTCAAATAGTTCAACGTGTATTATCAATTTATGCCGAGTATCTTGACAAAATTGCAATACTAGTTAAAAGGTTTTTTCATTCTGAAGTTCATATTCTGTTTCTGGCTTGTCCCAAATCTAGTATCTAAAACAGGGTTATCACTAAAAATAATTATTAGGAAAACTAAAATAAAAAGGGAAATTAAAATGTTTAAGTTGACCCATGACTTAGTCTCAGATTGTACTTGAGGTTGAAACTTGAGGTTAATACTCTTGCATTGAAATAAAATGGTTAGACAGAAAATTGATTAATGATTGCGAAATAACACTGTTATTCCAAAAACAAACTAAAATTGTTAAAATAATTTGTAATTAAATAATCTCAAACAAAACTATAAAAAGATAAATGCTGGCTCCTAAAATAATACTTCAAAATTATCTAAGATACATTTCTTCTTCTCTAAAGAAATCCAACTAAGGACGTGGAAGCCGCCCAGCGAGATCAAAATAGCCTTAGTGCCCACAGGTAGTCTGCGAAATAAAATAACTCATAAAACAAAAACTAAGAAGAGGAATCTCAAGGAAACAAGTCATTCCAAAACAATTATCAACCAGTTTAACACGGACCAAATTTCGAGCAAAACCAAAATAGTGATTCACCATACTAAAATAATAAGACTCAATCCAAAAAATTAAAACAATAACCAATTGATAACAACAGCAGCTGAAAAAGATAACACTATAATTGATAACACAGAAATCCCAAAGGTATCACAGTGTCTCAGTTTGTT
>NW_026571175.1:55211-355000 GCF_026225935.1 Boleophthalmus pectinirostris
CATGTATTGTCACTGACGAGCTGTTGTCCATGCAGATGCGAGATAACGACGATTATTACAGCTACAAGCAGCGGGCTACCAATCTATACCATGATGTAACCGGAGAACAGATGGAAGTCGGAACTGGAATGTCAGTCATGTTCCGATCTGCGCTGGTGAAAGGCATGCCGAAGTCAGTCCAAGACGCCCTACAGAATATCATGGGGCTATATAACAAATCTGAAGAAGGATTCGATGCCCATTGCAACACCAGATAACCAAGTGGCAGAAAGATAAGAAGGAGGCTGAAGAAAAGAAACAGAACTGGAGCTGGCCGCTGTGAACTGCAACTACAAAAATATCAAGCTGAATTAAAGGAGAAGAAGAAAGAACCAATTCAGATGAACTCATCTCCCCTGGATCTTGGGTGATGACGATGGAGAAGATCAATCGGATCCAGATGTCGCTGAATGCAGAGGACCTGAAGACGCACCTCGACTGCCGTCCGCTACTGGGGCTCCAGCAGAGGGGGAAGAAAAGGGGAATAATTTAAAAGGAGAGTACAGGCCATGCTTTATGAGAAATTTCAATGTCTATCTTTGATTATGCTAATTTCTTTTTTCTTTATTTGTTTTGTTATAGTCCCTATCAATAGAAGCTTTGAAACCACTACTGACCTCGGACAGCCAACAAGCAAAATGACAAGCCACGACATGGAGTTGTAAGACACAAGGAGCACAGAAAAGGGTAAAAAGGGGAGCACCAAAAATAGTAAAACTTTGCTACGAAGGACAAACTTGTAATATAGTATTTGATGTATGTGAAGTATTAGATTGCATGCTCGGTATACCAGCTATAGACCATGCATTAAATGTACAAGTTGTCTGTAAAGACACTTGCCTGTCAAAAGAAAACAATTATGCAACAGAGATCGCCAGAGTTATAGCCAGTACCGATGGACAGCAAAAACGAGCAGAAAATACTTCCAAAATTAACCCACAAAGAATTACTCTAATAAAAAATAGAAAAGATGATGCAGCTTTTCAAGCAGATTTAAAACATTGTAGAGGGCGTAAATCAATTACTCAACGATGCAATCCTCTGTTATTCATTGGAAGGTATCGTTGAACAATTAGGCCTCACTTATGGCTTGGCAAAATCGAATTGCCCTTGATATGCTACTTGCCAAAGAATCATCTGTATGCAGCATGTTTGGAACTGAATGCTGTACCTATATACCAAACAACACATCCCCTGATGGAAAGATTATTAAAGCTTTGTCCAAACTCAAATCCTTGTCTGAGGAACTGGGTAGGAATTCTGGCGTATCTGAAGATACTTGGTTTAACTGGCTCTACAAAATATTTGGCCCTTGGACGGCTACCATAATATCCATATGTACCACTATACTGATTATATTAGCTGTTTTAGTTGTAATTGGATGTTGCATTATCCCATGTCTCAGATCACTAGTAGAACGATTAATTACTACTGCCTTAACACGAAATGCTCCCGTCTCCCAAATTTTGTTACTCTCTGCTGATTCTCAGCTCTCACGTTCTGACTCCAATAATTGGGTTTGATTGAAACCCTACAAATATATCCATTGATTAAATAGAGATAAAACCTTCCTGAGTATGTGCTCCTGGTCTCTTATTTTCGCTGTCCGAGTGTCATGTATTGATTATGTACTATGTTATTCAAGAATATTGTGTTAACAAGAATCTGGGAAATGTTATAAAAGAGCTAAAGCTAACAAAAAAATTTAAAATTTTATTTTGTTCATATAGGGGGATTTATTATGTGGAGGTAGCGTCTTGCTTCTCTTATTTTAGGTGGTGATTACATGTTTGATGTAATCAAAAGGGGGAATACTGTGGGAAATTAAGTGGTGGCCATGCTAATTCACCTAAGATTATGGACTTTGGAATGACAACAGGGTGGAAAACACGTATGACTATCTATAGGTCTATATAACATGTTTTTTCTGTACTTGGAGTGCCATAAAGAACATGTTTTTCTGGACTTTGAGTGCCACGAAGCAGAAAAACTGACATATGTGGACCCCGTGGCAAGTTCCCACCCATGATAAGGTGTACTGGGTCAGCAGTATTGTTAATTTTCTTGCTGTATATGCTAAATCAACAAGTTAATGTTTTGTCAAGATGTAGTATAAAGCTACCCCTGATTTTGAGTTGGGAGAGGCGTCGTTCCGGGGTGACAGTTGTACTTGGTAATCAACTTGAATCCCTCTCAATGGAAAATGACGAAATAAAGTGGCCTGTTCTCTCGGATTCTTCATCTCCTGTGCTTCTTTTTAGGACATGCATTGAACCTTCCGAAAAAACCCACACCATCTTAGCCAGACTCAGCGATGAGTACTTGTTTTCTAGAAACAAACCTTTTTCTGGTGTAAGGAGGAGGCGTTTCTATGTAGGGAGCTGTGGGGGGGTGGTTTCACGCATGCGCAACATTTGAAAAAGGACGAACAGTTGCTGGATTTCTCGTTCCTTGGAAAATCCTCTATGCAACCTTTAATGCATTTTTGAATCGTTTGGGGGCCATTTTATTTATTTTTGGAAAATGGAAATAGCCAAAAGTTAGAGAAGAGCAAGTTTTACCAGATGGCAAAATTTCCAGGACTTTTCATCATTGTTCAGTGGGAGAAAAATGGGTGAGTTGGTTAGGAAAAAAAATAAGAAGAAAGAAAGAATATTAAAGCTGCAAGCGGCGTCGAATGGCCCTCGCCCAGCCCACACCACGCCCGCAATCACCGCGCACCGCAAACGGCGCATCCCTCAAAGGCCGTGCCCGCAAACGCCGTACCCGCAAAGTCGCACTCGCAAACGGAAAAATTACATAGTGCGCCATTAAATGTTCTTTGCACCCCCTGCTGGCCAACCATGAAAAATGCCCATGTCAGTAATATATGTTTTTGCTTCTAGGCATTAATGAAATTGAATTCCCAAATTTGGTACAAATCCGACAATGTTGATGTTTCATGTGTATGGTAGGGGGCGCTATAGTGTTCACTTTTCATATGTTTTATAGTGTATTATATTCAGGCTTAGATCATGCATTAGTGATTCAAATTTCAGCACGATCGGACTAAACATGTGCGTGTAATACTATTTTCAATATTTTTGGGGGGAGTCTTTGCGCCCCTGCTGGCCAACATGGGTAAAATTCCCTATGTCCATAATATAATTTCTTGCTCGTAATCATGCATAGAATTTAATTCCCAAATTTGGTGCATTTCCGATAATGTTGAAGTTTCATGTATACAGTAGGGGGCGCTATAGTGATCACTTTTCATATATTTTATAGTGTATTATATTCAGACTGAGATCACACATTAGTGATTCAAATTTCAGCATGATCGGACTAAGTCTGTGTGAACAGGAGCAAATAATGTCACCTTGAAATTAGGCAAAATTTTTATCGAAATTTGCAGCTTTGCCGCACGTAAACCGTGACAGTTATCAAAAAAAATCAGCTAACTTTAGATGTTCCACTTGTCTAGATGATGTACGGTGATTTTCAGCCCTGTGGGTGAAGCGCCTTCAGAGGAGTTTTTTCAAATGCAAAGTCAACGAAAATGCGGACTCAAATTTCAATCCAATATGGCCGCCTTCTGGTTTGTCGGGGGGCATGGCCATAATAACATTTTTTGTTTGTCTTCACATGACGAATGTGTGTACCAAATTTCGTGGCTCTACGACAAAGTTGAGGTCGAGACGTCTCCCATAGGTGCAATGTATTTTGACTTTTCGAGGTGGCGCTGTGTCGCCATTTTTTTATGTCCGTGTACGAGAGAATGAGAGCCTCGCACATCAACTACTAGAGATGGGTGCGTTGGAGGAGAGGAAGCAGCCCCAGAACATACCGAAAAATCCCGCACACCATCTTACTTGCAAACTGTGAAATTTATTAGGACAAACCGTGCAACGTTTCGGCACTAGGCCTTCGTCAGGCAAACAGCAAATGTACGAAACCTATATTTTATCGAATTTTTCTCCACTTCTGAATTTTGGGCCAAGTTTGGTGAGTTTTTGAACGTGTTTAGGGGGTCAAATTAGGGTTTAAAGAGCAGAATAATAATAATAAAATAATAATAATAATTCGAGCAAAAACAGTATATCCGAAAACATTAGAACAACATATTATACGTTTTTTGAAAGCTCTCGACCTTCCCCACGTCACCGTGGGGTCATTGGTGAGTGACGGGCACTGACGCGCTCGTCATTCGCCATCTCGTCGAGGTCACCCATCGCCTTCCATTGACTTCCATTCATTTTAGCAGTAGTAAATATGGCTCATGGGCGTGGGTTACTGGGATACTGCTGTTCGTGCCGGGGGCGACCGTGGACATAGTTGCATGTCGTCTTGTCGCATTCGGACATGCGCACGTCGCTCCCCATTCGCTCCGCTGAGCGGAAGCAATAGGCCCTACCCCCTGTCGGGGGTCGGGCCTAAATATTCTGATACGAGAACAATGTTCTGCTTTTTTGTGGCCGACAAACTATACATACATTCCAAAATCTCTGAATAGAAAGTTTCCTCCCATTCTCACAGATTTATTAGATGAACAATGTTTTGATATGGACAAAAGTGAGTTACTTCAGAGATGTTCTGAGTTGAGAAGCACTATCTCCATCACTGCTGAGCAAGCATCTCATGTAGAACGTGCCAGCAGGTTCCAAGAATGCAGCAAAGAGTGGCATCAATTTTGGTTAGGGAGGATAACTGCATCTCGGTTGAAATCTGTGTGCCTCAGCAATACTGAAAACCCTACACAATTTGTTATTAAAAACATTTGCAATCCAACAAGATTTTCAACTGTTGCAACAAGATGGGGATGCGAGCATGAAAAGGATGCCATGGAAAGATACAAGATGGAAATGAAGAACCTTCATGATTCTTTTTCTACACAAGACTCTGGATTTGTCTTAAATCCAAAATACCCATATAGGTGCCACACCAGACTGTTTCATATCATGTGAGTGCTGTGGAGTGTGTGGAGGTAAAGTGCCCGTTCTGTTTGCGGGCAGGTAAGTTAGAAGACAATTTAGGTTCCAAGTCATGTCTGGAGATGAACCAGGACTGTAAACCGCAACTAAAGTGCACCCATCAGTACTGCTACCAAGTACAGTGTCAGATTTTTCTATGTGAGCGAGACTTCTGTGACTTTGTGGTGTGGACAGAAAAAGATGTGCACTTTGAGAGGATTGAGCCTGATGAGCGATTTTGGCAAGAAATATCTGACAAGGCATCAGTTTTCTTTGACTCTGTGATTTTGCCAGAACTTGTTGCTAAATTTTACTCTAGGTCTGCTGCCAAAGCTAATGCTGCTGTTACTGCACAGGTGCACACCTCAGAAGATTTAATTTGTTATTGCCAAAAAAAGTACATCGAAGGAGATGATGTTGTTAGATGTGACTATGATAGCTGTAAAAAATAAATGGTTTCATTTTCACTGCGTCAACCTCAAGAGTGCACCTCGATCAAAAAAGTGGTACTGCCCTACCTGTGGGAAGCTGCCTCAATTAAAAGAAGGCAAGTAGAATAAGAAAACATAAGCATTGCTACATGTGTTATACTTGTATGTTTTTCTCCAAATGCATTAAATTGCCTTTAAATGTTTTATAAATGCAGTGGTATTCAGTTTGGTTTTGATTTCTTGCAAATTACACTACTTTTGCATTTGTTGGTTTGTAAATAAGACATTGAATTGCAAGAAATCATTGTATTGAAATGGGTTAGTTATGCATGTTTTATATTTGACATGTTTACTGGTGTGTTTACTCTACTTGGTTTGATGTAGAGGTTGGTGTGGTTAATTTAGGTTGAACTGAAGGCATAGGCTTTTCATTGGATTTTCACAATGTTAACATAATGTTTGATCATTGTCTCTGTACTGGTTTCATTTCTAGACTAGTGTGTAAAGATAAACTTCAGTGACATGTTTTTCTGCATTACCTTGATTATTCAAGCAGCACTTATTTTTGGAGCTTTTAAAGTTGGGCACAAGATAAAAAATAGTAAACATGTAAAATAGTAAAGAACATTTTATTTTGTTCTTTGATATATATACATATATAAAAAAACTAAACATAATATTACAAAAACGTAATAAATAACTGCATAGTAAACTGTTAACCAAAAATGAAAAGGCCATTTAATCTTATGTCATGTTTTTTTACAGTCTAAATATAATGTAATTTAACATGAAAGTATTCTGTACTCTGATTTGGCCAAGTAAAGGAATACAATACAAAATACATTTTAATGCAAGTATTCAGTATTCTGTAACTAAATACATTTTCAAAGTTGGAACCTTACTATAACATTTAATGACACAGAACGACCTTTCTGAGTACCTAGCCCACTTCAAAACAATCTAGTTGAAAGGAATTAGAGAATTATTTAAGTTGATCAGAGCAATCAGTATTTTCTCAACAGTTGGCACTTGACCTTCATCACATGTCAAATAGTCTATTGGCAGAGTGGCTTGCAAAATAGTGTACTTGTTCCTCAACAGTTATATCACATGTTCCACATGAATTCGCAGGTGAGCGATCTTCCTGGTGGCCTCAAGTTCTAGCGGTGATAGTTGTGACTTGCCTTTTGTAAATGCTGGAATTTTGGCCTCCGCACCACAAGCACCAACCACATCCTGAATGTTAAAACCTTGATCGGCCAGAATCATATCACTCGGAATCAACTTGTCCAGAAGTCTACAGTTTTCTGTAATGTGTTTGTTGCTAGCATGACCATCCCAGAATTCTGACAAGAACGAGATGGAACCCTGAGGAGAAATGCCAGTGAGAATCTTGTCTGTGTTGTGATGTTTATAGAAGGACCATGTTCCAGCTCTTTCCTCCAGGCAGGAGGGGCGTTCAATGAAAATTTCAAAGCAGTCAACGAGAACAGCACATTTTAGACCAAATGCACACCGAAATTCCATTGGCATTGTCAGGCGAAGCTGGTCTCTCTCTGGCCATTGAATGATCCTCTTCATCCGCCAGTACATCTTATCTACTACTACTGTGAAAGTTTTGGAGGCTGTTGATTGTGAAATGTTGAACCGATAAGCAATGTCCTGAACATGAAGATTCAGTCTCAATTTCATGAGCACCAAAATACATTTTTGGAATGGGTTCAGCTTTGACCTGACTGGATCTTTGATGTGGTTTTTCACACATGAGAACAATGACATGAGCATCATATAATTTGGGAGGCCCATGTAAAATTTCACCTTATCATCATTATCTTTGAATGTGGCCTCATTAATTTCCATTTTGGAAATTTGCAATTTAAGTTCCAGATTCTCAACCAATAGTCAGTTAATTTCTTAATTTGCAGTTGCACTAAGTTTGACAGACACAGCCTTATCTTCTGGACACATCTCATTGCCTTCTAAACTGCCCAGGAGATCAAATTTGCAGACCGGCTGTAACGGCTCGCTTTCAGTTGACTCCAATTTAGAGTGTGGTGCAGTCTCTGTCTCATCAATTTCTGCTAACCTGAGCAGTGTCTGAGAACATTCTGCGGTGGCAATTTTAACTTTCCGGGCTTTGAGACGGTTGTAGCGCTCATCTGTTGTTGTTGCTGTCGTGTATCCCATGGAGACTGACGGAGCCCAATCAGGATGTGTTTCATCATGAAGACTTGCAGGCTTTCCTGTAATTGTTTAACAAAATACATGTTATTTGCAAGCATTTATGCTTAGCAATAAAAATTATTACTGTTAAAGTGTTTCCAGTTCATAATTTCAATGAAGTTAATTTGGTTTACTGCTTGAAATGCAGTCGCTAGCACTGTTATGCTATGCTAATTAGCAATTGCTCTATTGTTTCTCCTTAAGAGCCACTAATTCTTAAAATAATATTTAACTTACCACTTCTAAAGTGATCAGAGCAGATTCTTGTGTGTTTTGAAGGCTTGAAATCTGCCCTGTTTAAACATGAAATCCACTGTGCAGGTCTCCGTTCACTTAGTTCCGTAGTTTTGTCACCTTGATTTTTTATAACAGCTGGAATTGAGTAATATGACTTGCCATCTTTACTAAATCTATTGTGGCAGACATATACACAACAACTGTTCACCATTTTTATATAAAAACAATAATAAATAAATACAAATATGTCACAGTCAAGTGCAAATAGCTCAATACCACAATTCACGGCTGCCCACAAACATGGCCGACCTTCTGCGTTTACATCCGGGCATTTTTCTCGATCGAAAACCATCTATAGTGTTCACTTCTCTATTCACTTCACTATTAGTGTATTATATTCAGGCTGATCTCACACATTAGTGATTCAAATTTCAGCACGATCAGACTAAACCTGTGCTTGTAATATCATTTTAAATGTTTTTGGGGGGGAGTCTTTGCGCCCCTGCTGGACAACAGTGAAAAGTTGTACAATATCAACAGGACTCTAAGGGCCTTCATTGCAAACTCAATGCAGTTGTGGAAAACCACCCTTGAAGCCAATGGGAAGCCACTTGCACGAGTGTCCATCAAATGTGGCATATACCAGGGAGACTCACTGTCCCCACTGCTGTTCTGCACAGGTCTGAACCCCCTCAGCCAAATCATCGACCGCACTGGCTACGGATACTGACTCAAAATGGGGCCACCATCAGTCACCTCCTCTACATGGATGACATCAAGCTGTACGCTAAGAGCAAGCGAGACATCGACTCACTGATCCACACCACCAGGATCTACAGCACAGACATTGGAATGTCATTTGGGCTTGAGAAATGTAGCAGGATGGTGACAAAGAGAGGGAAGGTAGTCCACACAGAGGGGGTCGCACTCCCAGAGGGAACAATAGCAGACGCTGAGGACAGTTACCTTGGTATCCCACAAACAAATGGCTCCTCGAAGAGGCCACAAGGAAAGAGGCTACAGCCAAATACCTGCAAAGAGTGAGACAAGTCCTAAGAAGCAGCTCAATGGCAAGAAGAAGGCACACGCAATCAACAGCTACACCCTGCCAGTGATCAGATCCCAGCAGGAAAAATAAGTTGGCCAAAGGAGGAGATACAGACCACAGATGTTAAGACACGAAAGCTCCTGACCATGCATGGAGGGTTCCATCCCAAATCCAGCACCTTGAGACTGTAAGCAAGCTGGAAGGAAGGAGGCCGAGGACTAGTGAGTGTGGGAACCACTGTCCAGGATGAAACATCTAAGCTCCTTGAGTACATCAAGGACAAGGCCCTGACAGATGAGGTGCTCAGAGAATGTCTCAGACAGTGGGGTCCAGAGGAAGAGGTGCTGGAGGGACCATCATGGCATTACAAGTCCCTACATGGGGCGAACCACCGGAACATAACTGAAGTGGCTGATATCAAGAAATCCTACCAATGGTTTGAGAGGGCTGGTCTGAAGTTGAGCACAGAGGCACTCATCCTGACTGCTCAGGAGCAGGCCCTGAGCACCTGGGCAATAGAGGCCCAGATCTACCACACCAGACAAGCCCCACGGTGTAGACTGTGCAAAGAGACTCCAGAGACAGTCCAGCACATGACTGCAGGTGTAAGATGCTGGCAGGGAAAGTATATATGGAGCGATATAACCAAGTGGCGGGCATAGTGTACAGAAACATCTGTGCAGAGTACAGGCTGGAGACCCCATGGTCAAGGTGGGAAACACATCCAAAGGTTGTGGAGAATGACCAAGCCAAGATCCTGTGGGACTTCCAGATACAGACTGACAGGATGGTGATGGCAACAACCAGACATAGTGGTGGTGGACATCACAATACATGATGAAAAACTAAACTAACATGAGAAACTAAAAAATACCAGGGACTCAAGGAGGAGCTGGAGAAAGCCTGGAAGGTGAAGGCATCAGTGGTGCCTGTGGTGATCGGAGCACTCGGGGCTGTAACCCCCAAACTGGAAGAGTGGCTACAACAGATACCAGGAAAAACAACATCCATCCATCTCAGTCAAGAATAGTGCAGTACTGGGAACAGGTCTCAACCCAAGTGGAATGAGAGGGAGAGAGACCAACCACTGTGGAAGGTGAGGACACTTTTTAAAATATATTCTCTGTGTGTTAAATATATATATGAATATAAATAAATAAATAAATAAATATATATATATATATATATATATTTGTATAATTAAGAATATATCAAGATAAAACACTTTAGAACATTTGTAGTAAGAATATATAATTTTGAACTACTTTTTTAAAATGAGGAATGATGTAATTACAATATATTCATCTGAATAATGTGTTTACAATATATTACATTGTAGTACATTATAATATAGTACTTTGGTGTTCTGAAAGTGAGTGAAAGAAGTGAAAGCAGATTCTTGTTCATTGTGCACCATAGTGTTCAAGTATTTGTCAAACACACGTCACATGTAGCCACACAGCGGCTCACTAGTAACTTTATTAGTGTGATGCTGCTGCTCACAGTAATCAGAAGCATGAGGCAAAAAACACCAAGAAGTCATTTTCAGTCACATAAAATGTGATGACATGGACTTTTTTGGTAAAAAAAAAAAAAAAGAAAAAAAGAAAATAGAATAGACAACACATTTAGGCACACCCACAGAGTCTGTACACAGATACAGTATGTACAACTGTCGTCAGTAAGTGCTCATCGGCTGATTGGAGGACATGGGCGTTCTGCAAATTTCTTAATGCCCAGAGAAAGTGACACTGCCCTGTAGTTAAAGAGCTGCAACAGGACAACACACAGCAGCAGTCGGTCACCTGGCGTCATCAGCCATACTAAAGGAATGTTTTACAGAAAACCCTATAGACCCTTTAAAACGATCTGTCCTCAGAAAGCTCCAAATTATGCAATGGAGATGGCTGGAGGCAAAGTGAAAAAAATATAAAAGATTTAACTCATTGATAAAATAACAAAAATAAGCAACAATTTCCAGGGTACATAAACTTTGAATTTTGACTTTATCAAAAGTGGCAAATGTCTAACCTAATCTCAGATCAAACAAATCATGTATTGTCTAATTTCTGGTATTTAGAAAGTATTTGTTTCTAAACTTTTAAAAGGTCTACAAGGATTTATTGAAATATTCAAATATATATGCTTTAATGCACATGCAATGTAGTCATATACAAAAATATTGCACAAAGTGAAGACAAATAAAAGCCATTAAAATACATGTTCAGACATTTTCTTCACTCAGGGAACACTCCTGCACACATACGCCCACTTTTCAATCACAGAGATACGCACACATACAGGTACATCTCTCAATCGCAGAGAGGACACGCACACTTCTCAGTCACAGAGAGAGACATTCTAAAGCTCAGTCTTCACACTGACGTTCTAAACTCTAGACACAGAACTTGCAAACAGGAAATGTTCACCTAAATACTTCAGTAACATTTGAACCTTTGCTCAGTGGTACTGACATATTTGGTTTCTAATGTTCTAAGGTTCAGAACATGGACAGAAGTAGGAAGGTAAGGCAGGAGTGTCTCAAATGCAACCTTCTACGGCTTTTAAGAGTCTCCACCCAGGAGCAGAAGCAGCAGCAGCACTGTTCGGCTCCACAGAAATAAAAAGCAGGGGCATCTGTCTCCCCAAATCCATGATTTAGTTTGGTGCTGCAGTCCCCCATTTTACTCGCTACATCTGCAAGTCAGGTGCATCAGTCCGCATGTGAGAACTCACAGGGCCATCTGTCACTGGGCGAGCTCCTGTCACTGGGCTGCTCCTGTCACTGGGCTGCTCCTGTCACTGGGCTGCTCCTGTCACCTCTTGAGAGCGCAGGGCTTCAGTTTTTGACTGTATCTGTGGATGCGTGGTGAGCGGGAGTGCAGTTTTACAAACAGCTCAGGGAACTTGTATTGGGGAAACATGGTCTCTAAAAAGCCCTCGAGGAAGACATAGACCAGTCGGCGGTTCATGGGCTGGTACTGGAACATGTCAAAGACCCTCAGGATGCCTTTCCGTGTGGTATCTGCCCCAATGATGTGCTTCAGCTCATCTGAAACAATAACATCAATGTTATTCTGGAAGGTTACTTAATTGCAGTGCTGAACCTCTCATAAACAAGAACAATATTGGTCAGTTATATCTTATATTGGGTGACCTCATTGGGGTTATCAAAAAGGAGGATATCTGGTTTGTAGGCAGAAATTGACAATGTGTCCCTGTGTATCTAGAGACCTCTGTTTGACCTGAATATTGTAAATGTGTGGAATATTCCAAAAGAGCCTCAGGCCCTTTGCAGAGGGAGCAACAACTCAAACTGAATGTAAGATGCTATATTCCAGAGCATTAAGCTATGTTCACACTAAACGCGGCACAGGCGAATTACACTTTCAAGCTAATTGGGCAGTGCAATCCAGGTGTGAGCACTGAGTGGGTGTTTAGGGCAATGGAAGCACAGAGCTATCAGTGTGAACATTGAACAGTGTCCAACATGCTCCAATTCCACAAGAAATACTTCCTATGGGCCTAATTGGACCCATATCAATCACATAGCCTAACTTTAAATAGATGACTCTGCGCCTGCTAAGCTGCTACATGTCAAATAAAAAAAAGATCTTTTTCATCATGTAAAGTACATATTTGTCAATGAAACCCTGAGCTATAACATGTGCAATGATAGAAGTTTAACAGGTTAACCTGTCTTTGTGGCCTCTTAGGTCTTTTTGTAGCGGTCTTTTTATTTGCCTAAATCAAATTTATTATTTCAAATTTTTAGAAAACCTGGCCTACAATTTCTGTGTGTGTCCTTTAAATATCATACAGGGTCTATAGTTTACATGCATCTTTTCCAGAGGGTAGCATTTTAAGGACCTCAAAAGTCAAAATTCAAGCAGCTACAAAGATGAATCCCATACACCATCTTACTTGCAAATTATGAATTTTATTAGGACCATTTTTTGCCTGATGAAGGTATAGTGCTGAAAAGTTGTTGATGTACTAATAAAATTCACAATTTGCAAATAAGATGGTGTGTAGGATTCTCCTCTGTTTTTGAGCTGCCTCCAATGCACCCATTTCAAAAAACGAATATGCAAAGTTGTCATTCTTTTATAATCAGCATCTGTAAAGATGAAACGAGGATTTAAATAAAATAAAAATAATAATAATTTTTCACCTTGTGAAGGCTCAAATTCAGGTTTTGCTCCTGTATTCAAGTATAGGCCCAATTCATCTGATGCTAATCTATCACGTTTGTTTTTGCCTGTAAACATTTTCTAGTTAGAATGAGTTGTATATAAAGGCCAAAAGAACAAGACATGCATGACTTAGCATTTAGAGTCATTAAAGAAGAAAACATGAGTCATATAAAAAGTTTAAATTTAGAAACATGAAGCACTGCGATACTACTATACTTTAAACCAACCAAGGAGGAGAGTTACAGTGGTCCAAAACCCTCCAGAACTACACTAGGGGGTTACCTTTACCATGTTATTTGAACAAATGTGCAGACGAGAACTCAAACAGAGGGAGGACAATTGTAACCATACCTGGCATGATGCCCAGCAGACTGGTTTTGGCTGCTACTCGGGTCCTCATCTGAACATTCTTGTCCCTGCGTGGAGGAGTTTCAGCCAGGATCCCGTTTGGCCAGTATGAGTCCCTGTGTCAAACTGGTGCTCAGTATAGGCTAATGTTGCTCATGTTGCAAATGTATGATTCTTACAGGTTTTTACCTGAACTTTTTCACATAGTCAGCCACTTGCTCCGGCGATGTCATATAATCAACATGATCCACTATTTTCCTACAGTCCAAAAGAGAAGTCTCCAGAGTTAAGCCTGACCCAAAGCGCACACACACACACACACAGCTGAGGAGAAGCAGTGACCTGTTGATGGTGTCTCCGTAGGTGGCCCTGATCAGCTGCTGCAGCAGGTTCTTGATGTTCCTCCGCAGCCACTGGTTTTTCTCCTTCAGGTCGAACACCTCGTCCATGAGCAGCAGCATAACCCTCAGTGGAATGTTGTCATCCACCTACATTCATAAGAACTAAACATGAATACAGTGCCTAAAACATGTGCTTATGATGTCCAGGTCATCATGAGCAAGAGTCACATGGAAAACACACACAAGTTACAATGAAGTCCAAGTTTCACCATCTATTGTCATCATTATGTGGTTATGCACGAGGCCACTCGTATCAACAGAAGAGGGAGAACTGAGACACTCTAGCTTAAAGCAGGGCACACATCATGACTAAGAGACACATGATATATGCCCTGAAGAAGACCATTTGTTCTTGAAATGCCTTAAGAGTGTTCCTATAGTGACAAAGAGGGATGTTGGATTTCATGCCTGAGTGCCTTAGATCTCCTTCTCTGTTTGTTAGTTTAGCAATTTCGAATTACACTAGCTAAAGGGCATATGTCGAGCCCAGGAACAGTTGGTACAATGTGCAACATTCCTGAGAGTCATGCAGTTTGACCAGCTTTGAATAACCTGTCTGCTACTGCTCCATGCTTCATATACCTGTAGTCTGGACTGCTGTGCAGAGGAACAGTTACTTGCATCAACTAAGTACATCCATGTTGTCATTTATGCTTAAAGAAATTATTTGGGATGTGTAATCCCTCACTCATTTAGGGTTAAAGTTGTCTCAGCAATGGAAAACAAAAAGAAAGCTCTTTCTATCCAATTATATTGCCTATAATCCCCATTTGACCCA
Source organism: Boleophthalmus pectinirostris (assembly GCF_026225935.1). NCBI lineage: Eukaryota > Metazoa > Chordata > Actinopteri > Gobiiformes > Gobiidae > Boleophthalmus > Boleophthalmus pectinirostris. The sequence continues at coordinate 69,862 of NW_026571175.1, forward strand.
CCCACTGGAGGCGTCAGTTGTGCACAACAAAACTCCCACCAAGACATCACTCACGTTGTCATCCAGCTGCGCCGACACACGGCAATGCTCTGGGTCCAGCTCAGGCTTCGGGAGGAGTGGAGGTACCTAAGGAGAGATAGACCATCAGTAGAACAAAGAGTAGAGTGAGACGTGTCATCAGGAGAACAAAGAGGGCTGTACCTTAAAGATAGACTGCTTGATATCTTGGCCCAGTCGCTCAGACATACGGCCCATGTTGTCAGACACTTTGTTCATGCCCTCAGCCAAACTGTCAGGCAGCGCTTTCACAGCATTAGACACGTTTCTCATGGAGCTTCTCAGAGGGTTTACAAAGGTGTCAATCTAAAAGAGGTGGGACAAATATTTCCTCGTGAACACACGACTAGGTGTTGCAAAATGCTTCACTATAAAAGATTGTCTTGTATTGAGATAAAACAAAACAAGTATCGGTTATACATTACAAACATCTGCATGATGCATCACTGCTCAGTCTGCTGACTGCAAAGCCCTGCCTTTCCACAAATAAAGTAATTCATCCAGTTCATGCCTGGGAGACTGGGCAATGCAGTGGTAATCACATAAACTGAAAATATAGAGCAGCTGTGATGCTTTATCTGCTGGGGTAGGCCCCACTTTAGTCCTTCACTAAGCTCTTTATTAATATATTGGTAGATAAATATATATATTATAGACATGATCAGGTCCCAAAATTCCATTGCCTCTGTTACAAATGTCTTCAAATACATCATCATAGAAGGCATGCATGAAACGCTCATACTGTCCTCATTTTTGATGAGTTATGATGATCTGTTAGTTATCTTTTAGGGTAGGTGGATTGAAGTTACCTTCCGTGCAAACTCTCCCTTGCCCTTACTGTAGGCTTTATTTTCCAGAAAGTCATACACGTAAGGAATGAGAGCAGGACAGGCCTTCACCATCTCTGGGTTTAGGAGCAACTATAAAGTACAGCTCAAATGAGTCAAAAGCACTACTAGTACAATGGCTAAATTACACAGACCAGCCTTCTACCTGCAGGTATGCATTGAGGTCTTTTTTCCTCTTTTCCAAGAATTCTCGGTCCATGTTGTTGAAGGTCTTTTTGCCTGGCAGTCTTAAGATAGATGCTAGATTTTCAAACTGGCAAAAGAAGAAGAGAATAGGATAAGCCAAATTAGAGAGGGCAGGGGTCCGCACTAAGTAGCACAGATCCTACCTGCTCTAGGATCCTCATGTGGAAGTCATGAAAATCTGAGTAGCGGCGGTATGTCTTCCAGCAGTCCTCACTGCCATCCACATTGCGCCTGAAGACTGTGATGGCGTAGAGTGCATAGGTCTTACCATGGTCATTACACACCCCTGTGGCAGCCCAGAGGCCCGGGACAAAAGCATCAGCTACTACATTCTCAATACAGCCATACAGATGCAGAACACAGATGGAACAGAAAGTAGCAGGGGCACAAGGACACGGGGAAAGAGGGAGACATGGCGTGGAGATAGTCACGGGACACAAAAGGAACAATACACATGAGGGGAGTGAAATGCAAAAGAAGCAAAAAGAAAAGGAGGAGAAAAACAAAAGGGCATGAAGGCAATGAAATGATGGAATGAGACAGTAAAGGAATAAAAGCAGCTGTATGTGGCAGACATGTAAGTGCTGTCTGCCCTAGGGGTGAGTGCAGATACAGGATGTGTGTATGCTAAGGGTTTAATGGTACATGTATTCGTACCAAACCGTATCGGTACGCGGCTGTGCACGAATGAATTTGCACAATTTGTGTCTGTTTACCTTCTGACACTAAATGTGCGGCTACATGGAAAGCTTGGCTCTTTAATATTCACGAGGGAACTCGTCCGTGATTGGGGTGGCAGTGTTTTCCGCAGCGCTTAAGGGTTGCCGCCTTAACAACAATTGCCTCATAACCACGTTAATCCTCGCAAAACTATGGTTGTCGTGCCATGGTCCTCATTCTCACCTTTTGCTGGCACGTGGACAAGTTGTTTTTTTCTCTCGCCAAAAATATGAACATTGAGTAAAACTTCATGCTGGAACTGTTAAGTGCTGTGCTTTACTTTTTGAAAAGTTTCCTGTTTACAAGGAATTTATTTTTTATAATATTTTATTTATTTATTTTATTTATAAGTATTACCAAGCAGCACTTTGCATTTATCTTAGTTTGCCGTTTGTATAATGATAAAACAAATTGTTGGTTTAATAAACACACAAAGCAAATGGCTTGGTTCCCATACTGTACCGAAAATGAAGCGAACTGTGACCTCAAAACTGAGGTACGTACTGAACCGTGATTTTTGTGTACCATTACACCCCTAGTGTATGCACAAGTGTGTATGCACCTGTGTCTGAGATGAAGGCGTGGAGATGCATAGACTCATCATGGCAGGAATTGGACAGTTCATCCAGAGACTAAAACACAAAATGTAGGGAACTTTTGTCAGTTTCATAATGGTGCTCTGCTGCTGAAATTCTGGCCATACCAGGTTGAGACTTCCAGTGGGGGAGCCATTATAAGACTCGCCCTCCCCGTCGTCTGAGCCCCTGTAGCTGGGTTCCTTCAGCATGTCCAGCTCTGCCAACATGCGCACATACAGCGGGCTCTGTTTGAAGGAGGGGTAGAAACGCTCATCCCGGAGCATCATGTCATACACCTGTCCAATACACAGCAAAGAAACGGGTCTGTCAAATCTGGATATATTACAATTCTATTTAGGGCAAAATATTTATTTTGACCCCAATAAGCAATAATGTGAAAGCTTCAATTGTCTACCACACTGTGTCCCACAATGTATTCGTTTGATTTCAGGAAATTCTATTCTCAGTAGCACCAAATGAAAATGTATTTTTGGTACAAGCATGTAGTTATTTCCCAACACTGCTAATGAGAAATTCAAAAGTACACAGAGCAGTTTACACATGATGCACAGATGGGTCTTTATGAGACAACCTTCTTGTCATGTACAGAAAAAGTGGTGTGGGGAAAGATGTAAAAACATCACAAATGCGACCTTCCTCTGGATGTCATCAAATATCTCTGGAGTGGGTTCATCCTTCTGCAGTTTCTCTCCAAGTTTAGTGATTGACATTTCATCCACGTGTACCCTTGGAGATGCCTGTGGAACATAAAGTCAGAGATCACTTCGTGGATGAGCTGGTCCTAGCTCAAAGAGAAAGGAGTGGATGGAATGGACATACCTTCTCAGACAGGTACTGCTCAAAGACGCCCAGCGCTGCAGCCTTCAGAAGGCCCTTGGTGGTGGCAGGCTGCTTCCTTCCATCTCGACTCCATAGGTGCATGGCCTCCAGCTGCTGCTGTGCGGTCACCCTGTATCCCTCCACCGTGAGCCAGAAGAACAGCTCGGCCTGGGCTCCGGCTGCCTGCATGAAGTCTGCAACATATGTACATAAAACTATGCTAAGAGACCCCTAGTGATGGGAAAACTATGGAGCCCGCCCGATGACATCCCGATCACGTACGCGAAAAAAGATATTAAATCGTGGCCTCAAAATACTATTTCGTTCCCACAATATATAATTCGTTCCCACACTTTAGCTAAATCGTTCGCACGTTTTAGATATATCGTTCGCACGTTTTAGCTATATCGTTCCCACATTTTAGCTAAATCGTTCCCACGAATTAAGAAAATGTCGCCAATTAAACAAACAGGGCATGGTGTTCGGTTGAGTTGGCAAGTCCTTCTTGCATGGCTAGCTGGACCTCGGACTTCAGCAGACACAAATAAAGGTAAGATATATCATTATTTATATGTTTCCCCCCCATTTTGACAACGTATATTGTTCCCTACTCAAATGTATGCTTATGTAAATGTATACTTATATAAAATCCAGGATCGTGTAGTAGCGTGGCACAGTGTGCATGCTATAGCTAAATAAGAAAACAAAACAAAATGCTAGCTTAAATACTAGCGAGCTAATGCTGCTTGCTTATAGTGGAAATGTTATGGAGTAAAGTGACAGTAAAATTGTCCTAATTGTTTACCGTGTGTTCATGTAGCAATAGATGCTCAACTGCTGCTTTTTTGAGGGAGCGTAACACAGAGGAGGGAGTCATCCAGACACTGAAGGATGAAAATGTAAGTTTCTCTGTTTTTCCACCTCAGAACATTGATCTCGTAACATCTATAGCCTACAATACAAGTGCCAAACACACATCCATGTAGAATGTAAGATACCGATTTGGATGAAATGCGAATAGACCTGTATAGACCCAGTGTTAGCCCCAATTTCGTCTTAGCGTTAGCCATCTATCACCACAAACAATGAAATACCAGGACTGTTTTGAAGACTTACAACCACTCAACTACACGTGAATAACACCAGAGCCTGATAAAAATCACTGCCACATGTAGAATTGTTTTTTTTATTGTTCATTGACGTAGCGATTAGCATCGAAATGAAGTTATATGCTAACGACCACGTAATAAACATTTCGTAAATCTAACGCTATGCTGGACAATACGCTAAAAAAAAATAAAGAGGGCCACAACAGTTTGACAAGAAACCCCTCGATTTATTTCATCCAGAGCCAATACAGTGTGTAACTTATGCGAAATGGAAACATGTGAAATGGAAGCGTCTCGCTAACTTTTAACGTCACTTAGGCTAATGTTTACCTTTATCAAACGCCTCAACAGCTAAGGACTAAACCAGAACTGAACTAGACTAAAACAGGACTAAACCAGGACCCCGTCCCCTCTCTCTCCACAAAGATTAGTCCTGGACTTGAAAGAAAGAAGGCGAGAGAGAGAGCGCGAGCGAACGAGCGAGCGAGAGAAAGAGGACCACAAATCCGCGGAGCGCGTTTCGGTGACGGCAGCGTTCAGCCCCGCGGGGCGCGGAGCTCTGAGCCGGTCCACCCACCGCCACCGCGGGCACAACTCCGGTCGTTCAGACACTCGGTCCTGGTTCAGTTCTGGTTTAGTCCTCAGCTGTTGAGGCGTTTGATAAAGGTAAACATTTGCCTAAGTGACGTTAAGTTAGCAAGAAACGCTTCCATTTCAACAGTCAAATGTCTCGCGTGCCAGCTGCTGCCACCTGCTGGTCAAGAACGTGTCTGTATTTGTGGATCTGTTATGAGTTTGAGCGTCTCAAAATTATGTCATACCGGGAATCGGTGGATTCATGGAACTGGTGATCCACAAATGCGAATCACATTTTACAAACAGAATTTTCAGTTTTATAAATGAAATTATTTTTTGCAAATGAAAAAATATATATTTACAAATGCCCATCTATTTGTAAATAGCAAAATACAAGTTACAAATATTAAATTGGCATTTGTGGATATAAAATACATGTACAAACCAATGACTATTTGTAGATCACCATCTGTGCATTTGTGAATATTAATGAGACAAAAGTAACCCTATAAAAAGTAAGCCCATAAAAGCAACCCCATACTTAATACTTTGTACCACCTGCACTTGAAATTACATATGCAATATAAACTGGAATTATACATTAATATTATACACAATAGTAATACAATAATATAAACAATAAAGGTCATTGTGCCATTACCAACACCTACTGGATTAATTTTGTATTAATTATATTTGGTATTTTAATTATAAGAATAATTAAAAGTGAATTAGTGCCACACATAAATTAACCAAAATACAGTCAGAACATTACCAAATAAAAATTTATTGTGGGGTGTCTTTTTATAGCAAATATGTCCAGGGTGTCACAAATGTGAAGCCTTGGTGTGTTCATTTGTATGCTTGATTATATGATTTAATACATTCTCTTTATTTTTTTTTTCAGATTGACGAAACTGTCATTCCATTAATGACTGACCATGACCTGCAAAGTACATCCCAAAAGTTGCTGACAGAATGAATATCCATCGTCACTTTTCTGCAGAAAATAAGCAGCACACTTAAGTAGCATCTTCAAGAAAAGAAACCATACATTCAAGTCTTTGTCAAAAACTCATCTCAAAATGATGCGGGACCCTCGGACCCTCTTCTTCCTTCTCCTCCTCCTCCTCCTCCTCTTCGTCCGCACATGAAACAAAAAGAAAGTGGACAAAGTGGGTGATGGGTGGATGACTTATTACAGTTAAGTTTATGTTCATAGCTGTTTTTCTAGCTTTTCCTAACAGTTTTCCTATTTGTTTGTAAAATCCCTAATGCATAGCAAAGGATTCAATTTGTCAACTAGACAAAAGTTTTTTTTGATTGAAAATGTTCAAAAACTGAAACTACTCTGAAATGCACACACCTACTTGTTTACAGTTTCTATTTGTTAGCTTTGTCTACTGTACTGCACTTACTAACAAAAACTGTAAACAAGTAGGTGTGTTACTTTCAAAGTAGTTTCTGTGTAGTTAGCGCCTCCCTTCAGGCAAATATAAAGCAATATCCACCAGCATCTGACCAGAAGTAAGAAGCAGCTTGGATAAGCTGCGAAACGTTTTCACTCAAAAAAGCTTTAGTCTGTTTGACAAATTGAATTTGTCCTTTGCCAGTTTTTCTATTTATTCTAAACGGTGGATGTTTGGCTATCTAGAAAACTATTTTGAAAAGTGTTTCTAACAAACCTTACTATAACTAATAGCATAAAACTGAGAACCATTGTCAACTATACAGTATACAAGTTCAATTAAAATATGAAAATGTCGCAGTTTCACCCATTGACTTTTTTCTACATGGTATTGCTTTCATCACACAGTCAGATCACTCCAAAAGCAGTTGACTTGTCTTGAAATTGCAAAATAATTTATATCTTAAGGAGGCATGTAACAGGACACTACTATCTGGAATACACTTTATTACGTTAACATGTTTTAGTACATTGTTCTATATTATGAAGTGTACCAACAGTCGATGTATATTTTAGCAAGAATCAAGATCTTGTTAAGTGAGAGATCTGGGCAACGTGATGGTGCATACAATATCTTTCTGTAGCCCTATTACTCCTATTTCTTCAGTCACACTGTTACAAACAAGTTCTGGCCTCTGTCTTCACGTGTGTTACACATTGTATCATGGTAATAGCATAACCATGTATAAAGGTATTCATTAAATATATACTCAGGACAATAAATGTAAAAGTTTTATCAGGTCCTGACACAAAGTACCAGAGTTATTCCAGGAGTGAGGTGCTTGATGCTGAGGACACGGTCTACTTACATGTGTCAATAAGCACTAGTCTTTAAAGTTCACTGTATGCAGGATTTATGTGGCTCTGGATGAAATAAATCGAGGGGTTTCTTGTCAAACTGTTGTGGCCCTCTTTATTTTTTAGCGTATTATTGTCCAGCATAGCGTTAGATTTACGAAATGTTTATTACGTGGTCGTTAGCATATAACTTCATTTCGATGCTAATCGCTACGTCTATGAACAATGCAAAAACAATTCTACATGTGGCAGTGATTCCTATCAGGCTCTGGTGTTACTCACGTGTAGTTGAGTGGTTGTAAGTCTTCAAAACAGTCCTGGTACTTCATAGTTTGTGGTGATAGATGGCTAACGCTAAGACGAAATTGGGGCTAACACTGGGTCTATACAGGTCTATTCGCATTTCATCCAAATCGGTATCTTACATTCTACATGGATGTGTGTTTGGCACTTGTATTGTAGGCTATAGATGTTACGAGATCAATGTTCTGAGGTGGAAAAACAGAGAAACTTACATTTTCATCCTTCAGTGTCTGGATGACTCCCTCCTCTGTGTTACGCTCCCTCAAAAAAGCAGCAGTTGAGCATCTATTGCTACATGAACACACGGTAAACAATTAGGACAATTTTACTGTCACTTTACTCCATAACATTTCCACTATAAGCAAGCAGCATTAGCTCGCTAGTATTTAAGCTAGCATTTTGTTTTGTTTTCTTATTTAGCTATAGCATGCACACTATGCCACGCTACTACACGATCCTGGATTTTATATAAGCCTACATTTACATAAGCATACATTTGAGTAGGGAACAATATACGTTGTCAAAATGGGGGGCAAACATATAAATAATGATATATCTTACCTTTATTTGTGTCTGCTGAAGTCCGAGGTCCAGCTAGCCATGCAAGAAGGACTTGCCAAATCAACCGAACACCACGCCCTGTTTGTTTAATTGGCGGCATTTTCTTAATTCGTGGGAACGATTTAATCAAAACGTGCGAAGGATATATCTAAAACGTGCGAACGATATATCTAAAACGTGCGAACGATTTAGCTAAAGTGTGGGAACGAATTATATATTGTGGGAACGAAATAGTAATTTGAGGCCACGATTTAATATCTTTTTTCGCGTACGTCATCGGGCGGGCTCCGTAGAAAACAGCTACAATTGTGGCTCTTCAAAACAGCAGGGAGCAACTCATGATTGCCATCACAGCTACCTGGTCACACCTCACCATGTGACCCACCCATTCACTGTAATATATGATGGTGTTGGCATTCTGGTATAACTACTGTGAGAAGACTGGAGGAAGAGAGGAGAGACACAGGGAGGCTGGCAGTTTCAGGCCAGCGCTGATATAGATATATGTCTATATCTATATCTATCTATCTATCTATCTATCTATCTATCTATCTATCTATCTATCTATATATATATATATATACACACACATATACATACATATATATATATATATATATATATATATATATATATACACACACACACACACACACACACACATACATACATATATATACACATACATACATACATACATACATATATATATATAGACAGATAGATAGATAGATGGATAGATAGACAATTAAATTATATTTATTCATTAAAGTAAAAAAAAAAAAAACACACATAGGTGGCCCGCCGTACATTATAAGGTAGAGTTGGTATCGTCCCAGAGTTGGCTGCTGACAAAAGTCTGTGGCACAGTTTAAATGCAAAACATGCCAGTGCAAAATTGCATCTGGTTTGCAGTGTGGTCAACCCGAGTGCTCTGTAGTGCTCTGGGATTATATGGGCACGATATGGCAGGTGGAGAATGATGTGCATGCATCGCCACTGGAGACTTTCTAGACAGTTCATCACTCTTTCCTGCACCTCATATTAACACTGAGCAGTAATCTAGCTGAGATCTAATATAGGCCTTGTAAATGCGTAACAGAAGTTCATTACTTCTTGGTAGCAGCTTTGTTTTAAGTAATCTCAGCACAAAGATCTCCTTATGAGCCACTTTACACACTTCTTTGACATGATGCCTGAATTTTAAATCATTCGTGAATATCACACCTATATCATGTTGCAACGAAGAAAAGTTGCTTTCTATTTCATAAATCACAAGGCTTTGGAAATTCATTATTGCAAAAAAATATTTCCACAACACTAACATAGTATAGCATAATGATCACAGGGGTCATAGATTATAACTATATTGCCGACACAAGCACAATAAATCTTTAAGTACAAATTATTTTAAATTTAAGAACATTTTAAGAATATTCTCATGGTCAGTCATCCAGGTAAAAATAATACTAATATACTAAAATACTAAAGTTTTGACAATGTAGAACAACTGCAATAGCCAGGCTGGCACTACCTAGTGCCTCCGCTGAATTTCATTTCTCTCCAGCAACTAGGTCCAGGGATCAAAATACACTAGACAGTTCACAAAAACCCTGGAAGTGCAAGTTCGGGCACCAGCCAATCAGCGAAGAGTCATATATTCAGTGTTGTCAATGATTCCCAAGATCGAGGATTTAAAGCCGGAATAAATAGAATGTTTGGTGAATTTCATCAAGGGGAAAGAAGTTATTGCCCTTCTTCCTACAGGATTTGGGAAAAGCTTAGTATACCAGTTAGCCCAGTAGCCGTGCATTACATACGTCATGACCAAATAGCAGCGACTGGTTAAATGATAAAAAGTACCCACCTACCGTTGAGCGAACAAATTCTAACTCTATGAGCTCAGACGGTTTCTATGAAGTGAAACCGGTTGTTGAATCAGGGTACAACTGCAGTGGGGTTTTGTGTAAATATAAGGGTACGATCGGTAACCCCATTTGGAGTTATACTTATCTCAAATGTGTGACAACAGAACCACAAAAGCAAGAAAAGACTTAAGGCTGCCACTGTATATTCTCAGAGCAGTTACTGGTACTGTATTCTTATATACCATCAGCAGAGGATTGAAGCACTGACAGCAATACTCTTCTCTATGGGACTTTTGTGGCATCTGTACCCTAAACTAAACCAAGTTAAACTGGCTACAGGTGCAACAGCCAACAACTTGAATCTTTATAATTCATATAGATGGGATTCTCACAGCTAATGGGTGGTCACTTTAGACATAGTCTGACCATATCATACAATCAAAAGACTTTATGAGTATGGAATATAGACCTGTGTGACAGACACATTAGTCCTATTTAGCCTCACAGCAGTTGCTGGTGTTGTTACCAGCAATTTTGAGTCATTTGTAGAATTATTTTTTAAGTATTAAAGTATTAGAATGAAGTTGTCAGTAAAATGACCAAAAACATCACGTGGGCTGTGAGAATGCAGACTGATTAAATGAAATAATAAAACATCTTTATGTGCAACTGAAGTTTGTTTGTTTGAAGTTTGACTCCAGGTGAAAGCTTTTATGTTGAGAGCAAACAAACCAAAAAAACATACATGACATTGTAGTTTCTCACCTTAAGACTAATGCATTAATAGAACTACTTACCCATAAAGAACTGCAGTGCAATGTTGTGGACTAATATGTGATCCAGAGGGATGACACATAGCTTGCCAAAGTTGGCTGCCAACTTCAATGCATCCACCTCCTAGAACAGTAAAGGACAGAAGAGAAACAAATGTACCTGAGGACCACTCTTTAATCAGATTCAAATATTCAATGTTGTACCACCTTTTCCCAATTGATTTCAGCAAGAGCTGTTATAGATTGATAAATGTGTAGAACTCATTCTTTAAATTAAATTTTTCTGTATAGCCTCTTTCTGTTTAAACTAAATAAAAACGATTTGCCTGCAGTACCACAGATAGTTTGTGATTTTGGTCAGGATTGCTTATTTGTTAACAAACAAATTAGTATGTAAAATGTGGACTTACTCAACCTTAGGGCAATTTTCAACAAATTCCTTTCAATAAATGAAATAACTGGTCACACATAGATATTCTAGCTCGAAATGAAACATGGATTCAGGAGGATAAGATTATGGAAGTACAATCAAGCCCAAAATTATTCATACCCCTGACAAATTTTGACTTAAAGTTATTTTTATTCAACCAGCAAGCTTTTTCTTGACTGGAAATGACACAGGCGTCTCCCAGGAGATAATAATACAACGTACAAGAGGCATCATTGTGGAAAAAAACAATTTCTCATCTTATTTACATTTATTTACATTTCAACAAAAAGTGGCATGTTCAAAGTTATTCATACTCTTTGTAAACTGTCAGAATCTATGGGAAAATCCAAAGTTCTATACCATTCCAAACAGCACAAGCTGTTCTAAAACTTCCTAATGACCCCGATTCCTTTGGAAGAGCTGTTTTAAGCAAGTGAATAGGTGAAAAACAGTAGGTCTTTGCAGTTGGTTTGTGAACAGTCATGGCTAAGACAAAAGAGCTCTCTGAGGATCTACAGCTGTGTATTATAGCTGCTCACAAGTCAGGAAAGGGCTATAAGGTCATATCTAAATGTTTTCAAGTTCCAGTGGCGATAGTACCGATATTATTAAAAAATACAAGACGTTCCCCAATGTGGAAAAGCTCAGAGGATGTGGTCGGAAGCCAAAAGTGACACCTGAGCTGGTCACGAGGATAGTGGGAGAGGTGAAAATGAATCTACAGATCACCACCAAAGCCATCCAGGTGAATCTGGGCTCTGCTGGTGGAACATCTCAAGACAGACAATCCAACAGACACTACATACTGCTGGGTTCCACGGATGTAGACCAAAGAGGACGCCACTTCTCCAGATAAGGCACACAAAAGCCCGTTTAGCCTTTGCAAATGCTCATCTGGACAAAGAAGAAGATTTTGGTGTTTTGTTTTATGGTCAGATGAAATAAAAATTTAACTGTTTGGCTACAATGATGTATTGATGATTTGGCGTAAAAAAGGAGAAGCCTTCAACCCTAAGAACATCATCCCCACTGTTAAACATGATGGTGGGAACTTAATGCTTTGGAGATGTTTTTTCAACCAATGGGCCATGGAGTCTAATCACAGTAAACAGCACCATGAACAAAGTGATCAAAGATCAAGATTCTCAACAACAACATCAAGCAGCCTGAAGAGGAAAATGGATTTGGGCACCAGTGGACATTTCAGCACGACAATGATCCAAAGCACATTGCAAAAGTGCTTAAGAAATGGTTATTGGACAACAACATTAACATTTTGCAGTGGCCCAGCCAGAGCCCTGACTTGAATCCAATTGAGAATCTGTGGAGAGAGCTAAAGATCAGCGTGATGGCAAGGAGACCCTCCAATCTGTAAGCATTGGAGCTCACCGCTAAAGATGAATGGGGCAAAATACCAGTGGAAGCTGGTCAAAAAACTGGTCAGCAATTATAGGAAGCATTAGATTACTGTAATAGCAAATAAAGGCTTTTCTATTGATTATTGAGAAGGGTATGAATAATTCTGGACATGCCACTTTTCGTTCAAATGTAAATAAAGCTGACAATTTTTTTTTTTTACCACAATGATGCCTCTTGTACATTGTCTTATTATCATCTGGAAGACGCCTGTGTCATTTCCAATCAAGAAAAAACTTGCTGGTTGAATAAAAGTAACTTTAAGTCAAAATTTGTCAGGGGTATGAATAATTTTGAGCTTGACTGTATATACCACCTAATCATCAGGTGTGGCAGTAATTTCCATTTTCCTAATTTGACAGCCTCTACATTTAAGAAACCAAAAGTGTCTTTTTTTTTTTCCTCCCATAATAATCTAGAAAGGTCCTGTTCCCTATTCTGAGCTTTTACCTTTCCAGAGTGCAGCCTCTGGATGCGACTTTCACACACTTTCTTCACAAACAGCAGGCTGTTGATCTGGTTCTTGATGACATTGATGTCTAAGGGACAGGCGAACCAATATGAGAGGCCATGTTTTAATTACTGTTAAACAATGACGAAAAAAGCCTCAAAACTATGAGTCATGCACAAAACTATTATATTTACATATATTTATTTATGACAAGGTAGAGTAAACTATCTAGGACAGAATTTCCACTATCTGAAGCTCAACACCTGCAGCCATTAATTGGTGCATCATTAACCATGTGTGTTGTATCTGCAGGCCAGGTAAGGAGGAGGAGGGCTTTCACGTCTGCGCTACTGATAAACAGATTTGGGTAAACTTACAGACGGTAGTACATTAGCATTGTTTTTGATGAACAACTGTAAAAAACATATTCCTTTCACTGAATAATCAAAATATATGAGAAGACACACCATCTCCTGCAGTGTCAAGGGAGCGAAGGTATTGTAGTTCCTCCAAAACCTTATCTTTGACAGCCTCCAGCTCAGCCACTCTGTCACTCAGCTTCAGTATGCTCATGAAAGCTTCATAGTTACAGCTGGAGTCCCGGATCTGAGGACAAGACATGCTCTCAGTCTGTTATCATGGTGAGGCAGGATCTGCGCAAGCGCTGTGGTGTCCACTTACCATCCAGATGACAAACTGGTTGATGTAATCTGGGTCACTGAGCTGGTGAATGAGAGGGAGGAGGACTCCACAAGCCAGGACCTCCTGCACACATCTCACATAGGTTATCTGATACCTGCCCACATTAGTGTCTGAAATGCATTAATAGGGGTCAGCCTGATGTTCCCTGATACAGCTGTTCTCCCTGGAAACATTGGTACCTCCAATTGCAAAAGGTACCAATGGTTCCCAGTTAACAGGCCATCTTCATCTTAAGTTATCATCATGAACTTAGCATGAATAAAACAGCAGCATATATAACTTTGTATGCAACTCACTGCACACCAGCCCAGAGCAGAAGCACTGAGTTCAGGTAACAACTGCAGCCAACAGTGGTAAAGACTCAGTAGCACTCATTGTAGCGCGCAGCCCCTCAGGACAGGAATGGGGGTCTGGTCTTTGTATTTGTGCCAATGTCAGAGTAACTGGGTCTGAGTGGTTCCATGCCGTCCTCTGCGCGCTGGATCCGTGCACGGAAAGCGAGAATGCTCTGTGGTCCGGGCAGCCTGCTTCTGTCCTCTGTGCTCAAGGACAGTGGCTGGTTACAAGGTGGTGCAAAGCATCCGGACAGAAGTGTCAATCCAGTTTGGGTTGTTATATATTCTACGCACTTAGGCCTTCCCGAGAAAAGCGCTTCTCAGGCCAAAGTACCTAACACCATTTCCTGCTCCAGCTCATCTCATCTCATCTATTATAAGCTGAATCAACTGAACAGGCTATTGCCTATTGCCATAAAATTATTAGGTTAATTAATAGCCTAAAATAACAAATGTTGGTTGCTACATGAACATGGGGAACACTGGGACCTCTCTGAGCATGCAGGTCCTGGGAAACAGTGGCACTGGGGAACACCGGCACCTTTTTAAATACGAGGCACCACTGTTCCCCTGTCCATACAAAATGGAGAACAGCACTACCGGGGAACATAGGTATGCACCCATTCATTACAGCACATAAAGGACAGATTGGCTTACTCTCAGGAAGTATCTCATATTTTTGTTATGGAAATCTCCAGGAGGTAGTAGTAGATAGAGAAGTAACTCGCACAGGTCACGCAGGAAACCTGACACAAGCAGCTGTGGTTAACCAGGGCATTAAAGTGCAGTAAAGGGCAGTAACACTGAGTTTTGTGTCACATTTACCTTCTTCGTCTTTGGGACTAGTGCACACCATATCTCTGCACACCGTCCTCTCCATCTCGACCTCGGCTTCAAAGAACCAGTCCACCATCTCCTCTAGCATGTCCCCTGCAAACACACCTGTAACCTTTGCCCTTTGATGAGAAGAACAAGAGCAGAGGTGAAATTGAACTTACCCTGTTTATCATCTCGCTCTGCGAGCCGGTCCTGCGCTTTCCCAAACACTCGTAAATGAGTGGCAAAGTCATCCACCAGGCGAGTAGTGAAGTATGGCTGCCAGTCCACCTCCTTGGACCTGTGGAGCACAGTGTTACAGGCTGCTCAGCCCCAAATGTGGCCACATTTATGTTGGGAGTATGCATACCGCGTAGAGAACTGCACCAGCGCATTCTGTAGGGTTTGCCGAATTTCCAGTAAGAAGGACTCATCCTCACTCAGAGTGTAGTACCAGTATTGGATGTAGTCCCTCAGAGCAAACTGAATCACCTGGCATGAGAAAGCAGACAGCAGGGATTTTAAAGGATAATTCTAAATGATGTAGAAACCAAAAGATATTATTATAAGAAACGTCATCTTAATGTCATTAAGCGATAGCACCCCCTACAGAAACCAACATAATTTACATTTGTATGGAGGGCCCAAAATTTTGTTTTTCTAAATCTTACACAAAATTCCATTTGGTTATGCCAATCAAAAAAGTCAATAAAAAACATGTTCTATGGCCAATGCTATTCTCATGAGACGACCCCAAAATTTTCCATTCCCATTCCCCAATTTAATACAATTATTAGTTCCATGGAATAATGTGAAATTTGGCACCAAGACAAGAGTCAGTGGAGATCATATGGTATTTCTCACTGTGCAGCCTGTAGTACGCAGCCACATACCGCTGCAGTCTTTGCGATTAGAGAATTAAATATACCTGAACCGATACCATATTGTTTTTAAAGCAGCATCAAAACCATGCATTCAAAAGGATGGTATTGACAGTATACTCTTCTGCACCCTTAGCAGACCCTTAGGGCTGTCGATTAATCAGTCTGTGGTGTGTTGGTCAAGAAACATGTGTATTAGTCGACTAATTGTTTATTTTGATTATAAGGAAATCGGATAGCAGCAGAAAGGAGAAGTGAGTTAGCGAGTTAGCTCAAGGCTCAAGACTGTTTTTCTTTTTTTTTGGTATTTACATGTAAAAAGGCAGATTAAACTCCTGATTCAAGTTTAATCTGCCACATTGTTTCTTAGTACTTTTCTTTGCATGAATTCTCCCTGCAGGTGTAGTCTTGTGAGTGCAGTTTGGGTCAGATACATTGAGATATATAACCGTTTTGAGAACTTATGCCACGCCCCCTTTTACTGACTAATCGATCGGTAGGATGTCTTTAATCGGCCAAGAATGTCTTTAACTGTGATTTGGAGAGGTTAAACCCCTAACACCAGGATGGAGCCTACCCACTGAGTGAGCTGTGTCTGAGCCTCACCTGCTGCAGAGGCTCATCTATGTAACTGGAACCTGTCAGTCTGCGGTCGATCTTCGGAGTCTTCAGCTCCAGCTTCATCTCCTCCAGTGTCTGTGGAACAAAGACATTACTTTGCAGCTGATGCCATCCATATCACCAGGGGGTGTGATGCTAATTGTAGATATTGCTCTGTCTGAAGCTCTGTGACTCAAGTTAGACTTTAATCTGACCTTTGTCTGAATCTGACCAGAAAGAGCTGACCTTATCAAATAATCATGGTATGGAATAATTGTTTGTAAAACTGACTGTCAGATATAAATAGCAGATCCTTAGACTGGTGAAACTGCCTGCTAACATCATGGATGTGTCCACTCTGACTGCCCCACAGACCATCTTTGAACAGTCAGTTGTGAGACAGGCTCTGAAGGACTGCAGAAATTCCTCTCGTGTGCCCAAGACACAGCATGAGCTCTTGCAGTCTGGGAGGAGAAACGGGGTTCCTTTATGCAAAAATAACATGAACTGATTGAGAGAAAGTAGAGAGGCTGAGTGATTTGTGGCCATACCAACTTGTCAAAGCCTGATCTGTCAGATCTCAGAAGCTAAGCAAGGCCGGGCCTGGTTAGTACTTGGATGGGAGACTGCTAGGAAAATCAGGTGCCACAGTGGGGCGCCATTGGCACAAACTGTCACTGTGTCCTTAGGTAAGACACTTCACCCACATTGCCTAGTATGAAAGTGGTGTGTGTGTGAGTGATGGTGGTGGTCAGAGGGGCCGATGGCAGCCTCGCTTGCGTCAGTCTGCCATCACTGAGTGTTGAGTGAATGAATAATGAACTGTAAAGTGCTTTGGGTATCGTGAAAGGTGCAATATAAATACAATGATTAATTAATTAACAAAAAAAAAATGTATATTGTCCAGTTCTACATGTTTTTTCTTTTGTCTCTTGTTATGTCATATCATGTTATGTCTGCTACTTATCCCTGCTCTGAAGCAAATTTCTCCACAAGGAGACGAAATAAACAAACCCTAAAACCTAAAGACTTACATGAAACTACAACAGGTGAGCTGATTGGTGCTGTTAAACAAGTCTCTCACAAATAACATTATAGACAGATAGCATCAGTGAACAGTTTTTCAGTTACTCACAATCACCTTTTTCAAACTCCTAAACAGGACCATGAATGCTCGTATTGATCACAGGCTCCTGAAGATTAATTCCATTTTGTATTTTTTTCATTTTTTTCAGGCTTGAATCTTAAAAGTATGGTGACACAATGCACACATTAGCAAATGTGTGCATTGTGTCACCATGGTGACTGTTGAACATTCCGCCACAGATACACTACCAGTCAAATGTTTGGATGCACCTTCTTTTTTTTACTTTATTTTTTATTGATTTCTACATTTTAGATACCTGCAGAAGACATCAAATATATGAAGCAAGATAAATTATATATTATGTAGCAGGGAAAAGTTTAATAACTTATCATAAGTACATATTTTTTAACACAGCACAAAGGTGGCTATTTTGAATATAAAGTATAAAAAAAAAATTAGTAGTTATTTAACTTTTTTCTACTATATCCATATATCTTTATACATTTGATGTCTGTATCTATCTAAAATGTAGAAAGCAGTAAAAAAATAACCTTTTGTCAATCTTGACTGATACTGCACTGTAGAACGCCACAAGCCACTGCAAAGTTTCAATTAGAGTTAGCTGCTCCAGGGACAGAGCCTTGTGAAGCCCAGAGGGATCTGCATACCATCATGATCCCAGTAGCTGTGGGCAGCAGGTAGGAGTGCTCACAGCTCTCCAGGTGTTTCTCCGAGTTGATTTTTCCATAAAGGAGAATTACGGCAAAGCCCCTGTGGGACAAGGACACAGACATGAGGCATATACAGGCGGGAGAACAGAGGCATTGGCTGGACTCACCCTCCGACGAAACACAGGAAATAAAAGGCTAAGTAGAAGATGGCAAAGGGTCCAAAGGTGATGAAGAAGAGCACGACTCCGAGGCCTCCCCATCCCCAGAAGGACAGGCTCGCCTAAAGCACAGAAAACATGCCATTAAACTAGAGTAGAGTGAATCTGACATTTTCACGCAATCAAGAAAAATTTTTGCTGTGACGGTAAAGTAAATACATTCTATGGCTAATTATTAGTTAATTCTGCTATATGTTTGTTGCAGCTCATGTCTTATAAAGACATAGTATAATTTAAAAATGGGTTTACTGGGTTGAGCCTACTTTGTGTCAGTGGCATAAAGTAATTTAAGAGATTAATTTAAGAGATTAATTTGGAAGAGAATACACTCAAAAGAAGCATCGTACAGATTTTTTAATTTTAATTTTTTTCAGTTTTTCTGTTTCTGATCAATCATGTTGTCGCTTTTGTTTGCTGGCAGCCTATACTTGGCATCATAATTTGTAAATGGGCACTTGAGGTGATGCCCATTTTCTGCGTAATCACTTTAAATGACTTTCTAAATAAAATTTTTTCTGGTGTTGGCATAAAGGGAAGCATGTGTACATGTATACAAGGGAAGCATTGTGCATAATAATATTACATCTTTATCACTATTTTCAATCTCAAAAATGCTGTAATCCCTCCTGCGGTGTGACATGAAAAATTACAGGTCTAAAAAGACAGTTACACAAAAAATATTCTTTAAGATGGAACTGTTACATAATCATTCAACTGGCACTATAGACATGTTAAGTCAATTATTAGAATATTTTATAGTAAATGTGCAGCAGGGTGACAGGAGAGGTCATATTGCAGGGCATGTTAAACTACCTAAAATTAAAAGTTACACAAAAAAAATGTGATGTTTGTGGAAACATCTTCACTTCTTCACAATTATTGTAGAATTTATTTGTTTTTGGAAATAATTTTTGGATTTTGCTAAAAAGGCGTGTGACACCACAGGATAGAAAAAAGGCATTACACCCTCAAACGTCAAGCACTGAAATAGGTTATGGGCATTCATAAGTGATCTCATTTCAGCCTAAAACCCCTTCATTCATAGTTTTATGCAAAATGTTTCATCAATCTATTATGTTGAGGAAAATAAACTACTATTATAACTACTAGTTTCAATTTTTTTTTTTTATTTATTCAATATTTTACCAGGTAAGTCAGTTGAGAACACCTTCTCATTTACAATGACGACCTGGCCAAAAGGCAATATTAAACAAAAGCACAAACAGAAGACACTCACACAGCAACTATAACATGAAATAGTGAATATAAATATAAGACAGTAAAACATTTGCAGATTAAAGATATAAAAGTGTTAAAAACATGAGCAATTATCCTGTAAAATACTGTGGATGGAGTTTTTAAAAGTCTACAGAGGTAAAAACTGACTAAGTTTTAAAGTCTGTTGAAGGTGGTTCCAGTCACTTGCTGCAGAAAACTGAAATGAGGAACAGACGAAAGCTGTGCAGGCTTTAGGAATGACCAGGGTTATGTATCTGTTGGAGCGCAGAGTGCGGCTGGAGCTGTGGATGTGCAAAAGTAAGCTGAGGTAGGACGGAGTTTTACCAATAAAACATTTATAAATGAACAATAACCAATGGGTTTGTCTGCGGGTGTGGAGAGAGGGCCACTTCACCAGAGAGTAAAATGTATCAATGCAATATTTACAATATTTCTCGGGCATAGTAAGGTGAGCTCTGGCCATGGCTGACTCAGAAAAAGATTTGACTCCCACTCAAGATTTTCCTATTATTGTCAGAGCAGGAAATCCAGCACAAACTGCACATGCCCAAGGTTTACTTTATCAAGCAGGATAATATTATGTGCACATAAAAGAAAAAGTATTAAATAAATCAAAGACTGACCACATTATTGTGCTAGCATGTTCAACAGGATTTGATTTAATTTAACCCCCTTCCTTTCCTTCCTTTTCAATCAACATAACTTACTTTAACAACTGAAGAACACTTACTATTGTTTGAACCTGTCATAATACAACTAAAGTGAGCGTTATCCTCTGTACAAGAAATACTGGTTGTGTGCACACCTTGTTTAGATTCTTAAAGAGTCCATGTTACGCTATTTTCTGATCTGTTACCTGTAGTTGTGTAGTTGTGTTTTGTTTCTTCTCTCAAACAGAAAACCCTCTGTTCCACGTTGTGAAGTCATGCGGTAATACAGGAAGTACTTAACTGTGTTTTTAAACTCTATACACCTTCACTAGAATCACTTGGATCTGGAATTACCAATTTCTACTGAACAAAAGAAGGTATAGCTGTCCCACTCATGTCCAAGTATTAAAACACATATTGAGCACAGTGACAGTGACATCTTCTACTTCAGGGCATTTTTAAAGGCCCGCAAGGTTTTAAGGATTATTATAATGTAGTAATAAATGATGGTAGCCTACATTTCACAGAAAGTATGCATGGCTTGAGAGCAGCGGTTAAATCTTTTTGCACTGAAGTAACTATTTCACTTCTGAATTCTTTCTTAGCTGAATGCTACGGGAGAATTCTGTTTGCGTTTCTACAGCATATCGCAGTGTTGTGTACATAGGCAGTCTATGGCTATGTATGATCCGAAGGTTGACAGACTGCACACTAGTTAACAGAGTTGGTCACGCTCACGGCTCCACACCAGTCACCACTGTCATGTGACACATGGATACATGGATAAGTCTTTTTAATGGATTTAAATTCACATTGGACATGCCACAACACACTTGATATTTACAATCTGTAATTTTGTATTAACACAGAATTTCCGCAACGAGGAGCCAGAGCTAAATTAACTGTTGTTACTTACAGTTAGGGGTAAATACAGTAGCCCACAACTTAAACGCTAGTGGCAAGTAATGCTGCTTCAACCTTTTCTATTCCCACACAGCAAACGAACTCACTAAAATCTCACATAGTCCACAGACACTTTGGACACTACATTCTCTGTGAGCAGGCTGAAGACTCATATCACCCCGCTGTGTCAGGACTACAACAGAACCCGTTTCAAATGGCCGCTGTCTCAATTTTAACTCCGCCAAACCAGCCCCGTCATGATCTGCCTGCGGGCATGGCTCACCTGAGGCTCTGTAATGCACAGACTGGCTTAGTTGGGGCTCATATTGACAATGTTAAAGACATTCTATTCCACTGCTCGAGTGCAGCCAATTTGAGAGCGGTGTTGACAGCGGATCTGATCGGCTCATCGTATTAAGCAGAGTTACGCTGTAATCCCGGTCCACATTTAGGGCTGTCAGGCTCTGTTTACCTGGCGCTAGGCGCTAGCCCAAAAGGCTACAGGCTATCGCTATCCGAAAACAAACTAAACCGCTTTCTTCCACGGCTGCCATGCTTACCTCTGGGACCATGGTCTTCCAGCTAGGCCTCGGTGGCTCTCGCTAACCCCAACACATTGTTACAGACAGCCTAAAGGCGGATTCAAATTAAAAGCACTCGTATTTTCAATCTCCGTGATCGCTTCGGAACGTCGCCATGATTGCAAGAACTACGTCTGTGGAGCCCGTTTCCAAACGCGAACAATTGATTGGCTGACACCAACGTGACGCAATCTACGTCCGAGCCGTCAGCATCAACTTAAATCTAGTGCTGTGGATATCATTAGACCTAGTCCTAATAGATTCATCGGCTCCACAGTGAAGGCCAAAGCGCGATGCGTCGTTTAAAATATAAGACATGTAGTAGTCATAGGCTGCCTTCTTTTGTGGCATGACGACTTTCGGAGCGGTCTTACTGCCACCTACAGGTCATAACTTAACCAAGACTGTCCACATACCGACGAAGTGAGCTTTTAAAAAGTTTTTATAAATCACTGACAACTTAGTTTCTAAGAGAAGACAGACATTATTTCAAACATCCTTTTTATTTATAGGCAATTTCTCCACACCCCAGACATCACTTGCATTTTACACCTTCACAAACTACCAAAAATACCTTAAAATAGAACCAACCATAACATTGTTCTCATTAGTCTAGATTTTTTTAAAGCATCGATCAGAAATGCCACGGCAGGTCAGTATTTTTTTTCACTGAATGCATATTTTTAAAGGTTTAAAGTCTTAAAACCGCATCATTTGACTAAAAATTTACAATTTGTCAAGATAAAAAAAAGACAAATTGGACCTTATAAAGTAAACAATACTTATTTTCAGTACAAAACAGGCAATTTAAGGTTTGACTTTGTGCAGTTAACAAAAATAAATACATTGAGAAGCAAAAGTAATGGTTAAAAAAAAAAAAATTATAAAAAAAAAAAGAAAAAAAGCCAGACACCAGTGTTTGCCAGCTCAGGTCACTCCATGGCATCAGGGTCTGCTTGTGCCATGTAGGCATCCAGCTCTGCGTCCAGGTGGCCCTTGGTCTTTGACATGTAGGCATCCAGCTGGTTGTCCAGCTGCTCCCGGGTCACTGTGGGGCGACCCAAGCCACGGCCACGCCCTCTGCCTCTGCCCCCACGGCCTCCAAAACCACCTCGGCCCCTTAAGCCCCCCCGACCTGAAACATACACATTGCAATTACTATTACAGTACATGTACAACATTTGTGGCCAACACTTGTCAAAGCCTGATCTCAGAAGATCTCAGAAGCTCAGCAAGGCCAGGCCTGGTTACTACTTGGATGGGAGATGTTGGGTAAATCAGGTGCCACAGTGGGGCGCCAGTAGTAAAAAAAAAAAAAGTGTTGAGCTCTGTGCCCATTACTGATGCAAGAGTCACTCATCTAATCAGTCCATAGAACCTTTAAAAAAAATTTCTTCTGATATTTCTTGTCCTAGTCTTGACATTACTGCTCATGTTTCTTGTGGTCGGTTTTCAGCCTTCCTTACCTTGGCCATGTCTCTAAGCACTGACCACCTTGTACTTCCAAGCACTCCAGGTAGGTTGCATTTCTGGAATATGACAGCCTGTAGGATAATGTGTTCCTGGTAGCTTCATGTTTGATTTTTTTTCCTAAACATATTTCTTGTAACAGTGATGGCTATTTGCAACAAAATGTTAGATGTTCTGTGATCACATCCCAATATCTTGCAATTTTAAATGTCCTGCATCTCTCTGAAAAGTCAAGAACTGTAAAGTCTTTCAGAGGGATGCAACAGTCTTGAAATTGAAAAAATAATGGGGTGTGATCACAGAACCAAACATTTTAATGCAAATAGTCAATGTTACAATAAAAAATATGCAAATTAACTGCAAGAGATTTGAGAAGAATCAAATATGAAGCTACCTGGAACACATTATCCTCCAGTGCTGTCATATTCCAGAACTGCAACCTACCTAGAGTGCCTAGAATTAGGTGTTCAGAGACATGGCCAAGGTGAGGAAGACTGAAACCCGACCACCACTGAACAAGAAACCAGCTGAAATATCAAGACAGATTTTTCAAACGTTTTATGGACTGATGAGATGAGTGACTCTTGATAAACCAGATAGATGGGCCCGTGACTGGACCAGTAATGGGCAGAGCTCCACTTTGACTCAGACGCCAGCAAGGTGGAGATGCCTTACTGGTATGAGCTGGTATTATTAAAGATGAGCTTGTTGAACCTTTTCAGGACACTTTCTTCAAGCAGTGGTACAGGAAAAAGTCTGCATTTTTCACGAGGACCATGACTTTTATGCAGGGCAATGTTCCATCGCATGTGTCGAAGTACTCCACTGTGTGGCTAGCCAGTAAAGGCCTTAAAGACAAAAGAAAATTAAATGCCCCCCTTTCTCACCTGACCTAAACCCTATTGAGAACTTGTGGGCCCTTCTTAAGCTTTATGATGAAGTAAAATGGTACATCTCTGAGAACAGTGTTTGGGAGGCTGTGGTTGATCAAAAAGACTGAAACTCCATGAATCGAAGGCTTATGACCATTATTGATAAGAGGGATGGCTATATTCTACACATTAAGTTTAACAATAATTTTGCACACATAGATTTTCTCTTAAAATAAAAACTTCACTTTTACTTTCTTAAATATCTAGTTTTGAGGTTTATTATCATTTTGGATTTTGCATTTGGCACTGTAGTTATTCAATTATAAAATTAATCCTCAAATACAACTTGCCTAATACTTAGGCACACAGTGTAGTTTATCATTATATTAGTCTCTCTTTGGCTTGCCAGTTTCAATGCTGATATCTGAGATGATGATGATATGAAAAACAACCATCTCTAATCTGAATCACTACCTAAACCCCAGCACCTAAAAAGCCAAATATTAATTAATTATGTGTAGCTTCTGAGTGATACAGTGTGAGTGTAGGCTATGCTGTGATCCTTTAAAACCACAATTTGAGACATTCTCCATAGAAATTGCTGTCATACTCTGGAAGATTACAGCCAAAAGAACACCCCTTCCAGAAAAAGGCCCTCCTCCAAACCAAGCAGGTCAGGTTAGTGGAGATGCAAGCCAACTCACTAAGGGTGCATATGGGGTTTAAAAAAATAAAAAACACCATTATTCCAATATTCTAAATACATAAAAGTTCACTCAGGGCATAATTATCTTCAAATTTAGGATTAATAATGATTCATGGTTTCAATGATAAATTTAGACTTCACCCAGTGGCTCAAAGTGCTGCCTAGACTTAAACACTTAACTAAACCTGTTCTACACCTGGACACCACAAAATGATGTGAGATACATCTATATCAAAAACCTTATCTTGTTTTTAAGCAAAAGAATAACATTTTTCTGTCAGCTGGACAGAAGTTTGAGTGACAATGTTTCACAGCTCACCCATGAGATGACTTCTTGTTTTGGTCAAATTGCTGGTGGACAGTGCCTTTTATCTGCCTGAAAGAAAGAGCTAATGGCACTGAAACTAACACACCTACTTATTTACAGTTTATTACCTAGGTCTGTTGAACTACACTGAGTGTGAACTGTGAGTCATGAGATAATGTATAAACCCCTCATTCCTTTTTAAAGATGGATTGTCTTTCTCATGCTGGATCTCATGCTGTCTGAAAAGCCGTTGTAGTTTTTCAGACACACCAGCTGTGAAAGGAATAGCTACACCCTTTCTCCTAGATTTTGATTTGTTTTGTTTTTTTGGTCGTTTGTTGGTATTCAAACCGAGAGGGCTTTCTCCACATGCTTTCTCTTTTCACTCTGTGCTTTAGGAACCACTTGAACCCTCTGTTGTGTTCAGTGTTCAAATAACTCCAAGTTTGTGGTGGAGTGGATGGTGTGAATCAAAAAGCAGGTATCTGTCATGTGTGGGCTTCCTAAAGAATTCCACCTTCCAAACAGTTAAAAACAGAACTAGATTATCAGAACCTAAGAGAAAGGGTGTAACTATTCCTACAAAAAGCTACAATGGACAGCATGAGTCCATTTCAAAACTACAAACACTTTAAGGCAGAAATTAGGACAAAAGTCCAAGGCACAAAGCAATATAATCTACTTCATTCAGTGTAGCAAAGACTGCAGTGAGCATTATATTGAAAAAACAAAATAACCACTCCATAACAGAATGTACCAGAGCAGCACAGGACCCCAGTCTGCTGTATATCTCCATCTCAAAGCCACTAAACCACTCCTTTGGCTAGGGTCTGTGCCTCACTATCTTTAAAAAAACAACAAAAAAAAAAAACTGTTTAGCTCCCCTCTCAAACTATGCCTTTTCTTTTGAAGAAAAAGAAATCCTTTGAACAGGAATGGAGGGCTTGGACATCATTTATCTCCAATTTATATCCCCATCCTCAGACCTAAATCAAAACAAGGAAAACAACAGTGATAGCCAGTATGCCAATAGACGTGAGCACCCATCATCAGCCTAACAATTATGCCAATATGACTCAGGAAGATTTTGCGCTTACCGTATTTTCTGCACTATATTCAATTTATTCGAGTGTCTTAGCACGACTTCAGTAAACTACAAAGCTGCTCCACTTGCAGCATTATGGCTACCGTAGTCAGGAGCATCGCGGAGTAATACATACTGTGATTCCTTTTAATATCAAAATACACCTGTCAAGAGACATGCTTACAACACGGACTTTAAACTCAAGGCTATTATAAAGTTAAACTGCTAGCTGCGTGGGAGCAGTGGATGAGAAAAGGCGAACACACATTCACCAAGACAGGGAGACCGCGCCGAGCGACTTACGCCACGATCTGCCAACGGATCATGGACGCCTGGGCTAAGGATCAGTATCAACTGTGGTCTGAGCTTTCACGAAGACCGGAATCATCACTGAACTGCCAGGTAATAGTAACGACACTGACTTGGGATAATGACGAGAGGGATGCGGGCGTGCTGGATGCCATAATCGCCCAACTGTTTGAACTATTTATTGTTATTGTGAACGCTAACAATTTAGAGGTCTGACAGTATTTTTTTTTTTACACGTTACAACTGAACAAAGTTGAGTTATTGTGAACGCGTTAAAGTTTGACTGACTTATCCAACTGTTGTGTTTTGTTTGTGAAAAAAGTTTGAAAATGGACCATTCAATGACACGCCTTATAATCCAGAGTGCCCTATAGTTCAGAAAATACGGTAGTGTAATTCAATCGACCAAGGTAACAACAGTAGGTGTAGTAGTTTCAGTGTAGTTTGCTCCTCCCTTCAGGTATATATAAGGCAGTGTACACAACACCAATTTGACCAAGCCTCTCGGATGAGCTAATCCAGCCATTTCAGATCTTCGCATTATGTGAATTTTTTAGTGAATTTTGCATAGATTACAAGTGTAATGAGACAAATATTAGCATAAACAGAGGCTGAGAGGTCACCTCTGGTGGCTCCTCCCCGAGCTCCTCCTCTGGACAGGCCCCCTCCACGTCCTGGCATGCCTCCACGCTGCCGGCTGCCTCTTCTCATGGACACTCTTCCAGCGGATCCACGCCCTCTCATAGGTGCTCCACCTATGCGTTTGCCTGGAGCAGGGATTAAGGCACAGACAAGCCATTTGACTGAACAGTATTCCCCTCAAAAATGTTGCCAGAATGGCAATTAAGATGGGGCACTGAATTTGAGGAAAAAAACTAGTGGTTTGTTTTTTTGACTTTGTACATTTCTACTTTTACATATATATTTATGCCTTATTAGACACGTCTTTTGCTATTTTTGCTACTAGACCATCAACCCCAATTATATAGACACATAACCTCTTGAAATATTGCCCTTTCTTGAATTTAGAATCAATATGGCTTACAGATAAATGAAAAAACAATTCTGTCTCAAAAAAATTGAATATTGTGAAAAAGTTCAATATTCAAAAGTCAGTGTCACACCTTAATCAGCTACACCTGCAGAGGTTTCCTGAGCCTTTAAATGGTCCTTTCAACATCTGGTCAGTGGGCTACAGAATCGTGGGGAAGTTCAGTGTGAAGTTTCCACAGTCAGTGATGATTGGGGCTGCCATGTCATCTGCTGTTGTTGGTGCACTGTTTTCTGTAGTCCAGTCAACACAGCCACCTACCAGGAAATTTTACAGCACTTAAAGCTTGTCAGCAGAAGAAAGCATTATGGAGATGCTGATTTCATTTTCCAGCAGGACCTGACACCTGTCCACACAGCTAAAGGTACCAAAAGATGGTTCACTGACCATGGTGTTAATGTGCTTGATTGGCCCGCAAACTCACTTGACCTAAACCCCATAGAGAATCTCTGGAGTATTGATGAGTAGAGACAACAGAGCCAACAATGCAGATGATCTGAAGGCCGCTATTAAGGCAACGTGGACATTCATTTCACCTGTGAAATGCCAGAGTGATCGCCTACATGTCATGGCACATTGATGCAGTAATTCATGCCAAATGAGGCCCAACCAAGTATTGAGTGCATAGAAATTAACATATTTTAAAAAACATTTCTCTTATATAATTTTTCACATTTTCTGAGACAGACTTTTGTTTTTGTCATTATTTCTAAGCCACAAAAGGAAATAGAGTGAAATATTTCAAAAGTCTATATGTGGGTTTGACTTTCTGAAACAAGTGACCAAAACTTTTTCGTGATAAATTTTTTGAGCTGGTCTGTACACTGTCAGAATTCAGAGTAAATCTGTAACATGATACCGAGTGACACCATGAACAAGCACTTTATTAAACCTGTTGCAACACTGCTTTTTTATTTTTTTTGTAAAAAAAAAAAATGGTTCAACACTATTATAGTAATGTGGCCTTTCAGCTGTAAAAGTTTCAGGGGCCATAAAAGCAATGAAAAAATAAGCGAAAATATATAATTTATGGCCAAGAAAAACAAATATGTACTGTGGAGGAAATAAGCATTTGATCCCTTGCTGATTTTGTAGGTTTGCCTAATGACAAAGAAATGAAAAGTCTAATTTGAATGGTAGATTTATTTCAATGTTGAAAGACTGATATTTTCATTGTGTGAAATAAGTATTTGATCCCCAACTAACCATTAAGAGTTCTGGCTCCCACAGACCACTTAGACACTCCTAATCAACTAGTTATCTGAATTAGACTCCTGTTTTAACTGGTCACCTATCCACAGAATCTGACTCCAAACTCTCCAAACGATCAAAGAGAGACCAAAGAGCCTAGCCTAGAAATACACGGGAGTAGCTAGTCAATGATCTCAAGGCAGCTGGAATCACAGGTAGAAAACCAATGGTAACACTTTACTCTGCAATGGATTTAAATCCTGCAGCGCACACAAGGTCCCCCTGCTTAAGAAGGCACATGTGCAGGCCTGCCTATAGTTTGCCAATGGACACTTGAATGATTTAGAGGGGGACTGGGAGAAGATGCTGTGGTCATATGAGACCAAAATCAAGTTCTTTGGTATTAACTCAACTCGCTGTGTTTGGAAGAGAGAAATGCTGCCTATGACCCAAGAACACCATCCCCACCATCAAGAATGGAGGTGGAAACATTCTGCTTTGGGAGTGTTTTTTTTCTTGCCAAGGGCACAGGACAACTTCACTGTGTCAACGGGAGGATGGACAGAGCCATGTACCGAAAAATCCTAAAAGACAACCTCCTTCCCTCCATCAGCTCCAGCATCAGTAGCAACAGAGAGTAGCTTCTCCCACTCTTCCCTGCTACGTACTCTTACAGACAGAACTCTACCATCCTCTTTCTGAACACGAGGTTATAGAAATGTCTCAATAGACCATTTGAGTAAAACTTATAAAAGTCTGAAAAAAAGATTGCGTATATCGAGAGTTGCCACATGTGCATTTATGAGTGCATTTGATTAAGCAGTGCTTGAGCAAGTAAAAGTTTATAGCTTTCCTTTAGACCCATTCCTGGGTCTATCAATGTAAAATTAAAAAAAAGCTGTAAGCCTGATTGATTGTAATTTAATTGACCTCCATTAGCTATCAGCTATTCTTCCTGGAGACCTATGTAGCATGCTTTGGGTAGAGCCTCTATGGAGCCTTTTTACTCACTGCATCTGGGGAGGACGTCATGCAAGCTGCTTACCGGGGAAAAAAAAAAAAAAAAAGACACAGCGTGCATGGAGGAACACGTGTATCGAGCAAGCACTTGTATAGAATGGTTACACCAGTATCGAACAATTTAATATTTATACTGAATATTGCTGCAACAATTACTTTGATAAATCGAGGTCTGGCAATTACTCTTTTCATTTATCAATTTGTTGTTCAGATTGCAAAAGGGCCTGTGAGATTTTTTATCAATTTGACCAAGATTAAACTAAAGAGATGCTTCTAGAGAACGTCTTGCAAGAATATATTTATAACAAAACTGGTTGTTCACTGAAAACACCTTTTTCACATTTCTTGTGTCAGTTTGGGTGCATAAAACCTTCTCTAGGCAAATAATGTTGGAGTCCAAAAAAACCCCCAAACAGTTTAGTAGTCATTTAGTCGGGTAACTTGTTTCAGCATAAAAATCAAAGCATCAAAGAAACTAGCATTCTGTGGTGGTGCACTGTGAACTTTTCTGACCAATCAGCAGGGTGGCGGCTAGAGCAGGGCTAAATTAATTCATCTTTCAACAGGTCCCTCTTGTGAAAATGAAGAATCCCTCAAAAACGTGACCTTTGTGAAAGCTGTAGGTACACCAGGGCTATACAGTGTGCCCATTTCACTCACATTTGCAAGCAAATATTTCAGTATGCAAATGAGGAAAACAAAACAGTGCTTCATACAGCCCACAATTAAGGAGAGCACTGCGCACAGATGTAATGTGACGAGTTAAACATTCTAACATGCATCAAATAACAAAGCAGCCAATGCAATGATCTAAAATGTATCAAACATTAAGGGTACACTCACACTAGAACTTTAGAACCGTGTCCAAGCAGGGATCACCCCTAAAGTGCAAAAAAAGTTTGTCCAGTGTGAGAGAAAATGAACCCCAGGCCCCGCCCTGTTGAAATTTAGGATTAGGAGGTGGGCCAAAGCACAGCAAGATTGCTCATGTACATGCACACGGACGATATTTGGAATACAAGCCCTGTGTGCTCGCTGATGTTACTCATACATGGGAAAATGGTCAATAAACTCCGCTCCAAAACATACAGTCAATATACCTTGCCTTCAATAAGGACTGGACAGTGACAGAAGTTTTGCACTCTCCCGTCTCCAGCTGACCTCACTCCTCTGCGCTGTTTTTATGTCCATAAAATCAGAGGAGCGCGTATCACAGCAGGACTCATATCTGTCTCACTAATAGATAGTTCATGCTGCTGGACTTACTTTCTCCGCTAAAAGCGATAGCACTACTGCGCGACATGTAAAGAAACAGTGCCGTGTGTTGATGTCATCGGGCTTTGGCCCAGTTCAGTTGTGCAGGTATGAGTGTGGGCCATACAACCCTACACAATCGTGCTTGAGCACAGCACGTTTCTAAAGTCCTAGTACTGCCAGCTGGAAAGAGGTCACTTAGTCTGTAGTTTATTTATTTAATTCAGTTCAGGTTTATGTTAGTCTGTAGGAAGAAACCTTGAACAGATCTATGACTCAAGGGTCTAACTCAACTGCCAGTGGTCATGCAGGAAAAATATAGTCATAATAATTCATTTTTTTGTATAAAATTTATTCAGTTAAGTTGGTGTTGGTGTGTTCTGCACTGTACTGTATTTTCCGCACTACAGGGCGCACTCAAAAGCCAATGATGTTCATTTTGTTTTCTTATATACTTTAACTTCTTGGGTTCTTTTTAAAGACAACGCAGTAAAGCACTCAAAACCTCCAACCCCATCAAAAAAATGACCGCACGCCCCGCAATCCAGAGCGCCCGATACACAAATCCACTTGGGTGTTTCAGCACAACTTCAGTAAACTACAAAGTCGCACCACCCGCAACGCATTCAAACACGCACGGAGCAGACAGCGACTGCACAGCGAAAAACACCTGCAGCCACACTCATCACTCCATGGGGACGAGGAACGGAACAGAGGAACGAACCAAAAAAGTGAGTGCAATGTGCCACTTCTGGCCACAACTGAGTCACTGCAAACATGCCAACAATCCAGCGGTCCCAGACAGCACCCTCCCTACGCGCCACAATTGAACAAAGCAGAGTCACTGTGAACGTGCCAAAGAAAGTCCAACTGACCCATCTAACTGTTGTGCTTTGTTTAAAGTCCGGTGCGGTTTACTTGTGAAAAAAGTTAAAAAATAGACCATTCAAAGACAGTGCGTCTTATAACCCAGAGAGTGCCCTATAGTGCGGAAAATACGCTAATAAACGCTACAAACAAAAACCTACTCGTGTAACCATTTTTTTTTCTGTGCTCCTGAAATTTTTAACTTGGGGGCATGTGTGCTCCTGAAAAAAGTTAACGTAGAGCCCTGCATGTCAAGCCAACATGGGCACTGATTTCACACAAAAAAATAAATTTTTCTTCCACAGCAATGGGCAAAACCTACTAAGGAATGAATGGTAATGAGATTTGTGAATGCACTCAATGTAAAAGCAGTTTTCTCAATAATTCAACATGAAGATTGGAAAAAGGTACAGGTATTTTAATCCAGAGTTAGTCCCTTCAAATACTAGTGTATGAATAAGTTACCTCTGAGAGATAGAGCTCCTCTAAGCACAGGTCCTCCTCGGCCCCGCCCACGACCCATGCCTCGTCCAATCCCGCGCAGTCCTCTGCCTCCTACAGCTCCTCTCATCACTCCCACTGGCCTGCCAAGCCGAGCCTGGATGTTGCCCTTTCCCAACCGCTGTTTCAAGCTCTGAGCACATTCAGTGTTTGATAAAATACAACATTTCTTTACTATTGTCAGGTTGAAATTATTTTTAGCTTATGGTAGCATATGCAGTTTGGACAGCTCAAAGAGGTCAGTGCAGCAGACATTCAATTTTCTCACCACACTCATTTGAATATCAAATCTTCTCATCATTCTAACAAGTTTTATCTTAAGAAGAATGCCTTTTCTAAATATAAAAAAAAAACAAAACACCACACACACAGTAAAACAGGGGTCGGGAACGTATGGCTTGCGAGCCAGGTGTGGCTCTTTTGATGACTGCATCTGGCTTGCAGATAAAACATTAAATATTCTCACTTGTTTTAAGCTACGTTTACACACAGCCGGGTATTTTGAGAAACGAATACTTCCCTCCCTCAGTTTTCCAAAATAACATCGTTCAGCATCGTTTTCAAAAAAGTTTTCGTTTACATTGACCCGCATAAATACTCCATCGAGTGCCGTTATAACTACACCAAGACTCTGGGCAACTCCTGGATTAGACTCAAAGTGAGTGGGCTCGCCTCTCCACAGATATGTTAAAGAAGTGGTAAAATCACTGACCTCCGAGCTCTTGTTCATCTCTGCTCATGGATATGATCCATCAGCTGTGTGTGCAAATGCAAACACATGAAAAGTAGATTAGCTGAAGTGGTGTCCAGTGCCTCCACCTGAGAAGCGCAGGAAGAAAAAAAAAAACAAAACAAAAAAAACACGTGCGCGGACGTACCGCTCAGAACAACATATAATGAACCAAACAGGATTCACGCTTCTATCTGGATCCTTTGCACCACCTTGGAACCAGAAGCGGTCAAGCGCAAAGGACCAGAAGTCTGTAGTAGTTTTCCCCGCACGGAACGCAGTCCATTGCGCGCTGGTCTTGCTCTCCCCTGTCTGGAACCAGGACATGGAGGATGGAGCCTACAGACCGATCTGACCAACACTGGACCCCCAGCCATGTCTTTGAGGGGCTGCACGCTATGTTGACTGCTCCTGTGTGTTTAGCGCATTTGTCCAAACTCAGAGCTTCTGCTCCGGGCTGATGTGTAGTGAGTTTGTACAAAGTTCTACATGCTGCTGTTTTATGAGCTCATGGTGATAACTTGAGAGGAGGATGGCCCGCGGTGTTAACAGGGAACATAGATTCCTTTCACAATTGGAGGAACATTGAGAACATCAGTCTGACCCTGTCCAGGTCTGTATGGGATGGCGTCTGGACTACAAAGCCATCAGCAAATCCATACAGCACCAGAAATCGCATTAATGGTGAGTATTATAACAACATTATTTAAAAGAATAAATTCAGAGGCTTATTATACTCACATTTAGTTTAATTCAGTCTTAAAATATATTATATGGCTCTCACGGAAATAAATTTCCAAATATTTTGCTTTCATGGCCCTCTGAGTCAAAAAGGTTCCCGACCCCTGCAGTAAAGTAAGGCGTTTCGTCCAGTGTGTTCACAAGTTTAGACAACGAGGATAGTAAGCTTGTGAACTAGGGCTGCACGATGTTGGAAAAACATCTATGAGTTTACAGACAAAATTTGCAATTTGAGTTGTGAAATGTTTCAAAAGTAAGATTATGTTCAGGAAGCACCCTGAAAACAACTGATGCATTAACATTTAAGAAAAGAAATATGAACTGAAACCAAGACAAGAATCCCAAGCATCAGAACATGTTTGTAGAGCTCTAAACTAGCTCTAAACTAGACAGTGACAGATTTTTCCATAAAAAGACAGGATAATGACCTTCAGAAAAAAGTGTGGGTTGTGTATTCTGGACTTATGACTGCTGACTATTGTGTGACAGAACTCACCTGCTTATGGTTCAAAGCAGCTTGCACTGAAGGGCGGTTCTCCATTTGCTGTGCAAGGCGCCGATTGCGGGCACTTGCCATGTGTTGTTGTTGCATGGTGGCTCGAATGTTTACTGGAGTGGGCTGCTTGTTCTTCAGCATGTTAGTAAAGCTTAAAATTGGGAGGAAAAAAGGGAGGAAGTAAAAGGAGGACATACGGATGGAGGAAGCAGGATTCCACATGAACGTCATGTCTTAATTTATGCAGACGCTTTTTCAGCTTCCACTTGCTGGCACACATTCTTTGTGTTGTTAAATGTAGTTACCAACTGCAGTGGCAACCTTTAACACATAACTAACCTGAAAATGATGCGACAGCGAGAGAGAGAGAGCGAGAGTTATAGAAAGCACATTGTGCCTCTTACGTGCCTCCAGTTAAATCCTTGTTGGGGGAGGCCTAGGCATAAGGTGCTTGGGAACCCAGCCACTTACAGCAAAGACCGTAACTCAGGTCATTCCACTCACTGAGAGCTGCGGAGCGCCCGGTCACGTCTATGCTCGGACTAAGCCCTTTGTCAAAGAGACAAGAAAACTAAAGTCAGAGGAGAAGAGGACATCATGTGTGCTTTATTCAAGTGGGTTCTCTGTGGCACACCTTACTTGCAGGATCCCCATATTTTAGTTGGTTGTGAAATTCTTTCCATCAGGACAGAAAGTGCTAGAACAGAGATGTGGGCCACACTCAATATGGCCACACACACATGTTCACCTCTTCCAGAAATCATGGTTGTTTTAGAGTAGGTGAACTTAACTAAACCTAAAATTAGAGGCATTTTGAATGCCTTAGAGTGTGCAATGGTGTGCACGGAGGTACACACAGACCCAGTTTGTGTTGCTGATATCTGCTGATATAGCGTGCATGGCGTCTCACCGCTCATTCAGGGACACTTTGGTTGTGCTTTTCAACACAACTTTTTGGGACGAGGCGGCACTCATTTTGGCAGGCTTCACCTTCCGGCTCCTAGGGGGACACAAATTGTTACAACCTACAGCTTTGGGGCAGATGCACACAGATAAGTAACGTTAAACAGTGTTTCCAACAGTTTTATACTGACAATATGGTGAGACAATATGGTAAGAGCTTCATGGTTTACTTTTTAGTGTATATGTACACTACCGGTCAAAAGTTTTAGAACACCACACTTCTTCCAGTTTTTAACCGTTACTGTTGACCAAAACAAATTCTAAACTTTTGAGTCATAAAGTAGTCATCTTTGGTAGATATAACAGTTGAACACACTCATGGCTCGTTCTTTTTACAACAGAAATCAAATATTCTTCACAAAATTCTTCCCAAGTCTGTTGCAGAAGTTCCTCTAAATGTGTGTGCCACACATGTAGGTTGCATCACTTTTCTGTCCAATTCATTCCAAACCAACTTGATGGGGTCAAGTCTGGAGTGCTGGCCACTCCATGTTTCCAAGCTCACCATCTTGTTCTTTTTTTCCTGAGGTAGTTTTGGCAGAGCTTGGACTTGTGTTTTGTATCCTTTATCTTTTTTTAAAATTTTATTTTATTTTTTTTAACTTCTGTCTGTTCAGTTCTTACTTTTGTACCATTGCAAGCTCTTCATTGGACTTGCACGACTTGAATCACAATAAATAACTGGAAAAATTCAGGTGTTCTAAAACTTTGAACCGATAGTGTATGTCACTTATTGCCTATATTGAACACAAAAGCACTAATTACAGATTAGAAATCTATGGTAACAGTATAAAGAATAATTTGTTTTACTTTTATTTTTTTTTAGCTCAACTAGTGTTTGTTTTGTGATTGGGGGAAATCATAGTCTCCAGTATTAATGGGAAATGCTGGTTAAGCATTAGAATAAATGTAAAGGTCCTATATTACTCTAAATTGCCTCCTGTGAGCTTTAAGCTATGTTATACATTACCTCATCAAAAACTTATCTTGAGTTGCGTTTTGCTTCGTTCACACATGTTTGAATAATCATATATTACTAGTCAGTCTACATTTCAAAATACTCTGTTCCACCTTTTGATGTCATGAAGCGGTTGTTAGCTGCCTTTATCTTCAGTAGAGACTGCACATCTTAAAACATCCAAATGAATGTAAAAGTGTATGGACTTTTAAAAAAACAGAGTGGAAATCTTTCACTATACTTCTATATCACCACATCACAAGGTGGGGTTCCTGTTTGAGAAAAGAACACAGCCTAAATATGTAGGGTTTGTGTGTTAAACATGAGCGAATGGAACAAAAAACACAAATTCAGGTCTATTTTTGATAAGAAACGACGTTAGAACGTAGATTAGAATGAGCATAATATGGACCCTTTAATATTACTTACGGTGATAAATACCCTATGAATACAACAGATCAAACAGATCCGCAACCATGATCGCTACACTGTACACATGAAGTTATCAATGTGGGTCTCACCAAACGTTCTTCTGCGAGGGCCTGGAGCAGATACGTGTTTGCTATCGGTAGCTCGACGTGTTAGCACTGCTTGGGTTAGGTTGGTGAGAAACTTCCTAAAGCGCACACGCGGTCAACTGTGGCGCCTTCTCCTCTAATATGTCTTTGGAGGTAAAAGCAGTAAAAGCAGAGCAAAAAACAAAAGATATTTGAGTATTTTAGGACAAAGTAGTTGCGCTAAAAAGCCTACTCTTTCTCTTAAAATGGAGTCACTTAGACCGGGAGTGCGCATGCGTCCTTTATGGAGAGGGACCTGAGTGCAGACCTTCACACAGAGGACCCAACCCACAGAGCTGCGCCCACAGGACCTTCACGTGATGACATCAATCCAAAATGCCCTTAAACTGCCCAACTGAACAACTCACCCACTGCACCAGACTGTAGTATTATATATATATATATATATATATATATATATATATATATATATATATATATATATATATATATATATATATATATATATATATGTAGTGTTGGGAAGGTTACTTTTAAAATGTATTCCCCTACAGATTACAGATTACATACACCAATACACCAAAATGTAGTTTGTAACGTAATCCATTAAATTACTTAAAGTGAGTAACGTAATCTGAATACTTTGGATTACTTGGTTTGCTGTAGAGAAGCAAAGATGAGGACATCTTCACATAAGATGTTTTGTCTGCTAAAAGACAGGCTTAGTCCTGGTTTAGACCTGGTTTAGACATGGTTTAGACATGGTTTAATCTTGGTTTAGTCTTGGTTCATTCCTGGTTTATTCCTGGTTTAGACCTGGTTTAGTCCTGGTTTAGATCTGGTTTAGACCTGGTTTAGACATGGTTTAGACATGGTTTAGTCTTGGTTTAGTCCTGGTTTAGTCCTGGTTTAGACGTGATTTAGTCTTGGTTTAGTCTTGGTTTAAACCTGGTTTAGACCTGGTTTGGACCTGGTTTAGACCTGGTTTTAGACCTGATTTAGTGTCCGGCAATGATTGGAATTACCGAAAAAAAAGGGGGATTTAGCCCAAAATGTGAAAACAGGAAAATACCTCTGTGTAATCCATTTATTTCACCAAGTAACTGTAATCTAATTACCACTGAATACAGTTACTCATAATTTGTACTCTGATTACGTAACTCCAGTACATGTAATCTGTTACTCCCCAACACTGTAATCTTCGGGGTAGAGTTCTCTGGGTGACGGTCTGCAGTCAGACTGTCTTATGAACAGATTGCTTCCGGGTCCCATGACTGTTGTTTACCGGATGCCTGTGCTCTTATGGTTTTAGACTGAGATGGCTTCAGCAGCGTTATCAGAGAATCCGTCCTGTAAAGATGTTCTGGCCGAGGGTTTGATTGACCTCCTCAAACCCGCCATACAGCAGCTGGACCTGCACGTGCACTCTGTCAGGTATTGAGCAGTTTTATAGGTCCTGTATTACACACAACTGATTTTAAGCTATGTTAAAATGCTGTTACCTCATCACAAACATACCTGTGGTAGTTTTTTTAATGTCATTCACACATGTTTGAGTAATCCTGGATTGTTAGTCTGTCTACAGATCAAAATGGTCTATTCCACCTTGTGATGTCACCTAGTGGTACTTTTCAAGTTAACAGCTGCCTTTCGTTGATCTTAATGATTCTAGTTAGGTGTATGGAGTTTACAAACACAGTGAAGCACTTCCTGTGACATCACAATGAGTATTTTCTATTTGGTCAATTCAAACTTGCTAAAATATGCAGGGTTTGTGTGTTAAACATGTGTGAATGAAACAAAACAACTCCAGATATTTTGATGAGGAAAAAACATTATAACGTAGAACAGAATATAGTGCATATGGGCCCTTTAACTGTGCTTTCTGTGCAGCTGTTTCCATCTCACCTCCATCTTTTATTTTGTTCCCAAATCTACAGAGAAAGTCAGGTGGAACTAAGAGAACACATTGATAATTTAGCCACAGGTATTCTCTTTTTTTCTCTAGGTAATTCAAATAAACATAGTTGCTTGCCTTGTAAACTGTGGCCTGTGCTTTGCAGAACTGTGTCGGATAAATGATCACCAGAAGGTTGCTCTGGACTTAGACCCCTACGTGAAGAAGCTGCTCAATGCGAGACGGAGAGTGGTTTTAGTGAACAACATCCTCCAAAATGCCCAGGTGATGTACTAACTGGTTCATCTGTGTTATGCACGTAACCTATTCAGCTCTCAGTTTGAGTCTGCAGTAGCTCTGAATTTGAACCCACAAATCCAGAAGTTGAACCCATACTATTGTTATATCCTTGGGCAAGACACAAAATCCACCTTGCCCATGAGTAAAGTACCGTACTGACTGTCTAACTCTAATAAATCATAAGCAATTTACAAAAGTTGAACCCAAACCCATCTCATTACTAATTACACAACTAAGATGTTTCTCCACTGATTTCTGTGGCATTAAATGTGTCCACAGGAACGTCTAAGAAGACTTAACCACAATGTGGCCAAGGAAACTGCACGAAGAAAGACTATGTTGGAGGCCTCAGGGGTGTTTGCTTCCCGCTCCCCCAGTTTATCTTGATGTTCCTCCTATGCTCTCTCAGTGCACCCTGAAGCCCTGTCCTGTTCTCCCCCCGTGCACCCTGAAGTCCACTCCACTACCCTTAGTTTGTCGTGTTCATTCTCTCAGTGAAGGGCAAAATTTTTTCCCAGACTGACTGTATATTTGTATGCCACCCATCTTCTTTCTCCTTTTTGGGGCTGGGTCACAGAGGCAGCAGTCTAAACAGGGACTCCCATACTTCCCAATCCACACACTCTCTCTCTTCAGCTTCTCCTGAGGTGCTGGACTGCTTGTATCCAGTGTCTTGTTCTTTGGGCCTAAATCATTCACCTGGAATAACCAGAAGCTTGGCTGTAAATGTGGAGGAATCTGGTGTGCATCAGTAAAATGTCTTGTAGGTAAACAAATCTAGTTGATGGGGCATATACTGTTTAATTATGTAACCTAAATCATTTAGGCCTAACTGTGAACTGCTAAGAAACCAGGATGAGTGTAACATTTGTTTTGCTCTTAAACGGGATTATTTATTTCGAATAAATGCAGTTTTTTTTTAGCACATGGCAGTATGCAATGAAAGCATACAATAACCAAAAAGTTTAGGAAAATTAGAAACAAATCACATTTTTGGGGGTCTTCAAAGAGGCACAAAAACAAGTATTGCAAAAACGTTAATTAGAAAAGTTAATTTAGAGCTATTTATTTCCCCATGTTGGTAGGCCAATTTGCAAGAGACAGGACAAAGACAAATATTAGCAGTTAGGTCTTTTCTAAAATATAACTGAGTTTACTTTGGGGTAAGCTGATCCACACCTTCTCCCTTAAGGTAAAAGTCCAAATGATACTCTGAGATTACATAATTACAAAAAGACTGTATTTATCTTTTCTGTATAAAATCTTTGAAAAGTATAAATTTAAGTTATATTCATTCCACAGGTCAGGCTTTAATGTGATGGTTCAGCTTACCTCAGGAACTGTGGTAAAAATATACTGCTTTATTTTGTTCATATGACATTATTTTGACAAAAAACATAGTTTATGTATAAACCTTCCAAAGCACTAAAGCAAAATTTGTCCCATATCCCAGTCTCCTCTACACAGAAAATAATACCTGTGGTGTGGTTGGAGGGATATTCATGAATTGTAACACTGACCTAATTAAATGCGCTTTTGCATGTTGTACAACAAAAATACATGTTTGTGATAATAAAATGTAAGTGTGAAGAATGGATGCTTCTGTGGTCTAAAAACAACACAAACGAGTATTGCATAAACAAAGAATTCAGCATAAATGTGTTCAAACACAACAGTCTATGATTACAACATCCAATCCAACTTTATTTGTATAGCACATTCTATAAACAAGACAGTTTCCAAAGTGCTTCACATAGCAATGTAAAACCATTTACTTAAAAAAAAAAATCTGCAGAATTATGTTGCATCAGCAGAAACATGCACAGGGCATCTATAACCCAGAAAGAGGAGGGGTACCAAAGCTCTTCACCACGATTATTTTGTTCTTTTTTCCACTATGATTTTTCAGTGCACTCCTTGAGACATTACAAGTTGGGGGTCGTTTTAATCTCAGTACCCAAAGAAAAATCTGTTAAAAAGTGGTGCTATAGTTACATACAATGTCACATAGTGAACACAGAATCCTGACATGATGACAAATACAACACTATAACCTTACAGGGCTTTCAGCAGTTCTGTTTATAATTATTAGACTGTTTATAGAAAAAGAATATCAAAAAAAAATTGCATTTTCAAGGACAAATCCTTTCATTGATTATGACACATCAGCCTGGAATTACAGTTTCATATGTAAATAGAAAACTTCCCCAAATTGTCAGCTTCAAATTAAGCCCAAGATGAGCTCTGTGTCTCTGCGTTCAGACTGCAGCCTGAAGTGACCCAAATCCGATTTTTTGGCTTCTATGTGACCTGTATCCGATCTTTTAATGACAGTCTGAACGGCACAGATCCGAATTTTTCAAACGCGACCCAGGCCACTTGGATATGTTGTCCTGAATCCGATACATATCCGATCTTTTGACATGCGACTTCAGTCTGAACGGCCAAAGCGCATCCATCCAACCTACACGTCATTAACAAGAGACAAACGTCACTATTCTGCGCTGAAGCAGGCGGAAACCGGAACTGTAAAATTGCCAGGTGCTCAATGCTCGCGACCATATTTGGACAACTTCCGTAAACACAGAGCACGCTCGCTGCGGTTGACGCATGGGGTTGACGTCATCGTGTCCTCCAGTGCGCATGCAGGACACTTTCGGGCCGTTTACCGTCCATCCATCCATCCATCCATTTTTGTCCCCTTATCCGGGGCCGGGTCGCGGGGGCAGCAGCCTAAGCAGGGACTCCCAGACTTCCTTCACCCCAGACAGGTCCTCCAGCTCCTCCGGGGGGACCCCGAGGTGTTCCCAGGCCAGCCGAGAGACATAGTCCCTCCAGCGTGTCCTGGGTCTTCCCCGGGGCCTCCTCCTGGTGGAACATGCCCGGAACACCTCCCGAGGGAGGCGCCCAGGAGGCATCCGAAACAGATGCCCGAGCCACCTCAACTGGCTCCTCTCGACGTGGAGGAGCAGCGGCTCTACTCCAAGCTCCTCCCGTGTGACTGAGCTCCTCACCCTATCTCTAAGGGAGCGCCCATCCACCCTGCGGAGGAAACCCATTTCAAGTGCTTGTATCCGCGATCTCGTCCTTTCGGTCACTACCCAGAGCTCATGACCATAGGTCGAAGACTGACCGGTAAATCGAGAGCTTCGCCTTTCGGCTCAGCTCCCTCTTCACCACAACGGCCCGATACAGCGACTGCATCACTGCCGAAGCTGCACTGATCCGCCTGTCAATCTCACGTTCCGTCCTTCCCTCACTCGTGAACAAGACCCCGAGATACTTAAACTCCTCCACTTGAGGCAAAGACTCCCCACCCACCCGGAGAGGGCAAGTCCTTTTTCCGGTCGAGAACCATGGCCTCAGACTTGGAAGAGCTGATCTTCATCCCAGCCGCTTCACACTCGGCTGCAAACCTCCCCAGTGCACATTGCAGGTCCTGGTTCGATGAAGCCAACAGGACAACATCATCCGCAAACAGCAGAGATGAAATCCTGTGGTCCCCAAACCGGACCCCCTCCGGCCCCTGACTGCACCTAGAAATTCTGTCCATAAATACAATGAACAGAACCGGTGACAAAGGGCAGCCCTGGTGGAGTCCAACATGCACCGGGAACAGGTCTGACTTACTGCCGGCAATGCGAACACAGCTCCTGCTCCGGTCATACAGGGACCGGACAGCCCTTAGCAAAGGGACCCGGACCCCATACTCCCAGAGCACCCCCCACAGGACACCACGAGGGACACGGTCGAATGCCTTCTCCAAGTCCACAAAGCACACGTGGACTGGTTGGGCAAACTCCCATGAACCCTCTAGCACCCGATGGAGAGTGTAGAGCTGGTCCAGTGTTCCACGGCCAGGACGAAAACCACACTGCTCCTCCTGAATCCGAGGTTCGACTATCAGCCGGATTCTCCTCTCCAGTACCCTGGCATAGACCTTACCGGGAAGGCTGAGGAGTGTGATCCCCCTATAGTTGGAACACACCCTCCAGTCCCCCTTCTTATACAGAGGGACCACCACCCCGGTTTGCCAGTCCAGAGGTACTGACCCCGACCGCCACGCGATGTTGAAGAGGCATGTCAGCCAAGACAGCCCCCACAACATCCAGGGACTTAAGGTACTCAGGATGGATCTCATCCAACCCCGGAGCCTTGCCACCAAGGAGCTTTCCAACCACCTCAGTGACTTCAGCTAGGGTGATGGATGAGTCCGCCTCCGAGTCCCCAGCCTCGGCCTCCTCCTCGGAAGACGTGACGGTGGGATTGAGGAGATCCTCAAAGTATTCCTTCCACCGCCGGACAACGTCCCCAGTCGAGGTCAGCAGCTCTCCCCCCGCACTGTAAACAGTGTTGGCGAAGAACTGCTTCCCCCTCCTGAGGCGCCGGACGGTTTGCCAGAATCTCTTTGAGGCCGTCCGATAGTCCTCCTCCATGGCCTCCCCGAACTCCTCCCAGCTCCGAGTTTTTGCCTCCGCGACCACATGGGCTGCAGCACGCTTGGCCCGCCGGTACCCGTCAGCTGCTTCAGGAGTCCCCCGAGCCAGCAAGGCCTGATAGGACTCCTTCTTCAGCTTGACGGCATCCCTTACTTCCGGTGTCCACCACCGGGTTCGGGGATTGCCGCCGCGACAGGCACCACAGACCTTACGCCCACAGCTCCGAGCAGCCGCATTGACAATAGAGTCCGAGTGAAGCCCACTCGGACTCCATATCTCCAGCCTCCCCCGGAATCCGGGAGAAGTCCTCCCGGAGGTGCGAGTTGAAAGTCCCTCTGACAGAGGGCTCCGCCAGACGTTCCCAACAGACCCTCACTACACGCTTGGGCCTGCCAGGTCTTTCTGGCTTCCTCCTCCGCTAGTGAACCCAACTCACAACCAGGTGGTGATCAGTTGACAGCTCAGCCCCTCTCTTCACCCAAGTGTCCAAGACACACGGCCGGAGATCAGATGACACGACTACAAAGTCGATCATCGACCTCCGGCCTAGGGTGTCCTGGTGCCACGTGCACTTATGGACACGCTTGTGCTCGAACATGGTGTTCGTTATGGACAAACCGTGACTAGCACAGAAGTCCAATAACAAAACACCGCTCGGGTTCAGATCGGGGAGGCCATTCCTCCCAATCACCCCTCTCCAAGTGTCACTGTTGTTGCCCACGTGGGCGTTGAAGTCCCCCAGGAGAACAACGGAGTCCCCGGTCGGTGCACTGTCTAGTACCCCTCCCAAGGACTCCAAGAAGGCCGGGTACTCAGCACTGCTGTTCGGCCCGTAGGCCGACACCACAGTGAGAGACCTGTCCCCGACCTGAAGGCGCAGGGACGCGACCCTCTCGTTCACTGGGGTGAACTCCAACACACAGTGGCTGAGCTGTGGGGCAATGAGCAAGCCCACACCAGCCCGCTGCCGCTCACCGCGGCCAACGCCAGAGAAATGGAGAGTCCAGCCCCTCTCAAGGAGTTGGGTTCCAGAGCCCAAACTGTGCGTGGAGGTGAGGCCGACTATATCTAGTCGGTAACGCTCAACCTCCCGCACAAGCTCAGGCTCCTTCCCCCCCAGCGAGGTGACATTCCATGTCCCCAGAGCTAGTCTCCATGTCCGGACATCCGGTCGCCGAGGCCCCCGCCGTCGACTGCCGCCCAGATCTCTCTGCACCGGCCCCATATGGCTCCTCCCGTGGGTGGTGGGCCCACGTGAGGACGGCCCCACGTCGCTCCTTCGGGCTAAGCCCGGCCGGGCCCCGTGGGGGAAGGCCCGGCCACCAGGCGCTCGCTGACGAGCACCCACCCCAGGCCTGGCCCCGGTGACGCCAATCCGGGCGACGTAACTGGCCTCTGTGTGTTGCTCATCATGTGGGGCTTCTGAACGGGCCGTTTACCGTTCACACTGAAGTCACAGACAAGTCGCATTTCATTGGAAATGTGAATGACCTCGCAAAAACATCGGATTTCACAAAAAAATCGGAATTGAGCATTAAGCCCTACAGTCTGAACGTAGCCTAACAGATCTCCTGCTGTAACAGAAATAATGTTCCACCTCCCTAAACCCACG
The DNA here is from genome assembly GCF_026225935.1 of Boleophthalmus pectinirostris. NCBI lineage: Eukaryota > Metazoa > Chordata > Actinopteri > Gobiiformes > Gobiidae > Boleophthalmus > Boleophthalmus pectinirostris. The sequence goes on from NW_026571175.1 coordinate 114,813, forward strand.
GATAGAATTGTCAGGCATTTGGCCATTGCTGGCTTTCAGATGACAGCATGTAATATAGCATGATATTGGGTCTAGTCAATAACAGAAATTATGAGGCTCCATATTTGGGAATTTACATTTCTGATATTTCATGGTAAAGTGCTATGTAATCAATAGGGAAAACTGGTACTTGCCCCCATCTGGGAGTATGACATCATCACAATCTAGAATCTATGTGCAAAGTGGTAATATGTATTTGTACTGTATTATACATTGCCCAGTTGTTGAATAAAAAATAATAATAATAATAAATTAATAAAGGATATAAACTCCTCGATAAAGTTTGATTCTTTTATCTGATGTTTGCCTCTTGAAGCCTCCCTCATGTTTGCTCCTTCATTCTGTGGTTTTCTTTGGGACAACGTTTAATACGACACATTTGACTGACAGCTGAAAATGGAAGATAGAGGAGAGGAATCAATGAGAAGTAAGCGAGGAAAGAGAAATTAGCCCAAACGGAGAAGAAACGGCCCAGACAAAACGAACAGAGAAAAAGAGTGTAAAACACATCCTGTCCTGTGAGCGGCGCTCACACTTCCGAGTCACTCCATGTTTACATTGGGGCTCAGTGAAGGAAGCTAACAGGCTAAATCCATGCAAACTGCTCTCAAGACTTCAAATTCAAATAACCGCAGCTGAGACAGAGGATAAAGAATAACCACGCGTGAAGAATAAATGGTGGTGATTGAGCTGAAACGCTGAGTAACAAGAATGGACTCCTGGATTCGCTTCAGTGCACAGAGCCAGGCCAAGGAGAGAGTGTTCAGGTAGTTTGCTTAGAGCAGAGCTGCTCTGTTTAAAGCTTTGATTGGCACCTCTCATTCAACTCGTTTAACACTTTGAAGCGTGTTTACAGTGATGCAAATTTTGACAAAACGGGTGAGGCTCCGAATAGGGCAGTGACAGATTTCTGTGGACCCTATCTGACCCCGTCACAATGTCAACAGACCATAGACCAACATGCCATAGACTGTTTGGTTGGTGCTGATGAGTTTGGGACCTGCTGATGTGCAATAGGGTCATTCCACACCATTTCATCAAATTTCCAGAAAATCTCACGCATCATGTTTTTAAAAATTTTGAAAAAATGACCAGCTGGTCCCTTACTATCTTGTTCCAACCCTGTAAAGTTTTAGTAATTTTCGATCACTACTTTTTAAGTTGCAGCACATTTAGTGAGGGGAGTATGTGTCAATTTACGGGCCCAAAATGCACGTCATTTTTTTCTCAGCTTTTTTCACGGGTCGATATCTCCATAAGTATCACACATAGAGGGTTGAAATTTTGTAGGCTTGTCGTCCTCTACTCTGTGTTCAAATAACATCTATTGAGAGGAGTATAAGCCCACAAAATTTCAGCCCTCTATGTGTGATACTTATGGAGATATCGACCTGTGAAAACAGCTGAGAAAAAATGACGTGCATTTTGGGCCCGTAAATTGACACATACTCCCCTCACTTAATGAGCTGTAACTTAAAAAGTAATGATCGAAAATTACTAAAACTTCACAGGGTTGGTACATCATAGTAAGGGACTATTTAGTAATTTTTTGAGATCGAAGTGCGTGGGCCATTTGGTGAAATGGTATGGAATGACCCAATATTCATTTTTAATCTTTAACCTTTTGAAATACACTAATGGTCAAAAGTTTTAGAACACTACACTTTTTCCACTTTTTACTGTTGACCAAAACATATTCTAAACTTTTGATTGATGAAAGTGTCCGCCTTTGGCAGATAGAACAGCTGAACACACTCGTGGCTCGTTCTTTTTACAATAGATTACAAATTACAAATATTGTTCAGAAAGTTCTTCCCAAGTCTGTTGCAGAAGTTCCATAAATGTGTGGCACTTGTAGGTTGTTTCACTCGTCTGTCAAGTTCATCCCAAAAACCAGCTCGATGGGGTTTAAGTCTGGACACTGTGCTGGACACTCCAGGTTTTCAAGTTTACCATCTTGTTCTTTTTTTCCTGAGGTAGTTTTAGCAGAGCTTGGACTTGTGTTTTGTATCTTTTTTTTTCTTTTTTTTTTATCTCTGTCTGTTCAGTTCTTACCTTTGTAGGATTTCAAACTCTTCACTGGACTTGCACAACTTGAATTGTAATACATAACTAGAAAAATTAAGGTGTTCTAAAACTTTGGACCAGTAGTGTATATTTTGGTATGATATGGCTCATGAGTGATTGTGCTGCACTGCTGTTTTGTCAGGGCTGCCCAGTATGCCTGTGCTCTTCTGGGGTACACAGTGCACAGAGCAGGCTCCGGGGACGAGGTGCGCCTCACCATCTCCCAGCTGGAGGCGCACATGAGCTTGACCAGGAAGTGTGAGTGACACACTTGTTCACACTACACCCACCACAGCTGTGTCCATGACCACATCTCAATTCTCTTTCCTTTCCCCAATCTTCCATTTTTGAGCTGTCAATCAAATGACAGCTGAATAGAGGAGGAATCAAGTAGGATGCGGGTAAAGAAGCTGTAGACCATGATGCAGTCGCTAAATGCAGCCTGTCCTTGTTCTCCTGCAGTGTTGCGTTTGGGGAACTCAGCTGAGGCCCTGGAAGCTGCCAAGAGGAGCATCCATCTCAAGGACAGTGTGCTGCGTCTCTGCCTCACGCTCAGCCACCTCAACAGGGCCATGTACTTTGCTTGTGACAACCTGCTGTGGGCTGCCAAGACAGGTCTCCTGCACAGACTGGACCAACATAAGTGGAGCCAAAGGTCCTTCAGGTCAGCCCTAGTCCACCATTACAACACAAAAATTGAAATCTATGATAAAATGTTAGGCTATTAGGTGGGGAGAGGTTTCACACCAAAGGCTTCCATATACAGTCCCTGACAAAAGTTTGTAGAAACAATTTTGTAGAAACAAAAGCTTATAACCTGACTTTAAACTAATCGATTGGTTTTAGACATATCTCATATGAAAGCTAAAACCCTCCCAAATTATGCTCAATATACTAAAATAAATTTGCTTCACTGAAGAAAGATTGATCATTTATTGAACACAGAACGGTCAGATTTTGGCAAGACAAAAGTTTTGCCGCCTATAGAAAATTGAACAAATAATTTACTTCAAATACAAAAATATGTTGCATAACGTCAGTTAAATTAAATATGCATCTCACAGCACCACTACTTAATATCTTGTATGACTTCCATGAGCTTGAAGGACTGCATCTATGCGGTTCGACAATGATTCATACAATTTGTTGATCAAGTAGTCAGGAATAGCAAAGAAAGCAGTCTTACATGCCTCCCAGAGTTCATCAAGATTCTTTGGTTTTGCCTTCCATGCTTCCTCTTTCATTCTACCCCAGACATGCTCAATGATGTTCATGTCTGGTGACTGGGCTGGCCAGTCCTGGAGCACCTTGATCTTCTTCGCCTTGAGAAACTTTGATGTAGAGATAGAAGTATACGATGGCGCACCATCCTGCTGCAAAATTTGACCCCTTTTATGGTTGGGAATGTAAGAGGTAGCTAATACTTCTTGATATTTTAGGCTATTGATATTGCCTTCCACCCTGCAAATGTCTCGCACACTCCCATACTGGATGTAATCCCAGACCATGATTTTTCCGCCACCAAACTTAACTTTTTTCTGGGTGAATCTTGGATCCATGCGGGCTCCAGTAGGTCTCCTGCAATATTTGCGGCGGCTGTGATGTAATTCAACCGAGGATTCATCTGAGAAATCCACCTTCTGCCACTTTTCCAGTGTCCATCCTTTTATCAGGCTGTGGGCCTTGGCAAATGCCACACGGTTTTTTAATTGCCTTTTGTTTAGTGCTGGTTTCTGTGCACTGATTCGACCATGGAGGCCATTTCGAGACAGAATTCTACAAACTGTTGTAGTTGACACAGGGACTTGAGGTGACCAGGCCTGGTGGAGTCTGCTGCAGTGGAAAAGGGGCTGGCCTTGGATTTTTGAATCAACAAACGGTCCTCCCGAGCAGTTGTCTTGCAGGGTCTGCCGGACCTGGGCTTGTCAAAAACATCTCCAGTCATTTCAGATCTTTTTCTTATTCTTTGTACTTGACGCTGAGACACATTGAAGGTGTCACCACCTCAGCAGTGGATCTGGTCTTCAGCCTCTTGATAATTAATGCTTTGGTCTCAGGGTGGATCTTAGGCATGTTGTCAGAGGTCAAGTTGCAGTTGATGTGAAGGTCTGGTGTACTGGGGTTCTTTTTATACACACCCACTAATTGATTGATCAGTAACTGATCACAGGTGAGGCTGTAATCTAGGATTGGGTGCATCATATGACAAGGCGACAAGACTTTTGTCTTGCCAAAATCTGACCTTTCTGTGTTCATTAAATGATCAATCTTTCTTCAGTGAAGCAAATTTATTTTAGTATATTGAGCATAATTTGGGAGGGTTTTAGCTTTCATATGAGACATTTCTAAAACCAATCGATTAATTTAAAGTCAAGTTATAAGCTTCTGTTTCTACAAAATGGATAAGCGACAAGACTTTTTTCAGGGACTGTATACAGGGTGTTTCCCCTTTGGCTTCTGAACCACTTGAGGTTAATCCGTGGTAAATTGCATACTGACATCAGTTGTTGCAATGCCATAAAATAGCAGAGGGAGTAGAATCTTCAGCAGAGCCTTAAAACTGAGCATAGTGTGGTTGATGCATGTATCCTTTAGTTGGTGTGTTGAATGTGTTTGTATTCACAGGTATTACCTTTTCGCTCTGATACTGAATCTAGTGCGGGACGTGTATGAGTTGCGTCTGCTCATGCTCATGGAGAATGAGGTTCGCTGCATAGCGACTAAAGCAGAGGAACCTCACACTGCCCCCCGTGTGGCCTCACAGCTGCAGCACTTGCTTAGCGTGCTGCACCATAACCCTCCACTGCTGCTGGATCTGCTCAAGAACATCTGTGACATGTTTATCCCTATGGATCGCCTGGGGCTCTACTCCACCGGCCCTGGATTTGTGGGAGCCTGTGGGCTGACCTCTTCCATTCTGTCCATCCTCACCATTGTGCACCCTTGGCTCAAACTCAAGCCCTGAAGCTATGCCTAAGCACAGCAGCCAGTGGCCTCAGCAGAGAGGAGTTCCATGACACTATTGCTGTTGGACTTTGAAAGCTCCACACACATCTGCCCTGAGAAACCCTTCAGCGTTCTGGGGCCTTCTTTGACTCTTGAAATGAACCAATGTGAGAACAGTTATTAACATGATCTAATATGACTCAAATTATATTTAGCTAGAAATTACACCTCTGGATGGTAGTAACTTCAGAATAGTTCCTTGTATGATCCCAAAGACCATTGACATTTGTCCAAAAGAGGGAATAAGTTCTCAGAGACCAACGTGCACATTTCAAAACACCAGGCCCTGTGCTCAAAGTAAAACAAAAAAAGTTTTTATTGAGATCACTACCTTCATTGACAAATGTAACAAAAAGTCAAATAAACAGGAATAAAACTTAAAACAAATCTGCCCTGGTTCCCTTTAGGTCCAGTCACTCCTGGGTCTCCATGCTCTCTTCCTCTGCATCGCCCCCCTCCTCTAAAGCCTCATCCTCCTCCTCCTTCCTCTCTGGAGGCTTCTCATATGCCTTTTCTGAGGGTGTGACGATGACTCCGTCCCACGTGGACATCTCTGAGGCCAGGTCTGAATACAAAAGACATTTCACATGCAATTATTGGAGAAGTCTGTTCAAAAAAACAAGTCTGATTGGGACTGGAACTAATCAATATCTTGCCGATTTTGCTAACCAAGTGATTTTTTTCGATTACTTGTTTAAAACACAAAATGCTATGAATGAGTTTTACTCAGTTTTACCCAGATAAAGCTGAGAACTTGAACATCTTGGTACAGTTTTTTTTTTTTTAAATCATTAACACTTTTTCATGTTTCCTGTGTCAATTTTCATTTACTGCTCTGTCCAAGTCCTAAATCATTTTCTCTCAGCCTATAGCATGCGTTGAAGGCTGTGCATAAACCAGTTAATGATTATTTGATTGTTAATGAGTTGATGATTGTATCAGTAATATTGACTGGTTGCAATCAAATCTGATAGCAATTACATGGGCACAAACTGTGACTATTTTTCTGACAAGCATTGCAATTATATTTGTGGTTTAGGTTTTAATAGAATTCTTGCATTTCAGAAAATGTTTGTACAAATCTAAAGTAGGGGTTTGCAGTTTTTATGCAGAATAACACAGGACATTTTGATGTTTGTTGAGGAAATCACAGTACTTAAACACTGAAGCCTTTGCTCACATGTCACTGATACCTACATCTTGTAAACCCTTTTAGATCAGTGAGTCAGTGATATATTGTCCATGTCCAATATCTGAAATCAAAATTCTTAATTACTGCTGTTTTAACACAGTAAAAATGTGATAATGATGAATTTTGTTTCACACTGCCGGATGTGCCTTTAATTTGAATAAAGGTCTTCTTTTAGCATCTTGTCTAGCATCAGCCATTGTATGAGCATCAAGTACACAGGATAAAGGGCAGACAGGAGAGAGGACTCACAGCTGGCGTCTCCCTCCAGTCCCAGGATCTTTCTGTAGCCTCCGTGAGACAGGACTCGAACCAGAGTCTGAGCTGTAAAGCACACCGTGTCCTGCAGAGATATCCACACAAGGAACACAGTTAGACACATACAGTTATCAATGTCCCAATACATTTGATTTGATTATTGTAAGAAGTCCTTACTCTAGTATGTGACCAGCTTTATAAAGTTGCCAAAATTGTCATTTCTTAGTTCTACTGTGATCAGATTCCTCCCAGTGGTGGATGAACACCAATAACACTGTACATGGAGGACACTCACCTGCTGCTCAAGTGTCATGACCGTGTGGACCCGGAAGTTTCCACTCTCACATGGGTCTGTGATCCCTACAGATCCAGGGAGGAAGAGGCCTGCAGCTAGCATCTGCAGGCAGCGTCTGCAAACAAGTCTTGGTCAGTCTATGTGTGTGCACAGGTTTGCTTCTGAACTCCTCCATGACACTGCTGTACACATAAGGGTATAGAACAGTACTGCATCCTAGTAAATCAATGTGTGAAAATGCACCAGGTCCTGATTAACTCAGCAATAGTGCAAATAGTTCAGGTCTGTGTAAGACACCAGCACTTAGCTGAATGGAGCTTGTCTCGAGTATACACCATCCTTTAAGCAAGAGGGGCCAAAACTGTTCCTCTTGACAGGCCAAAATCAATATGCATCAACAATTGTTGCATTTTTATTAAGTCTGCAAAGAAATTATTAAATTGCCTTATAGTTGTGTTTTGAAGGAAATATACCAATTCGGTCTTGTTTCCTACTACTTATAATCTTCAAAACCTAAATCAAAATAGATATTCCTTACAAATCACACCATCTCTGCACTTTGGGTTACCCTGCTTTAGGCTAACAGAAAAGTAATTCTTTAAACTTGCAGCAATGTATGCAGTGTAAGGGATAATCTGCATCTGAGCAGGTTCAGATCTGCCTCATCAAACCATGAAGGTTTGTATTCAGGATATGAAGTCTGTACTAGAGCCTAATCCAGATGCAGGACTGACCTGTAAGCCACATTGAGAGACAGGGGTTGTCTGGAGGGGTTGTTCATTACAGCAGAATGTCCCTGTATCACAAAGAGCAATTTAATACAAAGCCACATAATCAGCACATTCAATCAGCACAAAGCTAACAGGACATACCAGCAGATCCAGGATCCAGGGAGTGAGCGGCTCGAAGCCAGGGAAACGCAGGCGCAGGTCTTTCAGCAGTCTGATCAGCACCTTCACCCTGTCAAGATAAAACTACATCTAAAATTGCCAATTTCAAACATTTGCCAAAAAATTATTTTTACAGTATTTGGGTCAAAGCTTTTACTTTTTTATTGATTCAGATCGAGATTCAGTCATTGCTAATCGTCAATCAACTTGGGCCATTGTAATAAAGTTCACAGGTAGGGGTGCAACCAATTATTGCATTTATTTTAGTAGTCAACTAGCCAGATTTTTTTATTGTTCGAACAATAAAACGATTAGTTCTATTGCACACAGGGACTTTTTGAATTAATCTTTTACCAAATAGGCTGAAATCTGGTGGATTTTTTTGACATTTTGATGAAAAAAAACAAAAAAAAAAACAGTCCAATTTATTTTTAGTAAAAGCATGAAGCCTAGAGTTCAGACCTAACAGGACTGGCTTTTGATCCCTCAGGATTGTATGTATGAGGGCACAGTCAAGGGAAATTTGAAACGATATTTTCTAAGGTTCAGGTCGTTTTCACACTGCCACTTGTAAATTTAAAAGATCATTCGCTGTGTCCGCTCCAGTCCAGGGTGAGTGCGGTATGAATGCAGCTAACCTCATACCAACCTATGCAATCCACAGTGCAAATAAGTTTTTGGAATTGGATAAAAAGCTTCTCCTGTGTCAGCAGCATGTATTAGTCCTCACTGTAAATTTAGCCACATGTCTAAGAAAAGAGCAAACGTGAAGTAAACAGGACTAAATCTCACACGCAGTGGTTCGTCCACAGAGCGCAGAACCGTGTGAAAACAACCTCAGAAGAAACATGAATGGAAAAAACAAAATACAACTCCAGTTATGTTTTTATGATGCAAGAACATACATGGTTAAAATCTCCAAAAGGTCCATTTTGACAAATATGTGGCCTTTAGCCTTTAACCAGAGTTTGTCATGTCAAAACTTACGTAGACTGAGAGGCGTTTTCCTCAAACCAGCGAGCATGACGGATGGCTGCCAGGGCGCTTTGGAGAACCTTGATGTCCACTGAAACAACAAGGAGGCAGAGTGTGAGAGGAGCACAGTGGAGGTGATGTGAGAGCAGAGAATAGTGTCAGAGGAGCACAGTGGAGCTGATGTGAGGGCTCTTACAGTGGAGCTCAGGGTCCAGTTTGCGCAGGTTTGGAGGAACAGTGGTGATCAATATCTTCACTGTAGCATCTGCAGAGCTGATTTCAAAACCTGTCTCATTGGTTAGCATGGACAGCACTAGAGGGACCAGAGACTTCATTAGATATGGAAAATGACACAAGAAACTTTACACCACCCACAATACCTTCTGTTGGGTCCTGGGCACGCAGCGTCTCCACCACTTTGTTTCCCAGAGCAGCTACAGCCTCCACTGAAAAAACAGACAGAAAAACACAAGATCATAAGGACATAAATATAATGACACAATAATGGACACTTCAGTTTTGGTTAAATGCCAAAATCTATGTAAAAGCTGGTAGAAATTATTAGAAAATGTGGAAAACTGGAAATTTTATTGCATGAAAAGGATGTGTGGATAACTTTTTAGAGGACATAGTCCTGTCTTGATAATATATAGCTGAATGAAATAAAGACAAACTACAATACTGAAACAAATTTATGCCACTAACACACTAAAGTAGAATAATACCCAAAAAATAGATGTATTCTAAATGTACAATATGGCTTGAAAATACAAACTGTAATAACTAAACAGCAGACTGAAGCACTTTAGTAGATAGTTTGTGTTAGGGAAAAAAGTAGAGACTCTGGATATCTGAGGCAGGAGAAGTTTATTTGCCATCAGACTGGGACCCGGGAATGCTCAACACTGCGTTAGTATTGACAATTCAAGGCTGACTATGCTTCCACACAAGGTACTAGAAAGAACAGCTTTGAGACAAACTGGTCAAGATAAAATATGAAGTACACAGCATACCACTTCCGTGAGACAAGATGACCAAGGAAACTGCTATTGTTGGAGGACAAATTCTATAATGGTTAAATGACGCCACAGCTAACGACAGAAATGTCAACAATGACATGGAGGTGACCTTACTAAGACTATGCAGGGGATGCAAAATTCCACAAGTTTATATCTGAAATGAGTCATAGCAGTTACTTAGTTACCCTCCATAATCATTGCCCAGCAAACTGTTCCCGACTAGTGTAAAGAAATCCCTAAAAATAAGCCTCATTTCCACTGGACAGTTAAGAGTAAGTCTTAACCCACCCGGAGAGCGTTTCCATGACAATGGGCCCAGGTGTAATAGCAAAACACACCTAACCGCTGTAATGTTTTCATTAACATTTTTGTAGAACAATGCCTGTGACCACCCAACCCCGATGTAGCCCTTCCTGAACCACCGTATTGTTATGTGAAATTGCTTGTATGAATGCACTTACACGTGGGGAGGATCTTGAGAATCACGACCAGGTCCGCTACATTATGGCCAGTTGTCATTGTGCCTTTCTTGTAGGAGCCAACCTGACGAACTTCTTCAATTTGCTGAGAGAATACACCAAAAATAAGCAATGTTCTGTACACATCATGACCATTAGCAACAACACTCCATTACCCATGATACTTACCACCTCAAAGTTGCCTGGTGCCACAATCAGATTGTCAATGACATTATTGATTTTGGTGACCAGAGACAAGATGGATGACTAAATGAGAGGAAGAAAACAGTGAGTGTTTTGTTTGGTGCTGGGTAGAGGTTGCACAGAACAGATCTGACCTGCTCAGCTGGAGTCGGGCTCAGATCCTGGTTTCTCTTGAGCAGACACTCACTGAAGGCAGTCTCATCCGGAGCGGGTTTAACCCGAGGGAAGGCCATCTCACACTGAAAAAAGAAGCACAAGGCTCCTGTCAGGATAACACCAGGATAATACCAAGCCACAGCCCATATGCTACTCACCACATAAAAGTCAAATGGTATGTGTGGGACAAACGGCCGATACCTGAAAGCACAGCAACAAAGTGAGTCACGGTGCACAACTGTCACTCACAACACCTAAGTGCTAAAAAGGCACCAGGTTGAACCCCATAGGCTTATAATATAGCTGATTTATTATTAGTCACATAAACATTAAGATAAATAAATGGGACATCATTTATTTTATGTTATGATTCTATCCAATCAGAAAGCAGAATGCGCCTCACAAGAGTCATTTGGATTTCGGGTTTCAGTGCTGAAATTCAGTTGGTTTAAACCCAGTCTGTTCTTAACACTAAACCACTAAACACTAAAACCTGCAGCCAAAATGGCATGTCATTTCCATAAACTCAGAATGAGAATAAGCCCGGTTTTCAGGTTAAAGCACTGGCAACCCAGGTTAAGTTGTGATTTTAGTACCTTTTTAAAACGCTAGGAGCGCAAGATATATACAGTTCGTTTTGGGGGTTTTTAAGCAAGCTTTTGAAAACTTGAAATTGTATTGCCTTTAATATCTATCTATCTTATATCGGAAACACAGCAACAATAAAAGGCAAGTAGTTTGTTTCTATAGAGTAAACCAATGAAAACTAGTTTGGGTCGTGCCCATGTGCACCCGGTATTGGCTGTGGCGTAGAGCCCTGTGGACGCAGGTCTGCAGCCAGACTCTCTTGAAACACTGGGAAACGAGGGTTATGAGCTATACTAATTCACCATTATCAGAGTTAGGCACTGATCAAAGCCAGAAGAATCACAATACATCCATATCGTGCGGAACGGCACTTACCCCTGCACCAGTCCTCCTCGGGCCCCGAAGCGCCCTCCCCGGCCTCTTCCGCGGTCTCCTCTGCACCAAACATCCACATTAGACAGCCACACATACATCACATAAGCATTTGAATTTACAGTACACGTGAACGTCTAAACTGCACAGAACCAACCACTGACTGAAGCTAAGTCTAAACTAAACTAAATCCATTCATTCATACTAGCTAGCAACAACAACCGAGCCGTGACAACAAAAGCCGGGGTGTTGGGGAGCGCCGATTCTCGGTGCACAGACGGCACAAGCGGGTGAACATCAGCTTACGGCAGTAGGAAACTTTACCTCATTGTGTAAGACGTTTTGAAGATTTATTGGCCAAACTATGTGGGGGAAAAAAAACGGCTTTAGGTTTGCGGCTGAAGCTCTCTGGGCCCGCGGCTGATGGAGCTGGTGACGATGGAGGAGGTGTGGAGGTCTCTTCTTCTTCTTCTTCTACTGGGAGTTTTATTGGACAGCTAGTGGTGCATTACCGCCACTAACTGATAAGGAGTATGAACTGAAATGCGACTTACAACAGCAAACAAAAAATTAAAAAAATACATGAAATGCTGCTACTACTAAGAACAACAGTGATCAAATAATAACTAAAGCAAAATATCTATAATAATGAAACGTGACTTCCGTGACTGCGATGCCGGACTTTTGCACCGCATACGGACTGAATCAGGACGGATCCAGGTCCGAGACCAGACCGAGACCAGAGCGGGACTGAGACCGGGACCAGACAGGGACCAGAGCGGGACCAGGGCGGACTCCGAGCTTTGACTCCGAGCTTTGACTCCGAGCTTTGACTCCGAGCCTCCACGGGGTCCGAGCCTCAGCTTCGAGCTCCGGCCCTGCCGTGGGCTCTGAGCCTCCGGTCTGGTCCCGGTCTGGTCCTGGTCTTGTCTCGGTCTCGGTCTCAGGCCCGCTCTGGTCACGGTCTGGTCCCAGTCTCAGTAGCGCTTTGGTCCTGGTCTGGTCCCGGACCTGGTCCATTTGAACCAAAAGCTCTTAGTTCGATTCATTTTCATTGGTGTGAATGCGTCAGTCGGATGCTTTGCACCACCTCGGAACCAGCCGCGGTTCTTGAGCGCGGAGGACCAGAGCAGCTCTGTCCCGGTCTCAGTCCCGCTCTGGTCTCGGTCTGGTCTCGGACCTGGATCCGTCTTGATTCAGTCCGTATGCGGTGCAAAAGTCCGGCATCGCAGTCACGGAAGTCACGTAAACGGGAAACGGCCGTTATCAGTTTTTTCCATTCTTCATTTAAACACAAAATCGAAAACTGAAAAAACGAATCGTTATCTGTTTTTTCATTTTGGTTTTGGACACAAATAGCGAAAACGAATGAACGAATGATACACGGATTATTTCTATTTCCCGTCTCACTCCCTGACTTTTATTGTGAAAACGGACGTGGGCTCGGGCAGTTCTAAAAAAGTTCTATTGTACTGTGTGTTGATGTACGGAGCTCTGGAGAAAAATAAAGTAATCGCCTTCATATTGGCCCCCATCTTTTGTGCACTCAAGACACTCGGTTACACTAGCAACGCGAAATGTAATTCAGAACCGTGAGCAGTAAAATACAATGACCGTGCTGTCTGGCCGCAAACGGCGCCTTGCGCCAAAACACAGAACAAAACAGCCCCTGGAGCTCCCCACAACACCCTGCTCTAAAAGCATTGACCGTATGAGGGACCAGCTATAACATAAGCATGACAAATCAAAGGTCAGACAGGAAAAGAGTAAAAAAATAAAAAATAAATAATAATAATAATAATAATAATAATAATAATAATAATAATTAATTATTATTATTATTATTATTATTATTTATTTCAAAAATGTGTTTTTTTCTTTATTATTATTATTATTATTTTTTGCATAAATCAATAAATCACATATATATATATATATATATATATATATATACACATTAAAAAAAAAAAAAAAAAGTGTTTCTCACCTTCCACGGTGGTAGGTCTCTCTCACCCTCATTCAGCTCGGGTCCTCTACCAGAGGCCTGGGAGCTTGAGAGTTCTGCGCAGTATCTTTGCTGTTCCCAGTACTGCACTTTTCTGGACTGAGATGTCCATTGTTTTTCCCGGTATCTGTTGAAGCCACTCTTCCAGTTTGGGGGTTACAGCCCCGAGTGCTCCGATCACCACAGGCACCACTGATGCCTTCACTTTCCAGGCTCTCTCCAGCTCTTCCTTGAGCCCCTGGTATTTCTCTAGCTTCTCGTGTTCCTTTTTCCTGATATTACCATCGCTTGGTATTGCGATGTCAACCACCACGGCTCTGCTCTGTTTCTTATCCACCACCACTATGTCTGGTTGGTTCGCCATCACCATTCTGTCAGTCTGTATCTGGAAGTCCCACAGGATCTTGGCTCGGTCATTCTCCACAACCTTTGGAGGTGTTTCCCACCTTGATCCTGGGGTTTCCAGCCCGTACTCTGCACAGATGTTTCTGTACACTATGGCCGCCACTTGGTTATGTCGCTCCATGTATGCTTTCCCTGCCAGCATCTTACACCCTGCAGTTATGTGCTGGACTGTCTCAGGAGCCTCTTTGCACAGTCTACACCGTGGGTCTTGTCTGGTGTGGTAGATCTGGGCCTCTATTGCTCGAGTGCCCAGGGCCTGCTCCTGAGCAGCCAGGATCAGTGCCTCTGTGCTGTCCTTCAGACCAGCCCTCTCAAGCCATTGGTAGGATTTCTTGATATCAGCCACTTCAGTTATGCTCCGGTGGTACGCCCCATGTAGGGGTTTGTCCTGCCATGATGGTCCCTCCAGCACCTCTTCCTCTGGACCCCACTGTCTGAGACATTCTCTGAGCACCTCATCTGCCGGGGCCTTGTCCTTGATGTACTCAAGGAGCTTGGAGCATACCCACCAAGGCTGGAGACTGAGAGGTACTGGAAAGGCATATGGGAAAGGGAGGCATCACATAACACCGATGCACAGTGGCTGGTGGATCTGAGAGAAGACCACAGCAACCTCCCTGAACAGAATCCAGTCACCATCACAGTGGCAGACATCCAGGGAAGAGTCTCAGGTATGAAAAACTGGACCGCACCGGGCCCTGACATGATCCATGCGTACTGGCTAAAGAAGCTCACTGCCCTCCACGAGCGCCTGGCAGCACAGATGAACCAGCTGCTAAGGGATGGGACTCACCCTGAATGGTTAACCCAAGGGCGTACGATCCTGATCCTAAAGGATCCCTCAAAGGGTGCAGTCCCATCCAACTATCGGCCAATAACCTGTCTCTCCACAACATGGAAGCTCATGTCAGGCATCATTGCGGCTAAGATAAGTGGGCACATGAATCAATACATGAGTGCAGCACAGAAGGGTATCGGCAAAAACACCAGGGGAGCCAAACACCAACTCCTGGTTGACCGAACAGTCGCCCGCGACTGCAGAACCCGTAAGACCAACCTGTGCACTGCCTGGATTGATTACAAGAAAGCCTATGACTCAATGCCACACACATGGATCACTGAGTGCTTGAAGCTGTACAATATCAACAGGACTCTAAGGGCGTTCATTGCGAACTCGATGCGGTTGTGGAAAACCACCCTTGAAGCCAAGGGGAAGCCACTTGCACATGTGTCCATCAAATGTGGCATATACCAAGGAGACTCACTGTCCCCACTACTGTTCTGCATAGGCCTGAACCCTCTCAGCCAAATAATCGACCGCACTGGCTATGGATACCGACTCAGAAACGGGGCCACCATCAGTCACCTCCTCTACATGGATGACATCAAGCTGTACGCTAAGAGTGAGCGAGACATCGACTCACTGATCCACACCACAAGGATCTACAGTACAGACATTGGGATGTCATTCGGGCTTGAGAAATGTAGCAGGATGGTGACAAAGAGAGGGAAGGTAGTCCACACAGAGGGGGTGTCACTCCCAGAGGGAACAATAGCAGACGTTGAGGACAGTTACAAGTACCTTGGTATCCCACAAGCAAATGGCAACCTCGAAGAGGCAACAAGGAAAGCGGCTACGGCCAAATACCTGCAAAGAGTGAGGCAAGTCCTTAGAAGCCAGCTCAATGGCAAGAACAAGGTGCAGGCAATCAACAGCTACGCCCTGCCAGTGATCAGATACCCTGCAGGGATTGTAAGCTGGCCAAAGGAGGATATATATATATATATATATATATATATATATATATATATATATATATATATATATATATATATATATATATATATATATATATATATATATAATAACATAACTAGTACTGCACTTTTCTGGACTGAGGTGTCTGTTGTTTTTCCTGGTATCTGCTGTAGCCACTCTTCCAGTTTGGGGGTTACAGCCCAAGTGCTCCTATCAACACAGACACCACTGATGCCTTCACCTTCCAGGCTTTCTCCAGCTCCTCCTTGAGCCCCTGGTATTTTTCAAGTTTCTCGTGTTCCTTTTTCCTGCCTGATATTACCATCTCTTGGTATTGTGATGTCGACCACCACGGCTCTGCTCTGTTTCTTATCCACCACCACTATGTCTGGTTGTTTCGCCATCACCATCCTGTCAGTCTGTATCTGGAAGTCCTACAGGATCTTGGTTTGGTCATTCTCCACAACCTTTGGAGGTGTTTCCCACCTTGACCTTGGGGTCTCCAGCTCGTACTCTGCACAGATGTTTCTGTACACTATGCCCACCACTTGGTTATGTCGCTCCATGTTTGCTTTCCCTGCAGCATCTTACACCTGCAGTTATGTGCTGGATATATATATATATAACTTTATTTATTATTTATGAGACATTCATAACATTCAAAAATAGTTAGTTTTTTATCCTTACATTGAAGCATTGAAGTCCAAAGATAATGTCTTTCTTGGTGAAGTCCCTAAGACAAGGTATTTTAGAAAATAGCCAGAAGTGTACATATTCACATAAGATAATACTCTGCAATATTTAAAGAAGAGGTGCTCTGTTGTTTCTATGTCCACATCACAGAAGGAACTTTTTTTACATTCTATACCAAAGCGTGTTCTGGTGAATTCAGTGGAAGTGTAGATACCAGACAGAGTTTTATAATGAACTTCTTTTGTTTTTGGAGGAATGGGGAGTTTAAGATAACTGGTTCTAATTTTGACCTTTTCTGAGCTGTTAAAATACTGGGAAACACTGTTTGGGTTGTGTATGAATGAATATATGATTTTGTTAAAACTTTTTTTTTTATTTTTTATTTTTTTATTCAGAGTTAGTAAATTTTCCTCTTAGGAATTATTTTTCATTAAGATACAGTTTTGGAATTTGTAAATAGTTATCACCTATGAGATTATTGTTATTGTTGATTGCAGTATAAATGTTTTTAGGTATAGTATTAATAAAATCTTTTTAGATTCATTAGATGAGGTATTAACTTATTATTTACTTGTAAATTCACTGTGGGACACGAATGTGTTATTATCATTTAATAAAAGTACCACAGACCAAATATTATTTTCTATCCACTTTTAGTTAAAAAGTGATTTGTTTCTAATTGTAATATATCTGCAATTCCAAAATAGTGTGTTATGGGGACTTAAGTTAGGCTTATAAATCATTTTCCAGTACATCAGAATTTGTTGGTGAAAAGGATTCATTTGAACTGGTATTTTTTTAAACATCAAAATCACAGCATAAATTAATAATAAAATAATTCCTCCTAATCTGGAGAAAAGATGATTAGGGAAGAGAAACCAGAGTTTGTGTTGATTTTTAAGAAAGGATTTTAACCTGTTTAGCTTTAGGGTTGAGTTTAGACACTCAAATTCAATGGCTTGAAGACTGCCCTCTTCAAAAGGTTTGGTTAAATTGCTTTTTCAAATGTCATGTTTTTTTTCCCCCACTGTATAAAATTAATTTGGTTGATTGCTTTAATTGAGTTTTTGGGCATGGCCATAAGAGCATGCAGAGTAAATCATTCCAGAAATGCATTCAATTTTTGTGGCCGTGGAACACTGGACCAGCTCTACACTCTCCATCGGGTGCTTGAGGGTTCATGGGAGTTTGCCTAACCAGTCCACATGTGCTTTGTGGATCTGGAGAAGGCATTCGACCGTGTCCCTCGTGGTGTCCTGTGGGGGGTGCTCTGGGAGCATGGGATCCGGGGCCCTTTGCTAAGGGCTGTCCGGTCCCTGTATGACCGGAGCAGGAACTGTGTTCGCATTACCGGCAGTAAGTCAGACCTATAGTCCAATCAGATTCATTTGGTCTTTCGATATTCTATGTTATGAAATAACACCGTAGGTCTGAAAAAAAAGAACCTAATAACATAGAATATCGGAAGACCAAATTAATCTCATTGGACTGTTACGCTCAAGTCATGGACAACAATGTGTCAAGGAGTTCCGGAAATTAGAACAACTGGAATCAAAAAGGGCACGTTTCTGTAACCATCTCCGATTCAACCTGCGTTGCCGGGACGAGAGAATTACACCACCCAGCCTGGACCTCAAGAATCCCATCCCATTACAGAATGCGGAGAAAATTGTAAAAGGAGCACGCCTCGCACTGCTGAAAGAAAGAATAAGATGCACCACGAATAAGGTAAACGACATAAACAATAAACTAAAAATGAGCATGGCTAACTTTGCTTGCTCCAAGTTCCAGTTAGATGAAGACATGCAAATGCTAACAACAAAACAACTATTAAGGACACGCGAAAGGATATTCTTAGAAACAAAAATTAGACACGTAGAAAAATTAGAGTTGCTAATCGCGCATAAGAATAAAAACAATGCGAACATAGACGGTTCAATAACAAATAAATGGGTGAAAAATTGATCAAAGTGCCCACTTTCACAGACAAAACTAAACGTATTATCCTGCGGATTAAACTACGCAGTAACACCAGAAAAAATTCCATACAAAGAATTCATACTCGCCACCGAGCAAGCATGCCAATCAATAAAAGATATTCTCAAAATAAAATAAATTCTCAAAACAGCAAGATTGCCAACAGGAAACATAAATAAAGATGAAATACCAACGGATAAAGGAAGAGCCACAGTAGTCATGGACACAGACAAATATGAACAACATATGGAACATATGGTTAAGGACACAAGTACATATGAACTGATTAGGAAAGACCCAACAGAGGAAAAGAAAAAGACACTCAAAACACTCCTAAAACCCTTGTTGGAGGAAGAAAAAATAGATAAGGAAACATACAACTAGATATAGTTGGCCTCACCTCCACGCACAGTTTGGGCTCTGGAACCCAACTCCTTGAGAGGGGCTGGACTCTCCATTTCTCTGGCGGGCTGGTGTGGGCCTGCTCATTGCCCCACAGCTCAGCCGCTGTGTGTTGGAGTTCACCCCGGTGAACGAGAGGGTCGCGTCCCTGCGCCTTCGGGTCGGGGGCAGGTCTCTCACTGTGGTGTCGGCCTACGGGCCGAACAGCAGTGCTGAGTACCCGGCCTTCTTGGAGTCCTTGGGAGGGGTACTAGACAGTGCACCGACCGGGGACTCCGTTGTTCTCCTGGGGGACTTCAACGCCCACGTGGGCAACGACAGTGACACTTGGAGAGGGGTGATTGGGAGGAACAGCCTCCCTGATCTGAACCCGAGCGGTGTTTTGTTATTGGACTTCTGTGCTAGTCACGGTTTGTCCATAACGAACACATGTTCGAGCACAAGGGTGTCCATAAGTGCACGTGGCACCAGGACACCCTAGGTCAGACGTCGATGATCGACTTTGTAGTCGTGACATCTGATCTCCGGCCGCGTGTCTTGGACACTCGGGTGAAGAGAGGGGCTGAGCTGTCAACTGATCACCACCTGGTTGTGAGTTGGGTTCGCTGGCGGAGGAGGAAGCCGGAAACACCTGGCAGGCCCAAGCGTGTAGTGAGGGTCTGTTGGGAACGTCTGGTGGAGCCCTCTGTCAGAGGGACTTTCAACTCGCACCTCCGGGAGGACTTCTCCCGGATTCCGGGGGAGGCTGGAGATATGGAGTCCAAGTGGGCTTCATTCTCGGCCTCTATATTGTCAATGCGGCTGCTCGGAGCTATGGGCGTAAGGTCTGTGGTGCCTGTCGCGGCGGCAATCCCCAAACCCGGTGGTGGACACCGGAAGTAAGGGATGCCGTCAAGCTGAAGAAGGAGTCCTATCGGGCCTTGCTGGCTCGGGGGACTCCTGAAGCAGCTGATGGGTACCGGCGGGCCAAGCGTGCTGCAGCCCGTGTGATCGCGGAGGCAAAAACTCGGAGCTGGGAGGAGTTCGGGGAGGCCATGGAGGAGGACTATCGGACGGCCTCAAAGAAATTCTGGCAAACCGTCCGGCGCCTCAGGAGGGGGAAGCAGTTCTTCGCCAACACTGTTTACAGTGCGGGGGGAGAGCTGCTGACCTCGACTGGGGACGGTGTCCGGCGGTGGAAGGAATACTTTGAGGATCTCCTCAATCCCACCGTCACGTCTTCCGAGGAGGAGGCCGAGGCTAGGGACTCGGAGGCGGACTCATCCATCACCCTGGCTGAAGTCACTGAGGTGGTTGGAAAAGCTCCTTGGTGGATGTTGTGGGGCTGTCTTGGCTGACACGCCTCTTCAACATCGCGTGGCGGTCGGGGACAGTACCTCTGGACTGGCAAACCGGGGTGGTGGTCCCTCTGTATAAGAAGGGGGACCGGAGGGTGTGTTCCAACTATAGGGGGATCACACTCCTCAGCCTTCCCGGTAAGGTCTATGCCAGGGTACTGGAGAGGAGAATCCGGCCGATAGTCGAACCTCGGATCCAGGAGAAGCAGTGTGGTTTTCGTCCTGGCTGTGGACCAGCTCTACACTCTCCATCGGGTGCTCGAGGGTTCATGGGAGTTTGCCCAACCAGTCCACATGTGCTTTGTGGACTTGGAGAAGGCATTCGACCGTGTCCCTCGTGGTGTCCTGTTGGAGGTGCTCTGGGAGTATGGGGTCTGGGGCCCTTTGCTAAGGGCTGTCCGGTCCCTGTATGACCGGAGCAGGAGCTGTATTCACATTGCCGGCAGTAAGTCAGACCTGTTCCCGGTGCATGTTGGACTCCGCCAGGGCTGCCCTTTGTCACCGGTTCTGTTCATTGTATTTATGGACAGAATTTCTAGGCGCAGTCAGGGGCCGGAGGGGGTCCGGTTTGGGGACCACAGGATCTCATCTCTGCTGTTTGCGGATGATGTTGTCCTGTTGGCTTCATCGAACCAGGACCTGCAATGTGCACTGGGGAGGTTTGCAGCCGAGTGTGAAGCGGCTGGGATGAAGATCAGCTCTTCTAAGTCTGAGGCCATGGTTCTCGACCGGAAAAAGGTGGCTTGCCCTCTCCTCAAGTGGAGGAGTTCAAGTATCTCGGGGTCTTGTTCACGAGTGAGGGAAGGACAGAACGTGAGATTGACAGGCGGATCGGTGCAGCTTCGGCAGTGATGCGGTCGCTGTATCGGACCGTTGTGGTGAAGAGGGAGCTGAGCCGAAAGGCGAAACTCTCGATTTACCGGTCAGTCTTCGTTCCTACTCTCACCTATGGTCATGAGCTCTGGGTAGTGACCGAAAGGACGAGATCGCGGATACAAGCGCTTGAAATGGGTTTCCTCCGCAGGGTGGCTGGGCGCTCCCTTAGAGATAGGGTGAGGAGCTCAGTCACACAGGAGGAGCTCGGAGTAGAGCCGCTGCTCCTCCACGTCGAGAGGAGCCAGTTGAGGTGGCTCGGGCATCTGTTTCGGATGCCTCCTGGGCGCCTTCCTCGGGAGGTGTTCCGGGCATGTCCCACCGGGAGGAGGCCCCGGGGAAGACCCAGGACACGCTGGAGGGACTATGTCTCTCGGCTGGCCTGGGAACGCCTCGGGGTCCCCCCGGAGGAGCTGGAGGACGTGTCTGGGGTGAGGGAAGTCTGGGTGTCCCTGCTTAGACTGCTGCCCCCGCGACCCGGCCCCGGATAAGCGGACGAAAATGGATGGAAAATGGATGGATGGATGGACAATTACCTAATACCAGCTGCCAACATCACACCACGAATATATGGCACACCCAAAATACACAAAAAGGACACTCCACTTAGACCCATAGTAGACAGCATCGGTTCAGTAACATATAATCTATCAAAAGCACTAGTAGAACTCATAAAATCATTATTAGGACATACCCAGCAACATTGTAAGAACTCCAAACAACTGGCCCAGGAACTGAAAATTATCAAAGTACAAACCAATGAAATATTAATATCCCACGATGTAATATCCCTGTTCACAAAAACTCCCATAAACGTCACATTACACATAGTTGAGAACCGCCTACGGACAGACAAAACACTACACAAACAAACCAACCTGACAGTTGAAGACATACCCCGGCTTCTTCATTTCGTTTCCACATCCACATACTTCAAATTCAAAGGAAAAATATACAGGCAGAAGGAGGGTTTCGCCATGGGGGACCCCTTATCAGCCATCATGAGTGGGTTCTTCATGGAGGACCTGGAGGAGAAGGCCATAAGGACAGCACCAACAACATGCAGACTCACTATGTGGAAAAGATATGTAGACGACATACTGGAAAAAATTGAAAACGGACACACACAAGAGAGAACAGACCACCTAAACACAATAGACAGCACTGGAAACATCCAATTCACACACGAAGAAGAAACAAACAATATCATAAATTTCCTGGACATGAACATCACACACAGGGAAGATGGCAGCATCAAAATAAAAATACACAGAAAACCAACCCACACAGACCAGTATCTCTTATGGACATCAGAACATCCCACAGCCCACAAACTCTCCATTGTAAAAACATTGTATGACAGAACCAACATCATAATAGATGAACAAGACAAACAGGAAGAAGACAGACACATTCACAATGCGCTAAGGCAATGCAATACCCAAAATGGGCAATAAACAAAGGGAAACAACAGGTTAGAGAGAAAGAAAAACAGAACCAGAGAAACAAAAACAAAACCAAAAAAAGGAGCACAGGCATGGGAACAATACCATACATCAGGGGCATAACAGAAAAAGTGCAGAGGGCGATGAAAAAACACAATATCAACACACCAGTGAAACTGTACAGAAAACTCAGACAATTACTATATATATATATATATATATATATATATATATATATATATATATATATATATATATATATATATATATATATATATATACCCTGCATGTCCTGCAATAAAACATACATCGGGGAAACAGGGAGGGTGTTCAGTACACGAAAAAAGTGGCATAGAACAGAATGCGAGAAGGAAACAGCAAAGGCGTGCACACGAGCAACAAAACATAAAGCAGAACAGGAACAACTCAAATCGGCCATTTCTGACCATTGTAAAAGAGAGAACCACGTTATGGATTGGGAAACATCATTGGGACAGAGGAAAACAAACATCGCCGCTGGATTAAAGAAACAATCAAAATACGGAAACATGCCCACAGGACTGTAAACCGGGACGAGGGGGCTTTTTTACTCTCACACACCTGGGATACTGTTCTGAGGAAGTGGGACTGCAGATGGCGCTGTCGTCCTGCCTCCACCGGTAGGAAGGCAGCGCCAAAACCTGTTTAAATCAGCTGACCAGACACATCACAGCAACATCACGTGACCACTCTGAGGAAGACGCTAGTGAGCAGTCGAAACTGTCAGGTATGAAATAAGACTGTAGGTCTGAAAAAAATAACCTAATAACATAGTAAGTCAGACCTGTTCCCGGTGCACGTTGGACTGCCCTTTGTCACCGGTTCTGTTCATTGTATTTATGGACAGAATTTCTAGGTGCAGTCAGGGGCCGGAGGGGGTCCGGTTTGGGGACCACAGGATCTCATCTCTGCTGTTTGCAGATGATGTTGTCCTGTTGGCTTCATCAAACCAGGACCTGCAATGTGCACTGGGGCAGTTTGCAGCCGAGTGTGAAACGCCTGCGATGAAGATCAGCTCTGCCAAGTCCAAGGTCATGGTTGTTGACCGGAAAAAGGTGGCTTGCCCTCTCCAGGTGGGTGGAGAGTCCCTGCCTCAAGTGGAGGAGTTCAAGTATCTTGTTCTCGAGTGAGGGGAGGCTGGAGCGTGAGATTGAAAGGCGGACTGGTGCAGCGTCGGCAGTGATGCGGTCGCTGTATCGGACCATTGTGGTGAAGAGGGAGCTGAGCCGAAAGGCAAAGCTCTCGATTTACCAGTCAGTCTTTGTTCCTCCCCTCACCTATGGTCATGAGCTCTGGGTAATGACCGAAAGGACAAGATCACGGATACAAATAGCCGAAATGAGTTTCCTCCGCGGGGTGGCTGGGTGCTCCCTTAAAGATAGGGTGAGGAGCTCAGTCACACGGGAGGAGCTTGGAGTAGAGCCAGTTGAGGTGGCTTGGGCATCTGTTCCCGGATGCCTTCTGGGCACCTCCTTTGGGAGGTGTTCTGGGCATGTCCCCGGGGAAGACCCAGGACAAGCTGGAGGGACTATGTCTTGGGGTTCCCCTGGAGGAGCTGTAGGACATGTCTGGGGTGAAGGAAGTCTGGGAGTCCCTGTTTAGACTGCTGCCCCCGCAACCCTGCCCCAGATAAGTGGAAGAAAATGGATGGATGGATGATTTACATAATTTCAGCAGCTGCAATAGAGAAAATAGCACTGATAGAACAGCCATGTTTTGTTTTGTTTTTTTTGTTTTTTTTATAATAGTATTAATGAAATTATTCCCCAAACCAACATTTTCTAAGGTTTGAAACATAAATTCATTCAGTAAATTCTATCATGTCAAATGCCTTGAAGAAATCAAGGGAGAGGATAAATCCTTGGTCCTCTATTAAGTGACTGTAATCAATCAGATCCATAGTGAGATGGATATTATTGTTTATGGATCTGCCTATAATAAAACTGGATTGTGTATCTGAAATAATTTGAGAAATGCCTGCATTTAATCTATTAGTGAATATATTAGCTAAAATTTTGTAGTCATTGTTTAGTAACATAATACGTCTTAAATGGTCAGTTAGAGTCTTTCCCAGGTTTAGGAATTAGGGTGATAATTTCTTGTTTTAGACTATGAGGCAGGGCACCACATGAAATGAATTGATTTAATGTCTCAAAGATTAGTTTTCTGATATAAGGCCAAAAATGTTTATAAAAGTTGGTAGTTAAATCATCACAGCCTGAGGCTTTGTCTTATTCATCTAGTGTGATTTCAGCATCACATAATTCCTTAAAATTTTCATCAGTTTGGGGAATAAAATTGCCTACAGAATTTAAAAGCATCTGATTTAGAGAAGGAACAGTTTGCTATGTTGGAAATTAGTTCAGCATCAGTAGATAAAGTACCATTGACAACTACTGATGAGATACTGTATTTTTGCTGTCTATATTTTTCAAGACAAAAAAGTAGACAGTACTTTTTTCTCCATTTTCTATCCATTTGGCATGGGACCTGAGGTACGCCCCTTTTGGGTCATTCTATGCCAAATCTCCGAATGCCCCCACTTGACCATTTTAGATTTGACTGAAAAAATTCGAGGAGGTTCACACACTTTCCAATAGAAAAATCCCAAATTTTAGCTCCCAACTCCTTATAGTTTTGTCATTAAAAAATATTTTGTCAACTCTCCCCTGACCTGTTTTTAGCAGAGTTTTCCAAGGAGCCACTTTCAGATTGCTGTATCTAAAAAAAAAAACTAAGGTCAGTCCTTGAAATTTTCAAGGGTTAAAATTTGGCAAATGTACTTGGATTTTTACACATGTGCTTTTGGTTTATCACAGATTTCTGAGGGCTTGAATTAGCTTGAAAATTCTACCCTTCAAATATGAGGGCATTTTTGAAGGACAGTGGAAAGTGCAATTTCAAAGACAGAGGTTTGATATTGAACATACACCTTCCCACACATGCTGTGTACTTTGTATTTTAAAACTGACCCTCTGTGGTGAACGCTCTAGAGCAGGGGTGTCAATCTCATCTTGGTCCGGGGGCCGTATCCAACCTACTTTGATCCTAAAGGGGCCGGATCAGAAAACTCATGTCATATAAACAACAAAAATAACAATAAGTTCACATATTTGTGCAGAGAAACACAAATCTATTACAGAAATCTTTTTTAATTGATGAACTCTTTCTTATTATAATATAATATTATGAACAACCTGAAACTTTAAGAAAAATTCAATTCCAACACAATGTTTTAACATGAACTTTAACATGAATAAGTCCATTTTTGTTGTAAAATCCTGCACTCGGCTCCACTTTTCTCATGTTGGACATTTTTCTGATGAGGGTGTCACGGTCAACAGTCAAAACGATCGTCCTTTAAGAGGACACCACCCGCCAACCGCTCGGTCTCCTCCCAGTTGCTCCGAGTTCAGAGGTTTTTATTTGAGTAGTGAAACTGCCACCCGCCCGAATTTAATTAAAATATTATTTTTCGTCACGTCATCCGCCCGACCCGCGGTTTAGCCGCGGTGTCCGCGGCTGTAACCGCCATCCGCGCATCTCTAATAGCTCTGTCAAAATGTTATATAGAACATCCCCTGGGATCAGTAACGAAAGACGAATAAAGCAAGGTTGATCAGACATCAGTCTCTATCGTTTTTACTTGTTTATGTTTACTTGCCCCTCTACTTCCTGTGAAAACTCAAGTGAGCAAGAGCCTCACCATCATCATGAGGATATTCTACAGAGGAAACACTGAGAACATCCTTTCAGCTGCACCACTGTGTGGGGAGGAAGCTGCACTGACCACGACAGTAGAGCCCTGCAGCACCACACGCCTCGCACGTATATACACCACCCACTTCACCCACATATACACCACCCGCCTCACCCGCATATACATCACCTGCTTCACCCACATATACACCACCCGCTTCACCCACATATACACCACTTGCTTCACCCACATATACACCACCCGCCTCACCCACAGATACACCACCCGCATATACACCACCCGCCTCACCCACATATACACCACCCGCCTCACCCGCATATACACCACCCGCCTCACCCGCATATACACCACCCGCCTCACCCGCATATACACCACCGCCTCACCCGCATATACACCACCCGCCTCACCCGCATATACACCACCCGCCTCACCCGCATATAACACACCCGCTCACCCGCATATACACCACCCGCTTCACCCGCATATACACCACCCGCCTCACCCGCATATACACCACCCGCCTCACCCGCATATACACCACCCGCCTCACCCGCATATACACCACCCGCCTCACCCGCATATACACCACCTGCTTCACCCGCATATACACCACCCGCATATACACCACCCGCTTCACCCACATATACACCACCTGCTTCACCCACATATACACCACCCGCCTCACCCGCATATACACCACCCGCATATACACCACCCGCTTCACCCACATATACACCACCCGCCTCACCCGCATATACACCACCCGCCTCACCCGCATATACACCACCCGCATATACACCACCCGCTTCACCCACATATACACCACCCGCCTCGCACGTATATACACCACCTGCATATTCACCACCCGCCTCGCCCCCATATACATCACCCACTTCACCCACATATACACCATCCGCCTCACCCACATATACACCACCCACCTCACCCACATGTACACCACCCGCCTCACCAACATATACACCACCCACATATACACCACCCGCTTCACCCACATATACACCACCTGCTTCACCCACATATACACCACCCACCTCACCCACATATACACCACCCACATATACACCACCCGCTTCACCCACATATACACCACCCACCTCGCACGTATATACACCACCTGCATATTCACCACCCGCCTCACCCCCATATACACCACCCACCTCACCCACATATACACCACCCGCCTCACCCACATATACACCACCCTCCTCACCCACATATACACCACCTGCTTCACCCACATATACACCACCCGCCTCACCCGCATATACACCACCTGCTTCATCCACATATACACCACCTGCATATACACCACCCGCTTCACCCACATATACACCACCTGCTTCATCCACATATACACCACCCGCATATACACCACCCGCTTCACCCACATATACACCACCTGTATATACACCACCTGCCTTGCCCGCATATACACCACCCGCATATACACCACCCACATATACACCACCTGCATATACACCACCTTACCCACAAAGCCATCACAATTGTGAGTGATGCAGACCCTGTTAGGATAATAATAATAAAATAATGCACCAGTTTTTTATAGTGCTTTCCTGGACACTCAAAGATGCTTTACAGAGCATTATTCATTCACTCCACACTCAGTGGTGGTAAGCAACTGTTGTAGCCACAGCTGCCCTGTGGCAGACTGACAAGGCTGCCAATCTGCAGTAATCTCCAATCACCACCATCACTCACACACACACCACTTTCATACTAGGCAATGTGGGTGAAATGCCTTGCCTAAAGACACAACGGCTGCCACTGGCACCCCACTGTGGCACCTGATTTTCCCAGTGGTCTCCAATCCAAGTTCTAACCAGGCCCGGCCCTGCTGAGCTTCTGAGATCTGACGTGATCAGGCTTTGACAAGCTGATGCTGAACTCTCTCTCCTCCAAAAAAAACCAAAAACAAACTAGCACCATATGCCTTTTGCACTATTTACCATTTATTATTTATTTATTAAACATAGGAAAGTGAGAAACATATTTCGATTATTTGTATTATGTTCATATCAAGAATTGATAATAAACTTTGAACTTTGATCTTTGATGCACAAATGATGGCTACTCATGTCAAAAGGACAGTATTTCGGGCAAGGCAAGGCAAGTTTATTTGTATAGCACAATGAGATGTAAGTATTGTGATTAATTGCATCAGAGATTTCTCACAGGTGTCTGGGTTATTCTGGGTTATGTGTAAATGTAAGTATATCTGTCCTGTTGCTACTTAAAAACTGTGCTTGTGTTGAAATGTATTGTGCCCCTGTAAAAAGAACCTTGGGGTTCCCTCGATCATAATCAAACAAACCCCTGGAATCTCAACTTCAAACTTTTAATTCATCAAGTTCAAACCAGGTTCAATATGTTGCTAATGCAAGATTTGTCAATATGCCAGAATTCTATTGGCAAAGACTGAGAGAATCTCAGGGTTGGTACATTTCTCTGGCCCTGAATATGCCCAGTAATGTAAGAAACTACATAAATGACTCTTTGACTTCATTTGGCGACATAAGGCCCATTACCTGGTTACACAGTGCATAAGAAATGCACTATGTAACCAAAAGGGATATGGAGGGGTGGAAGGTTTAAAACTTATCTTAAAACTTATGGAATGAAATTCCTAAATATATACTAAATCTAATTGGAGGAGTTGAGTTCTTACTCAACTGTAATTACAAACTGGATAAATTACCCCTCAAACTGTCAGAGGTCCATATGCAGGCGTTGCTTTCCTGGAGGCTGATCTACAAACACAGCTTCTTGCCAACCAGCTGCTACAGTTGGAAAAACAAACAAATCAAGCATCACAATAAATCATTATTTCTCAGAACCTAGTTTGATAACTGTATAGTATGGGTAACCAACTGATCAATACACAAGGACTAATTTTTTTCATACGATGAATTCAAAGCCAGTTTCCAATCAAACATCGTGTGTAAAGCAAAACCTAAAGGCACTTTGGATCTGTTACAGGGGTCTCAACTTAATCATCAAATTCAGAAAATAAATAATCTGTACTTAGGACAGGTCAATATAAAAATCAAAACATGTTCAAACAAATACATCAGAAACATTATTTAACCTCCAAACTGACCGTGCCGGTGCCGGTTCCCTAATCTTGAACAGACTCACGTGTTCATGCCGGAATTCAGAGCGTTTGGGAACCAAAGAGTTGGTTCTTAACGGGAACCAAGTAAAACTTGTTTTTTCGAAAATAAAACAGTAAAATAAACAAAGAGCAATTGAAACTCTCACGTATGAAATTAAAAGTTTTAAGTCTACAAAAACTATTATGTACTGTTTGTCTTGCATGTATCCGTGTTTGCCTGATAAGTTTACATCTTTGGATTTGGGCGTCGCTGTCGTCTTCTTCACAGCAGATGGATGTTGTAGCAGAGCTTGGCGCACATAAAGAATGACTTGTATAAGTACAAATGTTCACTGGTGTTGATGATACAATCCATGATTGTTATTTTCCTCCCTGTGACATCCGTTTTCATACGGCCTTGTTTTTATTTGGTGGTAAATCCACACCCTCTGTTGATGACGCATTATAGGTTCATGTAAATGGTATGAATGCGGTGAGCACTTTAGTTCCTACTGGAACTGGAGCCGGCCTGAAAACAGCTATATTAGAGCTCACTGCATGGGGAGATTGATTGCAGCAAAATTCTCCATATTTACCCAGCCTAAAGATTCAAATTAGATAATTATTACAACTGTCACTTCTGTCAAAGCAAAATTTAAACAATCACTCCCCTCTTCTACCATTCTACATACAGGAGAAACATTTGGACCCACAGCAGCTCATCCAGACCAAAACCAGACATGTGATCAGCCTCCAGGAAAGTGATGTCCTGTTCTTCTTCAACACGCTGGCCAGATATTAAAACCAAATGGACTCAAAATAAACCAAATGGTCACCACTATAATAAAGAAATACAACATTTCTAGACAATAAAACAGATTAAAAATTTTAAAAAGCTTTTAAAACATACAATATCTACAGGAAATATCTTTAAAGTAAAAGTATCATTCTTCCTTGCATTTTATGTTGTGATTTATTTTATTTGGTTGTGTAAAAAAAAAAAAAAAAAAAAAGATCTTCCTCATTACTGTCTCAATAAAGGCTAGTACATCCCACCCATGTGACATCTATAGCATGCACAGCGTGGCACATTTTGACCAATCAGAGCAAGGTTTGCTAAAGCGGAGCTAGTTTGGACTCAGAGTGGGGCTAGGCTAAGTTTTACATTTTTAGGCACTTAGTATTTCAAAAAAAAAAAAGTTCTCTCTCGATGTTCTGTAAAATGGGGTAGAAACAGCCACTTTCTATTCTTATGTCAAATCAATGTGTAACCCTCTGGGATAGGCAAGGCAAGGCAAGTTTATTTGTATAGCAAAATTAGTACACAAAGTAATTCAGTGATTTACAGAATAAGAAATACATTAAAATCCTAATAAAAGCAAATCAAAACATAAATAATCATAAAGATTAAAATAAAAAAAGAGAGACATAAATTAGAGAGAAGAGTGTGGAATGAAAACCTTTCAGTCATATGCACAGTAAAACAGAACTGTTTTGAACCTGGATTTAAACAGCGTCAAAGAAGAGTCTGTCTCACATGTTCAAACTGTTCTAGGTTTTAGCTGCATGAAACTGAAACTCTGACTCCCCTTGTTTAGTCCTGACTCTGGGCACCAGCAGGAGGCCAGTCCCTGAGCTCCTCAGAGTGTGAGATGGTTCATATGGCACTAACATGTCGGAGATGTACTTTGGTGCTCGGCCATGGAGAGACTTGTACAAGCAGAGCTGCTTTAAAGTCTCTGAGCCACAGGAAGCCAGTGCAGAGACCTGAGCACAGAACGTATGTGCTCGTACTTCCTAGTTCGAGTAAGGACCCGAGCTGCAGAGTTCTGGATGTACTGCAGCGTCTCACAGCTCCTTTGGAGAGGCCAGTGAGCAGACCATTACAGTAGTCTAACGTACTGGAGACAAACGCATGGATAAGTCTCTCCAAGTCTGCTTTAGACAGTAAACCTTTGATTTTTGCTATGTTTTTAGATGGTAAAAGGCCGCAGATGTTATTGATTTGATGTGGCTGTTAAAGTTCAAATCTGAGTCTGTTATTACCCCTAGATTTCTTGCCTGATTTGAAGGTTTTAGAGAAAGAGACTGGAGAGACTGGAGGCCCCTCTGCATTTGCAATTGGCCCTTTATCACTGCTTGCAGTTTTAATTTAATTTATAATTCCTTTATCTTATTGTTAGAATAATTGTATATATTATCCCATATTTGCTATATTTGCTATGTACCGTTCTTTGTGAATTTGAATAATCTTTTGTCCTTGGAAACTGTATGCAATAACCCTCCCCTCACGTGTGAGCAACGAGGCGATTCGGCTCTTGGAGCATGGGAGCAGACACTCTCAAGGCTGCACTGAGAAAGCTGTGTCTGAGAGCTGAACGAAACATATGCACCTGCTGTTGATAACACATATTTGTATGTCTGGTGTTTCTGCTGTTTTCACCCCCTCCCTGAGAGCAGAGACACCCATTGTAACTAGGGACCCTCTTAAGACAATAAAAGAGGAGACGCCTCTGAGTGCATCAGAGCGGGTGGAGATGGTAACGGTGAGTGCATTCTCTGTCCGCCCTCCTCATGAGAAAACAATTCTAATCTCTTGTCTTTCTTCTTATTTTTGCAATGTTTAGGTGTTAAACCTAATACTTATATCAGAGTTTTCTGAATTCTGGTTCTGGTCATTGAACCTTGAACTCTACAGAGAAAAGTAAGTCTTTCTTTAATATTTCTGCTGAACTCTATAACTCTGGTGCCCTGCATATTCACATGGTCATAAAGGACCTACACAATATCTCTCACATGTAGATGGTCTATACATCAAAGCTTTTAACAAGAAAATACAATGTAGAGTTTAAACACGTTCCTTTTTATTAGTGCTGCCGGCCACATATACAGTTTCCTCATATATTTACAGTTCATTATGTGGTCAAACAGAGATAATCCTTGAGCAACCACAGCCTATAGAAACAGAGGTCATACCCTCCATAACTACATTTGCTACATTTCAGATACAGTCTCTATAGTGTCAGACATACAGGAATATTAAGATACAGTCAAATAATTTTTAAAAGATGCATATTTACAGCTGCAGCAGAGGTCATGTGGACATGGCCAGTGTTAGCAGAGGTCATGTGACCAGTATGGACAGAATCATGTGGACAGAGGATATGTGACCAATGTTGACAGCGATCATGTAACCAGTGTGGACAGAGGACATGTGAACATTGTGGACAAAGGTCATGTCTGTTGTATGTGTAACACTGTGCTTGTGAGAATGTTGTATGTGTAACACTGTATGTAACACTGTGTTTGTGAGAATGTTGTATGTGTAACACTGTGTTTGTGAGACTGTTGTATGTGTAACACTGTGTTTGTGAGAATGTTGTATGTGTAACACTGTGTTTGTGAGAATGTTGTATGTGTAACACTGTGTTGTGAGAATGTTGTATGTGTAACACTGTGTTTGTGAGAATGTTGTATGTGTAACACTGTTTGTGAGAATGTTGTATGTGTAACACTGTGTTTGTGAGAATGTTGTATGTGTGACACTGTGTGTGTTACACAGGTGTTGAGGCAGATGCTGCTCAGGGCTCAGGAGTAATGACATCGATAGGCTCTACCTGAGGCTCAGTGGGAGGAGTGGACAGATCCTCCACCTGCTCCGAGTCTGCTTCAGTCACCACCACTGCCACCTGCACATATGCACACACACATACATAAACACACGTGCACACGTGCACATACATGCGCATGTACACACATAAACACACACAAGACCAAATGTTTGACTTTATCTGGTGATCACTAGCAATTCATAGATTCAAGCTATGAACTATTGTCTGTATTTTTCCTCAGTACATAGCCCCGGCATAATACAGAATAACAAGAATACAGCCAATCCCTCAGCCCCCCGGACATTTAATCTCATTATAAAATGAGACCTTGTTATTCCCACTAAAAGTAATCTAAACGAACTCTGCACAGTGTCAGGCAGAGCACTACTTCAAGACAGAAAATTTACTGTAGCCGAAATAATAATAAATTAATAAAAAATAAATAAACAGCCTACTAATCTTATAAACATTTATAAACATGGTGAGATACCAAACTGAGCGCGAGCAGCATGGAAATCTTCAGGAAACTGTTAACATGACATCTGACTGGATGCAGATATGAAATGGGACATAAGATTATGCCATGTGCTGTACTTGGGTTGTGAGTTTTGTGCCCTCACTTACCTGTGATGGGCTGCACAGTGGGGGCGTGGCCTGGGCAATGGGTACAGCGGGGGCAGGAGGGGGGCGTGTCTGGGGGTATTCTGGGCGTTGGGAGCCAGCCTGTGGGCCAGACATACACTGCATTATGTCTTGACATGGTTTGGTGGGATAGTACCTGAGGTTAATATCTATCATAGTTTTACATCAGTTAAGTGGCAAATTGTTAAAAACAAAAAAGCTGAAAACTTAAAAGTTGGAAAAAACAGAAAGTAGCAGTGAGTTCTAAAAGATAATCCCTCTATCTATGTCATCAACTCATCAATTCCAAAATGCAGAGACAATCCAACCAGCAAGTAACATTACAAACTTAACCAAAATTACAAAAGAAACAAAAAAAACATGCAAATTTGTATAACCCTAAATATAGTGTTAATTATGTTTTAGAGAAATTAGTAGTCTAACCAGATGAAAAATAATATTTTAATTAAATTCGGGCGGGTGGTAGTTTCACTACTCAAATAAAAAACTCTGAACTCGGAGCAACTGGGAGGAGACCAAGCGGATGGCGGGCGGGTGCAGTTTTGAAAACTGGTCAAAAACTGTGGTTGCAAATGGATAGCGGGCAGATGATGAGTTTTGCGATGCGGTTGCGGATGAAAAAGTAGCCCATCCGCGCAACTCTA
The DNA here is from genome assembly GCF_026225935.1 of Boleophthalmus pectinirostris. Taxonomy (NCBI): domain Eukaryota; kingdom Metazoa; phylum Chordata; class Actinopteri; order Gobiiformes; family Gobiidae; genus Boleophthalmus; species Boleophthalmus pectinirostris. The sequence goes on from NW_026571175.1 coordinate 149,015, forward strand.
CCATATGCACTTTAACCAATTAAATAATTATGCATTATTTGCAGCTACTATCTGTGTCTATCCAAGCAGTGAATGCAACCTATTTAACTCCATCCTACAGTGAGTTTGTTTATAAAAATAAAAATGCTCAACAGAAAACATGAATATTCTTTTCATTCAAATGAGGAAAGGGAGGACAAGACCTGGCGCCCCCCAGCAGCTAACACGCTCAGCCCAAAGAGCATGACTGTGATGCAGATGAGGAGCTCCAAGACCAGGAAGATCACCAAGGTGCCCAGGATCCCATCAATGAGCAACTGCAAAAGAAGCCAAGAAAAGAGGTGTGAGCTGGGCCAGCATGTACCCCTGTGAGGACATGTCCAAACACTGAGCCTACCAAAGCAGGAAGCATGGAGGGGGCACTTACTTTACATTTTTGCTCGATCAGCCCGGTGCATTTCCTGAAACAATGTTGCTGTGGTGGACAGTAAAAAGAGACACACGGAATATGCGTCAGGGTGTAGCACACAACACAAGGGTCACGTTAGCTACACAAGCTAAATTTATCCTGCTCAATCAGGATAGCTCAATCTGCTATCATGGGCTACTGTTAGCGAGATGTCGAGCACAAAATCTATCTGTATCCATACTGAAAATGTTTGGTGGGAAAAAATCCCAAGAAATTATGTTTGCGACCTGGAGTGATGGGCCATATGACGCTGGGTTTATATTAAATGCAGGTTGTGTGCAGTTCGGGACAAGCGTGGGTGAAATCAGTGCATGCTGTGACACTGACCTGGGAGCACTGGGCGACATGTCCAGGAGAGGTGTGGGTCTGCGAGAAGACTCCACAAGGAGTTGATTTTTAAAGGTACCATATTTTTCGGACTATAAGTCACACATGTTTCATGGTTTGGGTGGTCCTGACCATTACTTTTGTACAATTGAAAATTTCAAATTTAAGTGACTTCAGTGACAACCAAAACCAACCTGTTGGGGTTCAGAAAGGCCGGAATAATTCTAACTGGAAATGATGCTGAGTCTGATAACAGCTACGCAAAAGAGGAAGCGACGCTCTGTTTATCTTCGGAGGTCATGGAGTTGCTCAGAAGGGACACTGAGGATGAAGAATTCAATGGATTTAGTGTTTTGTAGTGAGATGGAGAGTTTGGTAAACTTGTTCTGTTCTGTTTATGCTATAGTTACCTGAAGAACTGGTTTTATGTTACATTAACAGCCTGTTCTCTATTCTATTGTTACTGCCTTTCAAAATGAAATGTCAGGTCCTGGTCTCTGATTTCATAAAATACATTTCCCCCAAAAAGTGCAACTTATAGTCCGATGTGACTTATATGTTTTTTTCTTCTTCATTACAGAGTTTTTGGCTTGTGCGACTTATACTCCGGAGCGACTTATAGTCTGAAAAATATGGTAATCAGATGAGTGTTGTTGAACCTGTGCTGCATACACACCACACTGCACCATAGATCAGTAATAGTTAACAGTACTTATGTACTTATAATTCTTATGAACAAGTAGTTATTAGTAGTAGCTGCAGTAGTTGGTGTTGCAGGCAGTCTGCAAGTGACCTGCTGAAAATACATGCCAAACCCGCAACGCATTGAGTGTAAATGTGCCATAAGTCTTCAGCCCTGCCCTTGCACCTACTGTACACTGAAAAAAAAAATTCTGGGAGTAGTAAAATATATATAAAATCAACTGGGGTAATTTTTACACTGAAATCACATAATTCTGTGAGAACTAAAACTTATTTAATAGCAATGGACAAAATGTGAGTGCCGATGAGTAAATTGAGTAATGAGTAAGTTCTACTATATAATTACTAATACGTTTTAAAGGTTTTACAGTTGCCAAAGTCCTTCTAGGTAAGTCCCTTCACTTGCTGGCTGCGTATTTGGGCTGGGCCAGCAGTAACTCAGTTGGCAGAGCATTTGTCCACTGATCCTAAGGTTGGTGATCTCGACATAAAAAACCCAAACATCATTGGGAGAGCAGTCAGATCCACTGACCCACAGGTTGCCAGTGTGATTCCAGCTCCCACAGATGAATGCTGTCATTGTGTCCTTGGGTAAGACACTTAACCCACCTTGCCTCCAGTGTCTGTGTAAGTGGATGAGTGGTTCCTTGTTGTAAAGCGCTTTGCCTACCTTGAAGGTGGAAAAACTGACAATTTATTATACATCAGTAAATATTAAACATATAATATGTACTGAATTACTTCAACACAGCAATGCAATTAATTATGACAATATTTAATATATTTTACTTAATTTATTTACATGAATATAACTTCTAACTTAAAAAAAAAAAAAATTGACAATTAGTAAATTCATGACTGTTTATCGTGGTGAGTGCATTTTACTTAATACTAAGCAAAAGATGTTCATTTTGTCTTTTTATACACTTTAACTTCTTGGGTTCTTTTTAAAGACAATGCAGTAAAGTGTGTTAACCTTGTTGACATATTTCGGCTGCGAGCTGCAAGCTATCTTCAGAACTGTCACCGGTGTTGGTGGTGACGTGTCGTATATCAGCTGTTGTTACTTCCTGTAGGCGAGTTTTTTTGCCCTCATTCGTATTCCCTAATGCAGTTTTGAGTCGTTTGGGGACGCTGACGAGCTATTTTATTTATGTTTGGAAAATGGAAATAGCCAAAAGTTAGAGAAGCGCGAGTTTTACCAAATGGCAAAATTTCCAGGACTTTTCATCATTGTTTAGTGGGTGAAAAATGGGTGAGTTGGTTAGGAAAAAAAATAAAAAATTAAAGCCGCAAACGGCGTCGAACAGCCCTCGCCCGTCACACGCGCTGCGCCCTGTAAACGCCGTGCCCTGCAAAGGCCGTGCCCTGCAAAGGCCGTGCCCTGCAAAGGCTGTGCCCCACACTAACCCTAATAACCGTAAATCCCAACCACAAGTCTAACTCCTATCACTTTGCGATACTAGGCCCTTCGCCAGCCTCTGGTGCTCGGGCTTAAAAAAAATTATAATTGAGCAAAAACAATATATCTGAAAATATTGGAACAGCATATTATAAGTTTTTTGAAAGCTCTCGACCTTCCCCACGTCACCGTGGGGTCATTGGTGAGTGACGGGCCCTGACGCACTCGTCATTCACCATCTCGTCGGGGTCGCCCATGACCTCCCATTGACTTCCATTCATTTAGCAGTGATAAATATGGCTCAGGCCTTGGGCGTGGGTTACTGGGATACTGCTGTTCGTGCCGGGGAAGACAGAGTATGAGGCTGCATGTCATCCTCTCGTATTCGCCCATGCGCTTGTTGCTCCCCATTCGCTCCCCGTAGCGAAAGCAATAGGCCCTACGCCCTGTCGGGGCTCGGGCCTAATAATAAGAAAGAAGAAAGAAAGAAAGATTAATATTCTAATACGAGAACAATGTTCTGCTTTTTTTTGCCTGACAAACTATACATTTTCGGAAAACTCAGGCGCATTGCTACGTCATGGCGAGGGTCCCTGGTCACTACGGGCAAGTCACATCGTGCAATTTCACTTTCCGGCCACTTGGAGCATTGCTTTGCGATACTAATAGGCCCTTTGCCAGCTTCTGGCGCTCGGGCCTAATAACAATAATAGTAATAATAATAATAATAATAATAATAATGGCAATGTGGGTGAAGTGCCTTGCCTAAGAACACAACAGTTTTTGCATGTGGTTCCCCCATGTGGCACCTGATTTTCCCAGTCGTGTCCCATCCAAGTACAAACCAGGCCCGGCCTTGCTTAGCTTCTGAGATCTGATGAGATCAGGCTTTGACAAGCTGGTATGGCCACATTTTCTAGTAAATCTTACAAGTTAGTTTTTTCAGTGTATGCTCATGAGCAGCATGCGTCTCCATGCACTGCAGAGTGGGGAGACTCAGTTCTTCAGGTGTATTCCAGAGTCACTGCACTTTCATAGGAAGTCATATGAAGAGATAGTCCCTGATGATTTTTACAGATGCCTTTGATGACGGCTGTATAATGTCCTTGCCCCAGAATAGATATTGTCACTTTAGGAGCGCCTGCTTTGTCCTATCAACATTGTTTCAGTCTTGCACCAGGCAAGACATTATCTTACAACATGACGCATTTCGAATGTCATTTAAAGAAAGGTAAGGAGCTTTGATTGGCTCTTGTACAGTTGCAGAGAGGAGTTTAACATATTGCTAAATGCTGTCCGAGTGTTCTGGATACTGGTGAGATGTGGGTATGTGGGAGTACCACAGCATGTAGCTCCAGGCGGCGGCAGTGCTCACAGTGGTACGAGTCCTGGCGGTAGGGTAGGTGCTTGGACATAAGCCCCAGGGCCGCTGTGGCAAAGGCAGCACTGACCAGATGCAGCACCAGTACACATTTCACCTGCAGACATGAGAAGCCAACCCAGCAGCATCATGAACTGTTTAACAAGCATCTATAGAAGTCTTACACATGTTCTACTGGAGTTATTAACATGCTGGAATGTTATCTCAACAAACCAACCTTGAGCAGTATTGTAAGTGCCTGTAAATGATGGTGGCGGCAGGGTGTGGTGGCTTGGCAGGTGATTTAGTTAAATTCGGATATTATATATTATATAAAAACCCAGGATGTTCTACATGCATTAAATGTGGCAATGTACAAGTTTGCCCTGATTTATTGTTCTCGCCATCTACAGACCTCCAAGTGCCACAAACAAATTTTACACAGAGCTAGTTAAAGTGCTTAAAATACTAATGATACTAATGGGTGATTTTATTTAATTTGGCTTGATAAGGTGCGCAGGAAAAAAATTTAAGGACATTACAAATTCATTCCAACTGACCCACATTGTGAACAGGCCTACAAGAATAAATAAAAAAAAATAAAAATCAACAGATAATAACCAGACTATCAGATCACAATTTTACTTTAGTTTCAAGACAGCTTAATAAATCACGTTTTAGAGATAAAAATCAATCCACAAAAAATAGTGTAACTTTTATTTCAAAGTTATGTCTATCTGTTTTGGGAAATGACAAAAAACAATAAAATAGAAAGACATTTTTGAGCACAAATCATGTGAATAAATGTGTAGTGATGCCATTTCTACTCTAAAAATTGTTTTATCAAAATATATAAAAGCAAAAAAGAAGAAGCAAGCAAATAGGCAATCTTTGACCTGGTTTAACAATTAACTGTGGGATTTGGTGAAGAAAAGAGACGCTGCACTGAAAAAAAATCGATTCAATCTAGATTGACAGTACATAATCAGATATACAAAAATCTTAGAAACAAAGGCACCTCTCAGCTAAGGAAATCAACAGCCATTTTTAAAATTAACTTATTAAAAGAGACAAAAGAAAATAGTAAAATATTTTGCAAGAGAATGGGAATGAAAAAAGCACCTGCAATCTTCAGATGTTGTCCAAAATGTCACTGCAACACTATTTAATTACTATTTTATTAAATCAATCTGCAAACTGGCCCTACTTTCTGATTGGCACCAGTCAATGATGCAAAAGTGGAAGCAATCTTCACAGCCGACAGGATCTATCTAAAATAGCATAAAAAATGTTAACTCCAGTTTTCACGATAACTATAAGTTAGTCTATCAATGAAGGCATTTTTCCAATAACATTGCAAACTGTCGTTGTCATGCCCATGCGCAAGTCTAAGCTAGTTAAGGTAGAGGTCAGTAACTACAAGTATACTCCCTGCCATCTCTAAGGTCTATGAAAAGGTTGTAGCCGAGCAGCTCACCCAACACTTTGATGCAAATGATTTATTAAATCTGTTGCAATTTGGTTTCACGAGGAATTATTCCACTGAAACAGCCTGCTGCTAATTCCATTAAAAAATTAGATCAAGTTTAGACCTGGGTGGAGTAGTTGGAGCTGTCTTCCTTGAGTTGTGCAATGTGCTTGACAGTGTAAGCCAGTATTCTTCTCAATAAAATATCTACATTAGACTGGTTTGTATCATACTTGAGGAGGAGACAGCAACGTGTGAGAGCAAACCACACCTTATCCTCTCTCCAAAGCTGCACAATGGCGGTGCCACAGAGCTTGATTCCCGGGCCTCTGCTTTTTAGTCTATATATAAATGGCCTCCCCTCAGTATGTCAAGATAATTATGTATGTTGATGACACTATTGTGTTCACCCATAGAAAAAATGCAAATGAGGTAGTGAAGAGACTGAAATGAGAAAGGTGGCAGCCTGGCTTCAGAGTTCATGTCTGATGTTAATTATAACACCTGAACACCTCCCAAGGGAGGCGTCTAGGAGGCATCCGGAATAGATGCTGTCCCCTCAGCTGCTCTTCTCCACGTGGTGGAGCAGCGGCTCTACTCAGAGCTCCTCACGTGTAGCTGAGCTTCTCACCCTATCTCTAAGGAAGCGCTCAGCCACCCTGTGGAGGAAACTCATTTCAACCACTTGTATCCGGGATCTCGTCCTTTCAGTCATTACCCAAAGCTCATGACCAGAGGTCAGGGGAGGAACGTAGTCTGACAGTAAATCGAGAGCTTTGCCTTTCGGCTCAGCTCCCTCTTCACCACAACGGTCCGATACAGCGACTGCATCACTGCTGACGCTGCACCGATCCACCTGTCAATCTCACACTCCATCCTCCCCTCACTCGAGAACAAGACCTCAGCTGCAAACCCCCCCAGTGCTGCAGGTCCTGGTCTGATGAAGCCATCAGGACAACATCAGACACATGTAGCTCTGTCCCTGACCGCCACGCGGTCCCGCTCTTGACATAAACATCATTGGTTGAGTCAGATCCACTGACCCACAGGTTGGTGGTGCCATTCCACCTCCCACAGGTGAATGATGTCGTGTCCTTGAGCAAGACACTTGCCTGCCTCACCCCCTCAGTAACATTTACTGAAATGTTATGATATAAAACATAACAGTCGCTATATTCTCAATAAAGAATGAAAGCTGTCGATAGCAAACAAGAGATAAATGACTTCCAGAATTAAAAATGAGCAATCACCTAGAATCCAAACCTATTAAAAATCTGAATTAGAAATTTGTTTCATTTCTGCTCATCAAATGAAGGAAATGAAGGACGCTAGCTTTAAAAAGCTGAAGTATAGCCTTGTTTTTATTTCAGTATGCTAATTAGGGGTTATAATATTTGTCTGATATATATTTACAGTATACTGGTATTTGTTTTCTGGACTTTTTATGAAATCCATTCAGTTAAAGAGAACTTTAATTTGATTAGCCTGGCATCAATGCTATTGTGCTAATTAGCATTATCAAAACTGTAAATTCAGCTTGGTAAACAAAATATTTGGAATCAGCACCCTCATCCATCCATCCATCCATTTTCGTCCACTTATCCGGGGCCGGGTCGCGGGGGCAGCAGCCTAAGCAGGGACTCCCAGACTTCCTTCACCCCAGACATGTCCTCCAGCTCCTCCGGGGGGACTCCGAGGTGTTCCCAGGCCAGCCGAGAGACATAGTCCCTCCAGCGTGTCCTGGGTCTTCCCCGTGGCCTCCTCCCGGTGGGACATGCCCGGAACACCTCCCGAGGGAGGCGCCCAGGAGGCATCCGGAACAGATGCCCGAGCCACCTCAACTGGCTCCTCTCGACGTGGAGGAGCAGCGGCTCTACTCCGAGCTCCTCCCGTGTGACTGAGCTCCTCACCCTATCTCTAAGGGAGCGCCCAGCCACCCTGCGGAGGGAACTCATTTCGAGCGCTTGTATCCGCGATCTCGTCCTTTCGGTCACTACCCAGAGCTCATGACCATAGGTGAGAGTAGGAACGAAGACTGACCGGTAAATCAAGAGCTTCGCCTTTCGACTCAGCTCCCTCTTCACCACAACGGTCCGATACAGCGACCGCATCACTGCCGAAGCTGCCACTGCCTGTCAATCTCACGTTCCGTCCTTCCCTCACTCGTGAACAAGACCCCGAGATACTTGAACTCCTCCACTTGAGGCAAAGACTCTCCACCCACCCGCTTTGTAGTCGTGTCATCTGATCTCCGGCCACGTGTCTTGGACACTCGGGTGAAGAGAGGGGCTGAGCTGTCAACTGATCACCACCTGGTTGTGAGTTGGGTTCGCTGGCGGAGGAGGAAGCCGGAAAGACCTGGCAGGCCCAAGCGTGTAGTGAGGGTCTGTTGGGAACGTCTGGCGGAGCCCTCTGTCAGAGGGACCTTCAACTCGCACCTCCGGGAGGACTTCTCCCGGATTCCGGGGGAGGCTGGAGATATGGAGTCCGAGTGGGCTTCATTCTCGGCCTCTATTGTCAATGCAGCTGCTCGGAGCTGTGGGCGTAAGGTCTGTGGTGCCTGTCGCGGCGGCAATCCCCGAACCCGGTGGTGGACACCGGAAGTAAGGGATGCTGTCAAGCTGAAAAAGGAGTCCTATCGGGCCTTGCTGGCTCGGGGGACTCCTGAAGCAGCTGACGGGTACCGGCGGGCCAAGCGTGCTGCAGCCCGTGTGGTCGCGGAGGCAAAAACTCTGAGCTGGGAGGAGTTCAGGGAGGCCATGGAGAAGGACTATCGGACGGCCTCAAAGAGATTCTGGCAAACCGTCCGGCGCCTCAGGAGGGGAAAGCAGTTCTTCACCAACACTGTTTACAGTGCGGGGGGAGAGCTGCTGACCTCGACTGGGGACGTTGTCCGGCGGTGGAAGGAAAACTTTGAGGATCTCCTCAATCCCACCGTCACGTCCTCCGAGGAGGAGGCTGAGGCTGGGGACTCGGAGGCGGACTCATCCATCACCCTGGCCGAAGTCACTGAGGTGGTTGGCAAGCTCCTTGGTGGCAAGGCTCCGGGGTTGGATGAGATCCGCCCTGAGTACCTGAAGTCTCTGGATATTGTGGGGCTGTCTTGGCTGACACGCCTCTTCAACATCGCGTGGCGGTCGGGGACAGTACCTCTGGACTGGCAAACCGGGGTGGTGGTCCCTCTGTATAAGAAGGGGGACCGGAGGGTGTGTTCCAACTATAGGGGGATCACACTCCTCAGCCTTCCCGGTAAGGTCTATGCCAGGGTACTGGAGAGGAGAATTCGGCCGATAGTCGAACCTCGGATTCAGGAGGTTTTCGTCCTGGCCGTGGAACACTGGACCAGCTCTACACTCTCCATAGGGTGCTCGAGGGTTCATGGGAGTTTGCCCAACCAGTCCACATGTGTTTTGTGGATCTGGAGAAGGCATTCGACCGTGTCCCTCGTGGTGTCCTGTGGGGGGTGCTCTGGGAGTATGGGGTCCGGGGCCCTTTGCTAAGGGCTGTCCAGTCCCTGTATGACCGGAGCAGGAGCTGTGTTCGCATTGCCGGCAGTAAGTCAGACCTGTTCCCGGTGCATGTTGGACTCCGCCAGGGCTGCCCTTTGTCACCGGTTCTGTTCATTGTGTTTATGGACAGAATTTCTAGGCGCAGTCAGGGGCCGGAGGGGGTCCGGTTTGGGGACCACAGGATTTCATCTCTGCTGTTTGCGGACGATGTTGTTCTGTTGGCTTCATCGAGCCAGGACCTGCAGTGTGCACTGGGGCGGTTTGCAGCCGAGTGTGAAGCGGCTGGGATGAAGATCAGCTCTTCCAAGTCTGAGGCCATGGTTCTCGACCGGAAAAAGGTGGCTTGCCCTCTCCGGGTGGGTGGAGAGTCAGCACCCTCAAATCATGGGAAATAGCATGTTTACTGACTTTTCCTCAAATTTGCCATTAGAACTTTTTCTGAACATATTTCTCAGAACTATTCTCAGTCTATTATGACCACACCAACCAACTATTAATCACTTCAAAAATTTTAAAACTTAAGGATGTGATAAGCTTCCAGACAGCAAAAATAATGTACAAGGCAGAAAGGAAAGAAAAAATATTCAGAAACTTTTTAGGGAAAGAGAAAGTTCTTATAATTTAAGGAGAAGTCACCTCTTTAAAATGGCCAGATTCTGCACAACAAGAAAAAGTTTTTGTATTTCAGTTTGTGGGGTCAAAATCTGGACCTGAGTGGTGAGCTCAAAAAATGTCCAAATATGAAAATAAACATAAATATAAAGAAATAATTATAGCTATGTATGTATGTATGCACTAGAAGGAATTTAAGTTTATTTCTTCTCTGAATGTAAACTACGCTATATTTATTTTTGTATCTGGAGTAATAACGTACTATAAGAGTCTGACAGAAGCACATTATTGCTTTAGTGGGATTGTAAAAGGGGGTGGGGGTATATATTGCTTCTCCCCACTCCTTTTTCGGAATAATTGATTTTTTTTCTTAAAATGTTTATTTTTGGAGATTATAGTTGTGATGAGCAATGTAAAATAATTGCCTTTATGTATCTGTTGATTAATGCATAATAATGCAATTCATTATTTATGGAAACATCTGAATAAACTTATCATCATACCATAACATGTCTGAACCTCAACAGAAATGTGTTAGGAAAGTGACTACACTACAAACCTTTTAAAATTAGCTATTTCTGTTTTTCATATTTTTAAGACAAAATCAGGTAGAACATTTTTAAGGAGGAGGAATTTTGCTTCTGAGGGGTATTGTTACCGCATAACATAATTAAATCACCATGTAACCTTTTGTTGTTTTGAAAATGCTATATTTGCCAAAAAAATTTTTAATATATTTCAGTCCTGTTTTTGACACTCCAAGTCTCCCCTCCCTATGCTCCTCGGGCTACGTCACTCCCCCTTCAGAGTGCTATCCCTACACAATCAGCGTGCATCCGAATAATGAAAATACACATCAGGATATCAAGTTGTTATGCGGTAAGGATGTAATGATATCAAAATCTCTTTATACGATATTTTCATGATTTGTATCTCACAATATTTATTTTCGATATTTATTGCAATATTTTGTGGAGGCTTACAAAATTGTGTATATGTTACTTTTTCCTTTTAAAAGCCTTGGAAAAGCCTTGAAAAGCCTTTGGTACTGTTATAATATGAAAAATTGAAATGTAAAAGTGCTTAATAACATGCAGTCTGACAACACCAAAGGATCATGATCTGATCCTGTTTTTGCACCATGCTATTGCTGCACCTTGCCAAGGCAAGGCAAGTTTATTTCACACAAAGTAATTCAAAGTGCTTTGCAGAATGAGAAAGATATTAAAATCACAAAGAAGGACATTAAAATCACCATAACTATTAATTTAAGTAAAGAGACTTAATTCAATATATTGTAATGGCATCTGATATAATTGTGAGACGTTTGATGATGCGATTTCATGATATTTTAGTTATTTTTAGATCCTTATTGTGCACACTTTTGCATCATGATTTTGTATATTTATGGAGAATTGTCATGCGGCAGCTTGGGTGACATAGGTTTGTAGGCAGCGCATTGGCCAGAATCTTACAGCTAACTGTATGACTGGTTCAAATAGGACCCAAGAGAGATCTCTAAAATGCTCAAACATGCATTGTTAGAGCCATGCCCCTTGTGTGTAAGTCACCAACAGTCGGTGCCATGGGGTTGGCAATATTTGCTCCTCAGGTCTTGCAAGCATGTAGTTTCTTGCCATGCTTGATGTCTATGATTTGAATCTGATACTGATACTGATCCTGGACTTTTAACTTTGCAACTAATAAAGTAAAATTTTTCGGACAATAAGTTAAGCACTTTTTTCATGGTTTGGGTGGTCCAACTGGGCGACTTATATATTGGATGGTCTGGTGAGCGACTTATACTGTATATTGAAATTTTCACACTGACAGATGCAAGAGGGCACTCTCAGCTTGTGTGTCAGTATCTGCTGCTCCTGTTACTCCTGTACCACTGTCACTTGGCTCTACTGCGCATGTCTCCTGCACAAAGAGCCTCTGTCCTTTCTGAATCATGTCAGTTGATCGCACTATTACCACTGAACAATCTAACATTTAAACAAACTTATAAAGACAACCGAAACCATCCTGTCAGGATTCAGCAAGGCCAGAATAATTTTAACTGGAACTGATTCTGAGTCTTACGACAGCTACACAGAAGAGGAAGCGGTGCTTTGTTTACCTCCAGAGGTCGCGGAGTTGCTCAGAAGTGATAGAGGATGAAGAATTCAATGGATTTCATTTTTTTAAAAATATATATATATTTTTAATTAATACTTTAGAATCCCAGATACAAACAAAAAGGCACCACACAAAGATCACATTGAAACATAGCAAAAATCAAAACACAATTGTGAATAAAAAAAAATAAAAATAATAATACATTTATGAATAAAGGGGGCAATTCCAAAGCTCCTGATCAAAGGAACAACTTAACATAGTTCAGAAAGGACACAAGAAACCCAGCTTCTTTTCTTTCAATTTGGTTTCAATGGATTTAGTGATTTGGAGTGAGATGGAGAGTTTGGTAAACTTGTTCTGTTCTGTTGTTTATGCTATAGTTATCTGAAGAACTGTTCATATGTGACGTTAACAGTCTGTTGTTCTCTGTTCTATTGTTATTACTAGAACTTGCTTTTCAACATGAAATGTTGGTTCTTGGTCTGATTTTATAAAATAAATTTCCTCCAAAAAATGCGACTTACAGTCTGGTGCAATTTATAGTCCGAAAAATACAGTAATACATTTTATTAAGACTATTGCCTATGGACTTGTCTAGTCAGACAACAGAGACAAGACAAGTGCTTCGCTTACTATTCTGATCTGCATCACTCAGCGGTCTATTGGAATTTGAAGTTTCATGCATGGATGACATCTAAAACCTCTTCAGGGATGTTTTTGATGGGGGAACAATATTAAAACATGGTATAGTGTTGGCCTAATTGTTTTAGCTGAAACTCACCCAGAACAAGGTGGGCTTCCTCCCACTGTGGATAAGCACGGACCCTGAGAGAGTGACCTGAAACCAGTACAAGGAATTATCACTTGCAGTCACACTCATTCCCGTCATACTCTTCTCTATCACACTCATTGCAGTCACACTCATTGCCACCATACTGATCACCGTTACACTCATCACCATCATATTCATCATCTCATACTCATCACCGTCATACTCCTCGCCGTCATACTCATCTCCATCAAACTCATCGCCATCATACTCGCCATCATACTCATCACCGTCATACTCCTCGCCGTCCTACTCACCGCTGTCATGCTCATCACTGTCATACTCATCTCCATCAAACTCATCGCCATCATACTCCTCGCTGTCATATTCAACAGCGTCATACTCATCGCCGTCATACTCATCGCCATCATATTCATCGCCATCATATTCATCGCTGTCATACTCATCGTCATCATACTCATCGCTGTCATACTCCTCGCCGTCATATTCATCGTCGTCATCATCCTCATCGTCATCAAACTCATTGTATCATACTCATCGTCATCATACTCATCGTCATCATACTCATCGCCATCAAACTCATTGTCATCATACTCATCGCTGTCAAACTCATCGCCATCATACTCATCACCATCATACTCATCACCATCATACTCATCACCATCATACTCATCGCCGTCATACTCATCACCATCATACTCATCACCATCATACTCATCACCATCATACTCCTCACTGTCATACTCCTCGCCATCATATTCATAATCGTAACACTCATTGCAGTGACACTAATCCCGTCACGCTCATTGCCGCCAAACTCCTTACTGTCACACTCATCAACATCATACTCTTCTCCATCACATCAGACAGATGACAGAGACAGAGACATAGACAGAGAACATGAGACAGAGGACAGAGGACACACCTGTATCACAACGATGAGGAAGAGTGCGATGTCCCCGGTGAAGTGCACTTCATGCACATTCAGCACAGACACACTCAGGCACAGGATCAGAGCTGCTATCACAATCTGGATGGCCTGAGAGTGGATAGTGGACAAGGGACAAAGGACGTAGGGCAGAGAACAGAGGTCAGACTGTTGCAAACACTATGGACATATGCGTTCATTGCTGCTCACCCCCAGAGTCTTGGGCTCCATCTTAAGGTGGGACTGCAGCTGTCCTGGCGACAAAGACCCCAAGACAGGAGCGACAGGAGCGGTGTCTTTATCATTCTGAGACATCTTTCACTTGAGCTGAAGGAGACGGTTGAGGGGACAAAGGGGGACAGGGGAGAGGACAGAGAGGGACAGATGAGAGGACAGAGGGAGACAGGTGAGAGGACAGATAGTGACAGATGAGAGGATAGGAAACAGGTGAAAAGACAGGTGGCAGGGGATAGGGGGAGACAGGTAATATTAGTCTGTGGCCATACTGGCTTGTAAAAGCTTCATCTCATTAGATCTCAGAGGCTAGGCAGAACCAGGCCGGGTTAGTAGTCTGCTTGGATGGGAAACCGCTGAGGCGCCAGGGCTAAAAGTGTCATTGTGCCCTTAGGCAAGGTTCTTCACCCTGTCTAGTATGAATGTGGTGTGTTCAAGTGTTGGTGGTGGTTCTATGCTGTTAGCGCATTCTATGGGGCAATTACTTCACTCACTTTGCATAGAGCGGCCCATCCCGCTGTAACTTTCCCACTTGAACGCCATGCATCCCAGTGTGTGAGTGTGGTGCGGCCGCAGAGGACATGACACATCCCCGCAGGTCTGTCCTCATAATAACGGCCCGCATATGTTCCGTGCACACGGGCTGTTGTGCTGAATCACTGCCGTGCGGCATCCGAGCATCCATCTTTTCAGTGTGCTGCAGTGCGACCTGAACGGGAGCGACACGTCGCGATATGCAGTTTGCCTTGGCATGCAGTGACGCCGGGTGAGAGGTTTGAAGTTTGCTTTGCGTGCGTTCCGCGGGTGCTCTTACCTGTACCGAGCAGCGGTCAGCCGTATGTCCTTAGCTAAATCCCGGTGATGTTATGCTGCGGCAGGGTGTGTTCACACGCTCATGGCGCTGCTGCAGCGGCTGCTGTCTCAGGACTTCTCCAAAGTTACGGAGAGGCGGTGCTCAGCTCACTGCGGACATGCGAGTCCACACATCGACATGAATTCACTTAGAGAACTGTAGCTTATTTATGACACCAAAGCTACAAGGGCGCAGCGAATAGATCCAACCTGTACTTACTGCTGTGATAAGAGTGCTTCAAACACACAAACAGCCCATTTGACAAGGTCTTCATACCCTCAGCGACAGCAGATGAAAAACAGCAGTTTAGGCCAATTCTTGTACATTTACCCTACATAAATGTTTATGAAGGCACAATGTCCTCTTAAAATAAACTAACAGGCCTAAATGTCCTAAATAATGTCATTGAAATTATTATTTAAAAAGACTACTATTACTAATTTGCCTATTTTCCCCTCGCAATTGCATTTTTGCTTGTGACCATGATTTTTGCAGCTCCTGCTTAAAGCCTTATTCAAACGGCCTTTCTCATTATGGTGAAGTAGAATAGAATAAAAGAAAAATCTACTCAGTCATCCAAATCATAATTAAATGCTTTTCTAGTGGAGACACTCTTCTGCTTTGTATTAGCTCCATGGAGATAATGCTTTGCCCATATTCTTCCATGGTATGGCATCCTCAAAATGACAAACATACATTATTAATGTGAGCAGGGTCACCTCTCCACTTGTAACCATGGAGCCAAACTAGGACATTCCAGGCTAAGAATGAACATTTCCATGGAGATGAGCAGTATACGTAGTACACCTTTAAACAAGGCAATACATTCACACTCCACTTCTCACTAGCCTTGTCTTTGACCCTGTCTGCTGTCAAGGTTTTAGTCAGTTAAATGAAACAATTCCATAAGAGCTTTTCTTTATTTCTCTGACTTATAAACAGTGAGCAGACTGACTCTCTTGTAGAAAATACACAAGAAAACATAAGTTTGGTCTAAAATAATCTTTGTAAAAGCACAAATATTGAACACAAGTCTCAACCATGACACAAGTCCTCTGTCCCTCAACTGTGTGGGCCGGTTCCAGACTCTCCTCTTATGTCCTCAAAAAGCAGGACAGTAGCAGGTCCACAAGTCACAGTGGGACACTGGCCACGTGTTTTCTTTTGTCCACATGAGTCACAGTGGGATATTGGGCAGGTGTCCATTGGAGCTGGTGCTGCTGCGCTGGCCTTTGGGATGTGGCTCTATGGTACCCCCTCGCGGTCGGGGAGGAGTAGGGGGTTGTGGGGCCGTCCTGTTGTGGCAGTGCATACGCACAGTGTACATGAGCAGTGTGAGCAGCAGGCTGAAGCACAGCACCAGCAGCCCACTTACTATGAGGAGCTCCTTCAAATAACATGGCCCCTCAGGAGCTTTCCCAAAGCCCCTGTCTCTGTGCACAGACCGGACAGTGTGCAGTGGGAAGGTACTTGTCGGAGGTCCGCGGGGGTGTGTGCGGTGCTCTGTGAAGGGCTTGGTCAGGTGCTCTGTGATGAGCTGGGTGGGGGCATTGCTAGAGGAGGAGATGGGGATGCTGTTCTGTCGGACCTGGTACACGGCCATAGTCTGTTGGAAGCCTTTTTCAACAGATACACACAGGTAGTGTCCCAGTGTGGCTGGGGTGGCCACAAAGCTAAGGCTGCCGTCTTCCAGCTGCAGGTACAGCTCCTCTGACAGGCGACTGTTGGGACGCTCCCACTGCTGCCGGGACAAGAGGGAAGGGGCTGGGCAGTGGAGCCGGACCACCTCATTCAGAGAGACAGTGACGAGCACACCAGGAGGGCACGGGGCTGCAACACACACACAACAGTTACATTTCTGTGGCCCCAACACTGTCCTAAGGGCTGTAACACACAGACACAACAGTTACAGGTCTGAGGCCCCAAGTGAGAGATACCTGTGTTTTAAAATGTTTGAGTGAGAGATGTGTGTGTTTTAAAATGTTTGAGTGACAGATGTGTGTGTTTTAAAATGTTTGAGTGACAGATGTGTGTGTTTTAAAATGTTTGAGTGACAGATGTGTGTGTTTAAAAAATTTTGCGTGAGAGATATGTGTGTTTTAAAGTGTACGAGTGAGAGATGTGTGTGATTTAAAGTGTATGAGTGAGAGATACCTGTGGAAGCTGTTATTGTGTCTTTTGTCATGTTTTATGAATAAGGTGGGTCATGTGACTG
This sequence comes from Boleophthalmus pectinirostris, assembly GCF_026225935.1. Taxonomy (NCBI): domain Eukaryota; kingdom Metazoa; phylum Chordata; class Actinopteri; order Gobiiformes; family Gobiidae; genus Boleophthalmus; species Boleophthalmus pectinirostris. The sequence goes on from NW_026571175.1 coordinate 165,984, forward strand.
GCCTTGGCCCAGCATGGGACTAAGGATGGAAATTTGCTTAGCTTTGTACAAAACACAAATGTAGTACCCACATTAAGCTTTTACCAGCTGTGTCCCCTTGTCTCTACATGTCTGGCTCTCGACTCCTCATAATGTCATCCACACACTCTTACACTTTGCTTTTCTATAGTGAAATACCATTTAAATCTACCATTTGTAATTAGACTGGCTGACCCACCCCTCTTGTATTCACAGGCGAGCCTGAAAAAAGACCATATGAGAGGAGTGGTCACATCTGCCATCTACTGGTGAAAAATCAAATTTAACACATCCTTAAATACCAAATACCATTTACAATAACAACAAGCCTGGGAGCCATTATGTGTAGGTTGTGGTGGTATAAAATGTTAAGTGAACAATTGTTACCTGTGGGCATGTGTGATCCAAACAGAGTTCTATGTGTGAGGGAGCTCACACACACGTCATCCACCTGCCCCTGCTCCACATCCTGGACCCTGCACACAAAGCACTGGCTCTCAAAGGCTTCATCTGGCAACACACTTTTACTAATTGGTCACCTCACACTTTCAGTAATTGGTCATGTAGGTTATAGGTCTGTAAAGAATGTAGTGTTTAAGGACGCTGCAATGCTGTTGTGGCAGACAGAGTTTAACTTTTAGTGAGGCAACATTTGTATCTGCACAGTGGTGCACACTCCCATGACAGTACAAGACCTATGCAAGAAACAATAGAAAACACCCATTTCTTGTATTGAACTAAAACACGTGGAAATTAAAGATGCAATGTAAACTCAGATATGAGAACTGTCACAGAGGAAAGTTTTACAATTGGCCTTGGAAATAGACAAGTGCATTGTGAGTCTCTAAAATAGAACTCATCTAAAGATAAACTAAAGGGAAATCAGTCTGAGGCTGACGACAGAGGCACAAGTCCTCTGCACTGCTCTCATGCTCAGTGTGTGTTCTCTCTTTGTCTCAAGACAGAAGTCTAGTTCCCACATGAACTATAAGGTCAAAAATGGAACATGAGGAGAGAGAGCACATTAATGAAAGTCTGTGGCTGGAAAGCAAACCACGTAGAACGAAGGAGAAGATAAGAAGAGATAATGTCTGTCAGTGACCAGTGCTCCTTGTAGTATGACCACTCTCATCGGGCCACGTCAGATGCAGATGACCGGCTGGTGACCTGCTTCCATGGTAGCAACCTGGAGCTCAAGGGCCCAGAAAAAAGCCCAGCAGAGGATGGACCTCCTGTGGAGAAAAGCCAAGCTTCAGCCCAGATGATGGTGCAGGACCACCCCTGTGGCCCCTGTGTACCACAGGAACACACACAGACTGTAACAAAGCATTGTGGGTCTGCTGAGAAGGTGATGGGCGGCAGCCTCTTATCTCTCCAGGACCTATGGGCCTCCAAGACTTTGGGCAAGAGGCTACAGAACCTCACACCACAAGAATGGTTTCTTCAACTCTATTGTTGGATGAACACTCTATAACACCTGCTACTTTAGAACATCTGTCACTGTCACTTTAAACAACTCCAATGAACCTACTTGCACTGATAGTTGTAGACTGTTGTTCTGCCATACTGCATTTCACAGTATACATGTACATGCTCTTTTTACCTTATTTTAATGCATTCCCTTATGTTTATTATTATTATTATTATTCTCTATTACCATAACTGATCAATCAGCAGGGCATTTTTTTCAACAAGAATTTCTTTAGTCGATTACAGCCCTAAACTCTAGTGTGTGATACTTACAGAACAGTGGTCACAGAACGGCCCACTTCCGCACAGACACGCCTGCCACTGTCCCAGCCACAGAAGGGGTCCTGACTCAGCACACACTGGGCACAGGTCCGGTAGAAGGAGCAGTTGGCCATTGGGAGGCTCAGAACCCCTCCCGACATGCCAATAAATATGACATCCTGCAGGAGAGCACGTACTTCACACTAGGATTGTCAAAAGGATACTAATCGATATTAAAACTAGTATCATCTAGATATTAATTTGAGCAAATATTGATGATATCGGGTTGTACCAGCGTAACACTACATAGCCTGGCATATGCCCTTAACCCACTATGGCGACTGAGGGATTACACAGATATAAGGCAACATGGTAATACAACAACTGATTGTTGATCATTGTAAAATTATGTTGAAAATGACATTCCAGTGTCTAAATGTTTTTATTATCATTCTGGTATTGAGTATTAAGCCTATTCCTTAATATCAAAATTGAGTTTGAAATGTGTACACTCAGCTCTGCAACATCAGGTGTATTTGTAGTATTTGTAGACTTTACTGCTGATGATACACCAGGTGGAGGTGAGTACCTTGGAGAGCTTCATGCTAGTGATGGTCTGCGGCTGCTTGAACACTTGAATCTCCTCAATGATGTGAGGCCCAGTCTGCAGCAGCACCACCTTGTGGATGAGCCCTGTCACTGACAGAAGAGCAACGGTGAGGGTGACCAGTTTGTATTAGTCTTTACCATAGACTGTAGAAAGAAGTGGACTAAGGGAGTATGTTGTCAGCCATAGCGTTCGGCTCCAGTCAAATGCAGCTGATCGAGGCTGGCAGTTAGAGGGGCAAATATAGGAGACAATGAGTATCAACTGTAAGTATCGTAAAAACCAAAGAATCAATCCAGAGTGAGGCTTTTGAAGGTACTGTCCCTTCTCACCTGCACTGCTGGTTTGGCAGGGGGTACGTGATTAGCAAAGCTAGCAGATGTGACCTTGGGGAAAGAAGGTGCCTGATTAGTCTGTTATTAATGTTCATATCTTGATTTAGCAAAAAAATTGTGAAATAGGACCAGCATCATATAGAGAGGTAATCTGAACAGTGGTGGTAATATGAACATTTTAAAGATCAAAATGACAAGCCTTACAGTTGGATTTTTCAATAGAATATTACTCGGACCCAAGGTCAATGGAGCTAGAAGCACCCCCATGCTCACTTCTTATTTGGAAAATGGCAGCTAGCTATATACTATGGAGGGATTAAAATGGCAATAAGTACTATGTTATGACCCTGTTATGGAGGTTTTATCACTACTGTCCGGTTCAGTAGAGTTGTGATCACAGAGTGGTACTGTTTTAGTTGCAGACACATGTGTGCTAGCGTTATCAATAGAAACACATGCAATGTCAGTGCACTAAATGAGTGTGCAGCTGGATCAGAGCGAGGGAAGGAGGACACCACACACACAAAGGCAGATGCACACACAGAGACAGAGGGAGAGGAAAACTGGACTTTTAGTCAAATTGTGCAGATTTAAGTCAAATCTTGTGAAGAGGAGACAAAACTAGGAGATAAAAGAACACACTCTGCTCTCTAAAAAAGAGAGTGTAAATCCACGAGCTCTTACTGACACACGATTAGCTGTAGACCTGCTGATTAAAATGTGCAAGTCTTATCAACCAAAGCAGAGATCACGATTTACTGATCTTTCGATTTTTAGCACTAGGTTTAAGAGAAGATAACACTGAGGTAGTGCACAGACTAATAATGAAAACACTGTAAACTTTGCATATGCTCACAAAATGGCAGTGCCCCACGCAGGCTTGGTACTTGGTAGTTGAAACTTGGTAAATATTAGTATATTACAGCCCTGCCTTCATAACAGTTGCCCCAAACTTATGCCAGCAATTTTGAAGTATGCAAAATTACTGTCCATCTTGGTCCAGAACTGCAGTGAGTCAAATGAGGCGACTCACTGGTCTCACATAAGTCCGGTCTCTCACCTTGACCTCAGCCAAGCACCATCAGGACCTGGGAAAACTTTGCTGATCTGTCCAATGGGCCAAGATACTCTGGGGAGAGAACGTGTGTGTGGTGTGTACATTTGAATTAAGTCTGAGCAGCTCAAACTTCTGAGCACATTTCATAAGAACTGCATTCAGCACTTTAGGATAGGTGCAATACATCATATTATTTTTAGGTCAACATTATGGCATTTTATAAATATTCTTAATATTTATAAATATAATGTAACAACTAGGGATGCACCGAAATTAAAATCTGTGGCCGAAACCAAAAATGAATATCAAATGCAGTTACTAAGTTTTTCCCTATTTTTTTTTTTTTTTTTAATATTGCATAAATAGCCCAGAATAAACTTTTATACATATTTTTAAAAGAAAGTAAATGTTTATTTAATATTCTTTATATATTCCAGTAGCCTTTCCAGTAAGTATACCAGAAAGTTTTTCATTCACATTAGGCTAGGCCATCAAACATAACAACAATTCCAAAAAAACGTAAGTGCATTAAAGTGGATAAACCCAAACAAATTAATTATTGTCCTTTTGGCACAAGTCTGCTTAGCCACAGTAGACAGGCTCATAATGTAAACAGAAGGCTCAAGTAAATGTCAATAAATGTGTGCTTGTACCCTCATACACTTAGGGTGTGCTCACATTAGGATTTTAGAACCCACGCATGGATTGCCCCGACAGCACGCTACATTTGTCCAGTGTAAGTGCAACTGAACTGTGCCCAGATACGGATTAGAGCCTGGCCGATATTATCGGCCAATATGGGCACCTGGAGACATATCGGCTATTGGCCGATATGCTTGCTGATATGGGCCGATATTTCACGTGGGCATGTTATACCTCGTTATAAATATTAGACTCTCTACATTATGTTCATATAATCCAATTTATAGACAGATAAATGTCCTAATATGTGGCTCCGCATCAGTATTTATTTGCGGTGTAATTTGTCTGTGTCCGTACTGTCCCTGAACACACCCCCAGAGTCACGTCACTTCACTCACGTGCTATTGTTTACACCCGCAGCGGTGCGCAACACTGAGATTATATTCTTTTTATGGACAATCGTCTTGAGTCTGGATTAAAAGGACTTTTATTAGTGCAGATTTGTGATGTGAGGAGGAGCCTGTGTAAGCAGTGAGTGTTGGAAATATGTTAACTTTGAAGCTAGTTAGCTGTTAGCTTCTGTAGCTCCCGCACATAAACAGGCTGTTTTCTATTGGCCTATTGTAAAGTGACTGTATTGTCCGTATATTTGCTACTGGACCAGCATTGATATGTAAATGAGCTGTGAATAGACGTGTGAATGATCCACATTTATGCATATAATTAATTACCGCGGTGCGCACGTTTTTACGGCTAAAGGCTAATAGCGATAGTTTACTAGCTAGGAGTTATGGGTCGGTCGCGATCGAAGCGGCTCTTAGAGCCGACTCTTTGAAGCGAACAACAGGAGCACGTTTCTTATTGGGAGCCGTGTTTTCTCTTTTTCTCACTTTTTCTCTTCAAGTCGCTTGTAGACCCGTAGTTTGACAGCAGCAGCGGCTGAAAACGAAACTTTCAGAAATATACGTGTGCATAGGATTTAAAAAAAAAGTGTATATTTGGCTGCAGTTCAGCATAAAATGAATAAACCAGGACTAATCTTGGTCTTGAGAGAGAGATAGAGACCGAGTCCCGACACTCAGTCCTGGTTCAATTCTGGTTTAGTCCTGTTTCACACATGGTTTAAATCTGTTTTAGTCCTGGTTCAGTTTTAGTTTAGTCCTGCTTGCAACAAAACAATCTCAACGAGTCGCTTGGGAGCCGAAAAAGCCGGCTGCTTTAGTGAGCCGAGCCAAAAGAGCCAGTTCTCAAAAAAAAAACTGGAATACCCATCACTAGTAGCTAGAATGTGATGCAAAAATGCCATTAGGCCAATTTACTGTATGTAAATATGATGTAAAGAGTCAGAATAACAATAAATGTTGCCTAAATAAACCCAATTTAGAATCCACTAGAGCCAAACCTAAGTTTTTTAAACAATTCAAGATTTACAGTGAATTTTTACATCACTAAATATAGCAGCGTCAACTCCCATTATATCAGTTTCATATCGGCCACAACAAAATCCATATCGGTCGGGCTCTAATACGGATGGTTGGGACCTTGGCCTGTTTGGAGGAAGTGGGTCAAAACACGGCACAGTTGCTCATGTACACACAGACACACGACTTTACTATACAATCCCTGTGTGCGTGTGTGTGCGTGTGTGTGCGTGCGCTGATGTTACTCATACGAGGAATACAGTAAATAAACTCCACTCCAAAACATTTACCTTCAGTGAGGACTGTGACAGACAAAAGTTTAGCTGCCTCTTGTCTCTGGCTGTCCTCACTCCTCTGCTCTCTTTTTATATCCATAAACTCATGGAGGAGCACGCATCATAAAAGGACGCACATCTGTCTCACTATTTAATAGATATTTCTGCTGCTGGAAATGTATTGTCCCTTTTCCACAAAAAGAAAAAAAGAAAGAAAAATAAATGTACTGTGGGGCCAGTCCATTTAAAGCTCTAAAAAAAGTGCTTTACAGTAGTTTCAATAAGTGATAATAAATTCTGATTATAGTCAGGCTGTTCCTTTACACACTCTACATGCTCTTCCTCCTCCCTATTGTTACTGTGCCTTTGGGGGGTTACTGTGAGTTTAGGTCTGGCACATACCTGTGAGTAGAAAGAGTGTGGTATATGGCCTTCCGTTGGCTGCTTGCACCCTCTTCACACTGATGTGACTGTAGCTGTGCTGTGACACTAATGTCAGCCTCTTGTCCACCGGGCGCACACTCTCATCGGTCAGAAAGTTTTCTTTAACAAATCGCAGTGCACTATCTGAGGCATTGTGCAGGCCACACTGGACATGGCAAGAGAAACAGCAGTTATTTGAGAGGGGGTATTATACTTCTTTGGAGTATTTAGTGCTAACACATAACATATTTAGATCACCTTTTATGGTTTTGTAAGTGCTATATTTCGCAGTTTCAGAGTATTAATTAATCATTGCATTTATATTGCGCCTTTCAAGATACCCAAAGCACTTTACAGTTCATTGTTCATTCATTCCACACTCAGTGATGGTAAGCTACTAGCCACATGCTGCCCTGGGGCAGACTGATGGAAGAGAAGCTGCCAATCTGCGCCATTGGCCTCTCCGACAGATTTTGCCACTGCCCAGTACTACCTAGGCCTGGCCCTGCTTAGCTTCTGTAGGAGCTATTTGCTTATTTTGTTGATTCTAAAACTAGTTTATTATTTTTGTTTGTTTAATTAGCTTACTAATTTAGTTTTGTTAATTTGCATAATATATTTTTGCTATGTTAAGATTATTCTTGCTAATTTCTTAGTCTAAGTTAGTATTATTTACGTTAGCACCTTTTTGCTTTTGGTTTAATTTGGGTCACCTAGGGGATAAAGGAGGGTGGTACACATGGACCAGAGTGCACGTGGGTGGACCTATGTTTTTTTACCAGTCAAGAGGAGAGGCAGCAGAAGTAGGCCTTCAACATGTATTCCTTGTTGCTTGCCAAAAAAATGGAAAATAAATCTTGGAAAATCAGCTCTGGTCATGGACATTGATTTGTACTGCGTAAACCACATACCCATGGTGCCCAAAGGTGATTATTTGAGTTATGTTTAGTTCTGAGTTTGCTCACCGCTTTGTTTGTTACTTTTATTTGACAAATAGTCACTACAGCTTCTGAGATCTGACGGGATCAGGCTTTGACAAGTCAGTATGGCCACAGAACTATTAACATGTTTAATTATTTTCAGTTTCTCACTCCCTTTTCAGAGCTATCATAATATTATCAGCATGCATTCCGCTAATATAACTACTGCACATTGGGTTTGTTAAGTTGGAGTGTATTACTTTGTATCTTCCTTTTGTACATTTATTGAAACTGTTGTGCGGGAGCATGGATGATTGGATTGTATGCTGAGTTTTGAATAGGCCCAAGAGAGATAAGTAGATTACTCAAACATGCATGGATGAAACCTCTTCAGGCATGCTTTTGATGAGGGAACATTAAAACATGATAGAAATGAGATGTGTGATATTTTTCCTGGGATTTGCTGTAGTAACTCCCCCAATTTGGGGGTCACTGAGTTCTTTGATGTCCACGGGCACCACTGATGCCTTCACCTTCCAAGCCTTTTTCAGCTCTTCTTTGGGTGCCTGGTATTCTTTTTAGTTTCTCATGTTTCTTTTTCCTTATATTGCCATCTCTTGGTATTGTGATGTCCACCACCACGGCTCTGCTCTGGTGCTTATCCAACACCACTATGTCTGGTTGTTTCGCCATCACCATCCTGTCAGTCTGTATCTGGAAGTCCCACAGGATCTTGGTTTGGTCATTTTCCACAACCTTTGGAGGTGTTTCCCACCTTGATCCTGGGGTCTCCAGCCTGTACTCTGCACAGATGTTTCTGTACACTATGCCCGCCACTTGGTTATGTTGCTCCATGTTTGCTTTCCCTGCCAGCATCTTACACCTGCAGTTATGAGCTGGACTGTCTCAGGAGCCTCTTTGCACAGTCTACACCTTGACTGATGTGGTAGATCTGAGCCTCTATTGCTCGGGTACTCAAATCCTGCTTCTGTGTAGCCATTCAGACCAGCCCTCGCAAGCCACTGGTAGGATATCCTGATATCAGCCACTTCAGTATCTTCATGGCAGGACAAGAACATAACTGAAGTGGCTGATATCAAGAAATCCTACCACTGGCTCAAAAGAGCTGGTCTGAAAGACAGCACAGAGGCACTTATCCTGGATGCAGAGGAACAGGCCTTGAGCACCAGAGCAATAGAGGCCCAGATCAACCACACCAGACAAAACCCAAGGGGTAGACTGTGCAAAGAGACTCCTGAGACAGTCCAGCACAGAACTGCAAGTGTAAGATGCTGCAGGGAAAGCAAACATGGAGCGACATAACCAAGTGACGAGCATAGTGTACAGAAACATCTGTGCAGAGTATGGGCTGGAGACCCCAGGATCAAGGTGGGAAACACCTCCAAAGGTTGTGGAGAACAACCGAGCCAAGATCCTGCGGGACGTCCAGATTCAAACTGACAGAATGATGATGGTGGAAAAAAAAGAGACATAGTGGTGTTGGACAAGCAAAAAAAAACAAAGCCATTGCAATACCAAGCATATTGATATGTAATATCAGGAAAAAGGAACATGAGAAATTAGAGAAATACCAGGAGGAAGAGCTGGAGAAGATCTGGAAGGTGAAGGCATCAGTGGTGCCCATGGTGATCAGAGCACTAGTGGCTGTAACCCCCAAACTGGAAGAGGCTACAGCAGATCCCAGGAAAAAACATTAGACATCTCACTCCAAAAAAGTGCAGTACAGGAATAGCAAAGATACTGCAGAAAAACCTTAAACTTCCAGGTCTCTGGTAGAGGACCCAAGCTGGATGAGACCACCTACAGAGAGTGAGTATGTACAGTATGTATAGTATAGTATTCTTACTGGAGCAAACATGGAGTATACATTTTGGTTCCTCTTCTCACTGTTGCGATGTGCCGTATTTCATTAGTGGCACGCACGCGATTGTGTCATGTTGTGAAATGTGATCTGAAGGGGACTGACTTAATGAGGGAGCAAAGAGAGGGGAGACTCACAAAAGTGATGTTGTTTTCAGCAAAAAACATATTCAAAACAATAAATGGTAACACAGTGATCTAAACATCTTATGTGTTAGCAGTTAATACCCCACTCTTAAAAAAGTAAGAGTATGATGGAGCTGACCTCTCCAGGACTGGCTATTTTCTCATGGAGTCTCGAGCTCCATTGCAGCGTATCCCTATTCAGGACTTTGTAACTCCCAGAGAATGCTGACCTGAAGCTGCCAAGACTGAAGACACAGACGGCCGAGAGACCAGACTTTAACCGCCTGGAACAGAGGGGACAGGGAAGACACAGTCCCATTAAATTACAGAAAGGACAAAGACACAATCCTACCGCAGAAAACAAGCTCAGACACGGCGCTACTCGAGGACAGAGACACAATCCCACCACAGGGGACAAGCTCTGAGACACAGTCCTCAAAGACACACAGTACATATCGGTATCAGCAGACAGAGGTGTCAGAGGGACAGAGACAGCTGTCCTGTTCTCTAGTAGGACTAAGATCTCACTCAAGTGCAGTGTGGGTAAGTCCTGTGTTGTTTGCTCACCACTGAGAGGTGAAGACACCGTAGAAAAGCGTGTCTTCAGGAGCAGCACCCTGTTCTGGTGGGAGGATGTCCATATCCTGGATCAGGTTGTAGGGCAGTTCTCCGTCATCCTGACAAAGCAGCTGAGCTTTGGCGAATGTTGTCCAGCGTCTCTGCAAGGTCCTCTGTCCCCCCACATCACTCTGCGCATGGGAAAAGGGATATCAGCACATGGGACATGAGCACAAGGAACATCAGACATTTTGTTTTTGAAGTTCAAATGTTCAAATAAACTTAAATATCTGTACTTTCACCATCACAGCTGAGACAGTAACAGCCTATAAAAAGTTATCATTGCCAGATGTGACCACTAGGGCTTGAAGAAGTTTTAAGCATCCAGGTCAACACGTTTGGCATTTAAGGAGACTGGCCTCTTCCAGACAGTGTCAAAACATCCTCTTAGAATTATAAGGTTCTATTTGCGTTGTGGGGAGTTCTTAAATATTGAGGTTTAAAGAAGGCTACAACAGTTATATGGGGTATTAAAGGGACAGTTCAGAATTTTGGACATAGGGTCTCATTTCCTTGTGAGCCAGAGTGCTGGAGATGTGTGGATATACTTTTTGAAATAATCCATCCAGTCCTTGTATTTGGAGAGGTTGCTGGTGCTAGGTTAGTGCATGTCAATGGCCACTGTTGGTCTTACCCATTCCACAAAACACCCGAAGCAAATCTATTATTACACCAGACTGTCCATGGAAATGTTTGTGTTGATAGAATAATTTTAGAAGTAAAATTAACCTTGCATCGCATGAATCGTTGCATGTTGAGGGACTATTTTCTCAGCAGTGGAATTTTACTCTGCTATAGTTAGTTGTGATGTAATCAATTCACTTCAAAATAGAGTCGCGAGAGACCCGTTGTAGCTAGTTCCACTACAGTTGGATTGATCAGTGGATTACAAATGATGTGGCAACATGGTAAATCAGTGTGCATTTATCAATTGCAAAAATAAAGCCAGCAGGTGGGCACCACAAAGTTTTCACCACTTTCCAGTAAGAGACCCAAGAAAACTATGACTTCTAAGTTGCTGGTTTGGACATGGCGCCAGGTGATATCACTCCGCCGCTGCCGAGCTTTCTATCAGGAAGTACAACTTGCTGCTGCTGCTCAGACATAACAGACTTCAAATGCAAGGTTGGTTTTACTTCTAAAATGATTCTATGGACACAAACCTTTCCATGGACAGTCTGGTGTAATAATAGATTTGCCTCGGGTGTTTTGTGGAGTGGATAAGACCAACAGTGGCCATTGACTTGAGCTAGACTAGCACCAATAACCTCTCCAAATACAAGGACTGGATGGATTATTTCAAAAGTGTCTCCATACATCTACAGCACTCTGGCTCACAAGGAAATGAGGTCCTATGTCCAAAATTCCGAATTGTCCCTTTAACTGCTAAGACATTTAGATCACATATATACATATATTAATATGTTTAATAAGTGTTAACTCTCTGAGCAACTCCTTTTCTCCAAACATACCAAAACCGTAACACAGGCCAATGTATACTAAAGCATGGTGTGAAATGCTTACAATGCAAATCTGAGCCACACGGGACACCAGGAGCCTGTCGATGAAGTCATACTCGCGCCCAACTTCACTGAAAAAGAAGTAGATCTTCTCCTCCACTGGGACAAACATGGAGCGCATAAACGTGGGCTCTGCACAAAAACAGGTGTCAAGAGTCACCTCCCCTTCATTAGAAGTTCTGCACTGACATCATTTTGCTTGAAAAACTCTCCTCAACATTCTGAGTAGCACTGAAGCAGCACTATAAGCAACATAACAGGCAAAATTTATTTATTTGCTTTTTAAGCCTTATTTTGTCTGTAAAGCTGTTGTTTTCGCTCCACAATATTTATTTCCCCACCACACGAACTCAGAAACATTTTTCTCTAAGACAGAAGTCGCAACTGGACTTTGTTCCTTTTGACCAAGGAAGAGCGATCAGTAGTGAACGCTTGCCGGCCGCACACAGGATTTGACAGATTGTTTCAGTACAATTGTGTGTTTGTTAAAGACAAAGTAAATAAAACAATGATGAATGACTAAATGAAGGATCTTTAAACAGACTTACCCTCCAGCCAGCCCAGAGTGTCGTCTAGCTTCAGATCCCCGCGGGCGGCTTCGCTCAGGTGTCGAGAGATGACAGGCCGGTTCCCTCTGTAGTCTGCCACTGTGGCTGTGTACAGCTCTCCCTCTGAGACAAAGCACATGGCATACATCACAGGTGGGTACTACTCACCTAAATTTAGTAAGTTACATTCACTTACATTGCTCTTTCTTTCCCCAAATACTTTTTTACTCTTACTTGAGTAATTTCTTGGACAACTACTTTGTACCTCTACCTGAGTAATATTATATTGAAGTTACTTTACTCTTACAATTTTTGCATGCTTTACTCACTGTCATTGCCATACTGTCCAGTGTCCTCGCTGCCCTGTACTGTGATCTCTTCAGCTCCTACTCATCGAGGCAAGTGCCAATGAGGAAATACAGTATCTATATATAACATTATCACTTATGCTGTAATTTCCCATCTAGATAGATATCACGGCCATCCTGCCCGCTCCAGTACATTTGGCATTTAAAACCAAAGCATGATGCAGGCTGACAAGCTTTGTACTCATTATTGCCCATTATCTTGTGGCTGAATGTCTATCTAACTTTGTGGTTTATTAAAAAATTTATATTATGCATTACTTGTATTGTTATTGGCTTTCAGTGTTGGGAAGGTGACTTTTAAAATGTATTCCCCTACAGATTACAGATTACATACCCCAGAATGTAATTTGTAACGTAATCCATTAAATTACTTAAAGTGAGTAACGTAATCTGAATACTTTGGATTACTTGATTTGCTGTAGAGAAGCAAAGACTAGGATATTGTAACATAAGATGTTTTGTTTGCTAAAAGAAAATAAAAAGCCCAGACTTTACTTAACCGTATAAAAAATATTATTGATAGTTTAGTCCTGTTAAATCAATGTCAAATCCTGGTTTAGTCCTGGTTTAGACCTGGTTTAGACCTGGTTTTAGTCCTGGTTTAGATCTGGTTTTAGTCCTGGTTTAGTCCTAGTTTAAACCTGTTTTAGTCCTGGTTTAGACCTGGTTTTAGACCTGTTTGAGACCTGGTTTAGATCAGGTTTAGATCAAGTTTAGACCTAGTTTTAGTCCTGGTTTAGATCTAGTTTAGACCTGGTTTTAGTCCTGGTTTTAGATCTGTTTTAGACCTGGGTTAGATCTGGTTTAGATCTAGTTTAGACCTGGTTTTAGTCCTGGTTTAGTCCTGGTTTAGACCTGGTTTATTCCTGGTTTAGTCCTGGTTTAGTCCTGGTTTAGGGGGATATAGCCCAAAATGTGAAACCAGTAAAATACCGCCCTGTAATTCATTTATTTCAACAAAGTAACTGTAATCCAATTACCACTCACTGAAACAGTAACTGTAACTGAATACAGTTACTCATAATTTGTACTCTGATTACGTAACTCCGGTACATGTAATCTGTTACTCCCCAACACTGTTGGCCTTAATGTTTTAAATCTTTGGACAGACATGCTAATAGAAGTGTGCAGTATTAATGGAAGGCATCTGAGAGCAGAAATGCTCAGATTTTGATTGATGGACAGAAGAGGAGCGATTTTCACCTCTTACATCACAAAACTGGGAAAATACAATTCCAGGTACGTGTTTGATGAGGGAGACATGTTACAACATGTCTTAAAGCTTAATAAAGAGCATTTTACATAATATGTGTGCTTTTTTGTTTTGAAATAATTCATATAAATAAAATGTTGTGTCTTATGCTTATTCGTTGCAGTGTATTGCTGAGTAGCCCACAGCAAAACGCAAATTCTATGGAAAAAAATAATAATTGGAATTTTATTTGCGGCACTTGAGAGAGTGAGCTCCATCTTCTATCAAGACATTGAGGGCACTGAAGGGGGCTGAGTCCTCAGATGTGTCCCTTACCCACAGCAATGGCCGTGTTGGGCTGATACGGGTCATACGGGCAGCGGCCTCTTCCTTCATCTGACCGCTGGCTCATGGACAGTGTCTCCGTGTCCTGGGGAAGAGAAGAGGCTGGAGGTGACCAGAGCCATACAGGGGTGTGTGTGTATGTGTCTATACTGATGTGCATATGCGTGCATGTTTGTGTGGGGAGGGAGGAGTGGTGCCAGAACTAACCCTGTCACAATAACAAGTGTGATATATTTCTGAAGTACAGTCTATCACCAATTATTGGAATAGAATGAAAAAGTTTAATATTTTACTCATTTCAGAAAGTCAAACCTATACAAACTCATTAGAGAGAGAAGGAGAGAAAGAGACGCAGAGAGACAGAGAGAAACTTTACTGATCCTGAGGGAAATTTAAGTTTTGCTGGAGCAAACTGTTGCAGTTTTGCAGCAGCGTTTCCACTGCACTTCTCTGTCACCTTTGTGTCTCAGTCAAAGGTCTCAAAGGTGCAGTTTAACAGATGGACTATGGACTGGACCCTCAGGCAGGGTCAGCAGATTAACTTTTTTTTTTGGCTAGGAAGTGAAAACCGTGTCATATGAATTCATCTGCACATAGAGAGAAGGCCAAGGGTATGTGGCACTGGAGACAAAGCAAAGGGTGGCTACATTGAGCATTTCATTTAAAACTATAAAAAAATAAAAATAAAAATTAGTTGAGCTATTTTCATAGCAATTTCCAGGGGAAACCAGGCAAACACAATAGGAATGGCCTCGTTCTTACTCTGCTCTTTCTCTCCGCAAACAGCATCTCAAATGTCCATAGCTAACTACTTAGCTACCTACTTAGAGGTAGAAACGCAGATTTAAAGCACAACAAAGATTTAAATATAAAAACCAAAAAACAAACAAAAAATAAATAAATACATAAATAACAGCAGAATGAAAAAGTTCAATACTTAAATTGCATCAGTAATGAGCCGCAGAAATGATTAATTCAACCTTATATGACTGTAACCTTACCAAAAGTGCAAAAGCAGTGCAAAAAACAAAAAGGTACATACGAATATTGAACAATAAGTCGATCTAGTTATTAATGTGACAGGCTTAGACAGCAGCAGACTCACGATGTAGACACAGCGCGGGCTGAAGGCGAATGTCCCACATGTGTAAATGTGAGTTCTGTTCAGGAACTCCAGAACACGGATGAAGTTGGCACAGTCCTCCTGTACAGAAGAGCATTCTGTTACACTCTTTTACACTGAGATCCATAGCAACAAGAGTTCATGTAAGTAAGCAGGAGCCTTGGACATTCTCACCACTCTCTTGCCTTTCATGGAACATTCCTCAGTGTCTTTTTCCGTAGGGCTCCACTCCAACTGCAAACACCAACATACAAATATACATGTAAAGTGCTAAGATAAATAACTGCTTAGCTATTTTATATAACCACTAGCCTCTCAAGATCATACTGAAGTGTGGTATATGGCTAACATATATAGATGATAAACAATAATACTGAAAGTAACTATAAAGCAGAATTATCCCCCAAAAAGTCACTAGATACTAAATGTATCTAAAATGTGTAGATCTATAATGAGTTACTGATAACTCTTTATTTTGGGGTCCACTTATTAATATCGAACTAACTGCTGATTTGCATAAAGTGGTCAATTTGGTGTACATGGTTAGTACATTTCTAATTAGCAGCAGGGTAAGGTTATGCAGACATGAAAAAGGGTTGAATCAATACTAAATATCAGTAATATTAAATTAAACACTTATAAATATGCAAAAGAGCATCTAGTTAAATTTTAATATGCATACACTAAAATAAATTGCTACCAGGTTATTTATACAAATCTCTACAGCGCAAATCTAATGGTGGTACAGAAAAAGGCCCAATAACCACTCCTATAGTTCATCATTGTACAGAGGTCAAGTGAAGAGAAGGATAGTGATCACAGCTTCATAGATACACACTAACAGAAAAATTACAAAAGATTTTTCTTCTTTCTTATTATTGTTACCATCTTCTTCAATGACAATATTGTATAGTGGATAGAAGGAGGGATAGGATGGAATAATATTTTGATTGCAGCCTACGAAAGCCTTCTCTACACACTAACAGGTTTAGTTGTTCATTATTTTGCTTACATTACATCATAAACTAGCAAGTTGTAGTAATACAAATATTCATTAAAGGTATCAGTTCAAATAATGTGATATTTTTCCTCAGTAGTTCTTAAAAAGTGGTAGCTCTTAAACTGGTGCTGCCAGTTTTATTGCTTAGTTTAGAGTCCAATATCTCTACACTTTTGTCCTTTGGGTAAAAAAAATACTGTAGCTACGGTGTGTCTCAACGTATACACTGTTCAAAAAATTTAAAGAACACTTTGAAGACACATCAGATCTCAATGTGAAAAAAAGTTGGATACAGTATCTATACAAATACGAACAGGGCAATGTCTAAAAGATACTCCCTTTTTTAATGGAAATTACATTTTCAGCCTACAGAGGGCTTCATTTTATAGACACCCTGAAAATCAAAGTGAAATAATGATGTGGCAGGCTGGTCCATTTTGTCAACATTTAGTTTCTGCAACTCAAAATGCTTCTCTTGTGTGCCCCCCATGTGCTTCTATGCAAGTTTGACAATGTTATGTCATGCTCCTAATGTGTCATGTAGGATGTTATCCCAGATCTGTGTAAAGGCATCACTGAGCTCCTGTAGAGTCTGAAGAGCACCCTGGCATTGTCTGATGGACCCAAACATAATGTCCCAAAGGTGTTTTGTTGGGTTTAGGTCAGGTGATCGTGAGGGCCATTCAGTTGTATCAATCCCATTCATCGTCCAGGTTCTGCCTGCAGACTCTTGCCACATGAGGCAGGACATTGTTGTGCATCAGGAGGAACCCAGGACCTACTGCACCAGTGCAGGGTCTGACAGTGTGTTCATGGATTTCATTCCAATACCTAATGGCAGTCAAATGTTTGGTTGTTTTCTAGCCTGTAGAGGTCTTTGCGTCCCTCCATGGACATGCCTCAAATGAGCATGGCTGCAACCTGCACACACAGCTCCTTCCACCTGGATAAGCTGAGGCTGGCTCCTTTTGTAGGCCACCTCCTTTAATTGGGTGAGAACATTTGATAGGTCAGGTAAGTACAGGCAAGTTATTTTATTGTTTAGTAATAGTTAGCAATATCTAAACAGTGATGACAAATATTCAATTACATCTAATACAAAAATATATGTGTTTTGATTATAGAAAAATACTAGGAAGAAAAACCTAAAATATTTGTGCACCATCCTAACAACATGGTTACTTTTCTTACTTTTTGTAACAGGTAACTAAACTGCACTAGGCACATTCTAAGTCAATAAACATTTTAAAATTTTCTATGTTTGCCATTTTTTTTACATGGTAAGAACTCCACATGCAAAACCATTTCTGTTTTAGGGGTTGTCTCATCATTGCCGCTCTAGAGCACCTGTTGTTCATTTCCATTAAAAGAGATGGCATCCTTTTCTTCCAAAGACATTGCCCTGTCCATATTTGTACCAACAGATTTTTTTTCAGATTGAAATCTGATATTCAAAGTGTTCCTTTAAGTTTTAGAGCACTGTATATAGTTCTGCCTTAATGGTTTAGACCTGATTTATACCAGTTTAGATGTGGTGGGAAACTCCACTGAGATTAAACCTGTAACCTTCTGCCTGTGTACCTTTCGTATGAGACTGATGCCCTGGCGGTGTCTAACGTCCAGCACTAGCACAGCGTCTTGCGCTCCCACATACAGTATGTGGTGGTCTGGGCTCAGCAGTAGAGTGGTGCAGTTCTGGACATCATGAAGGAGGAAGGAGGTCAGGGCTCGGCCGGGGCTACCTGCATTCACAAACATGGAGCATCATTCCTGAGAAATCACAAAGGCTACATTTGATTTATGATTTTATTGTTCCTCATCCTCAGTTTACAGTGCTCAGCAGGAGACTATGGACCAGTGGACTCACTTGGTCATTGCATCCAACAGATCAGTGTGTGGATGCAAAACAACTTTCTCCAGCTAAACTCTGACAAGACTGAAGTCATAGTGTTTGGTCCACAGAAACAAAGGGACAGTGTCAGCAGTCACCTCCAGTCTCTCTCTCTAAAACCTTCAAATCAGGCAAGAAATCTCAGGGTAATAATGGACTCAGACTTGAACTTTAACAGCCACATCAAATCAATAACATCTGCAGCCTTTTACCATCTAAAAAACAGAGCAAAAATCAAAGGTTTACTGTCTAAAGCAGACTTGGAGAAACTTATCCATGCGTTTGTCTCCAGTAGGTTAGACTACTGTAATGTTCTGCTCACTGGTCTCTCCAAACGAGCTGTGAGACAGCTGCAGAACATCCAGAACTCTGCAGCTCGGGTCCTGACTCAAACTAGGAAGTACGAGCACATAAGTCCTGCGCTCAGGTCTCAGAGAATAAACTTTAAAGCAGCTCTGCTTGTGTACAAGTCTCTCCATGGCTGAGCACCAAAGTCCATCTGTGACATGTTAGTGTCATATGAACCATCTCACACTCTGAGGAGCTCAGGGACCGGCCTCCTGCTGGTGCCCAGAGTCACGACTAAACAAGGGGAGTCAGAGTTTCAGGTTCATGCAGCTAAAACCTGGAACAGTCTTCCTGAACATGTGAGACACACTCTTCTTTGACGCCGTTTAAATCCAGGCTCAAAACATTTCTGTTTAACTGTGCAAATAACTGAAAGGTTTTCATTCCGCACTCTTCTCTCCAATTTATGTCTCTCTTTTTTAATTTTAATCTTCATGATTACTTATGTTTTGATTTGTTTTTATTATGATTTTAATGTATTTCTTATTCTGTAAAGCACTTTGAATTACTTTGTGTACGAATTGTGCTATACAAATAAACTTGCCTTGCCATTTGAAACACATCCAGCAGCAGTTTGAGACAAGACTGAAATCTGACCTGAATGAATAGTAGAATGCCATATGATGTTATGCTTTCAGATGGCTGTTGAATTGGTGGCTCAGTGGTTAGAGCTCTCGTTCCACCAACCCGAGATTGGAGATCCACTTCCCAATCAGTACTCTCGTTGTGTCCTTAGGCAAGAAACTTCACCCATATTGCCTACCATGAATGTGGTGTGTGTGTGTGTTGGTAATGGTGGTCTAGAGAGTCAGTTCTGTCAGTCTTCTCTGAGCAGCTGTGGCTACAGAAGTCTCTTACCACCACAGTGTGAATGAATCCTGACTACAGCAGAGTGATAGAGCTATAGAATGAGAGATAAGAGCTAGATAACCACCAATCCCCTGGTAATTGGACATAATGGGTTGCATTCACATTCTCAAATTTGATGAGGTCTTAATTTCAAGGTCTACTGTCTGGAAGATTCACTTCAAAAGAAATAACGAAACTTGTAATATAATATTTATTTTGGATTGGCTCCATATACTTTGGGATTGAATAATGGCACCATGTTCTGAAGTTATTAAAAAAAACTTTTTTGTTTTTGATTTATGTTTATAGAGGTTGAGCTTTGTGACAGTTTTTGTTTCATGTGGATAGAGCCAGTAGTTACAGAGATATTAACCATAAACAAGATCAACAAATCTGCAATGTGACAGGTAAACAGCAAAGAATTCTACCATTCTGACTTGTTCTCTAGCTGTTAACTAGAGGGATGCTAGAATATGCTTCATCTGAGCCACAAATGCACATGTATTTTAGCAAAATAGTAAGTGGTAGGATTATGTATAGTTATAAAATGCTCATGTCATTTTACTTTTACATTTTGCTAATTAGCATGGAGACATGATCCCTTATCAAAAAGCTGCCTGAAGAAGTTTCACACATCATCCATACATGTTTTTGTAATTTAGCAATCTCTTCTGGGCCCTTATCTTCCTTATGGTTAGGAGTACAATCCTATCCAAAGCTCAGCCCTCAGCATACAGCAATTTTCCATAAATATACAACAACATGATACAAGGTAATATACTACAGCTTAACAAACCTGATGCAATGTGCAGTAGTTTCACAAAATGCATGCAAGTTGTGATAGCAAGGGTGGGTGATTTAACATGGAGAACAAAGGGAGGGAGGACTCAATGCATCATTAAAAGGTAAACTAGTGCTCTAAATATATTATTCATTAGCAATTAATACCCCGTAGAAGTGTAATACACCTTTGTTAAAAAAGTAAAGTTTATGTAATTTTTTTTTTCTTATTATTTTTTTTAATCATTTATCCTGCAGACAGAATAAATATGTTAAAAACCACTGACAACTCAATTGTAATTTAATTACAATAATAAACTCATTCAATAACCTTGCATGCCTATAGCTGCAAAAGTCTGGCTGCCTATCCATCTGAAACAAAATCTGGCACAAAGTTCAGCCTCTGTCAGCACAAATAAACAACAACATTGAAGGGAAATTCCAGCCATGTGCTGCTTTGGGAGTTCACACTTCATTGTGACTGGTTAAAGCAAATATGTCAGATTTTCATGTTCGTCTAATCCTCACTTGGTTTGGTGGATAGTACCTGTGCTAAATATGGATCATAGTTTTACATAAGTTACATGGCAGTTTGGGGGGAAAACGTTGAGAAGAAAAGTACAAAAATACAAGATGTATCAGTGAGTTAGTTTTATAACTCACTGATACATCTTGTATTTTTGTACTCTTTCTTTTCTTCTTTAAACTTTGATTTCAAAATAAAGGTATTACTTATTTGTGTGTCTAATATTAACTAGTGTGTCATTCTTATCAAGTTTTGGCCCTTGTTTACATTATGGTTCTTGGTGAGTGATGGAATTAACACACGATAAATATACACCTGACAATACACAAAAGCACAACATAACCATGTCACCTACACTGCACATGGACACAGGATCAGATCACCATATCGCCCCAACTGTGACAAAACCTCCAGCAATAAGAGACCTCTGGAAATATCAGGTGCCACAGTGGGGTGCCAGAGACTCTAGTTGTATCCTTAGGCAAGGCACTTCCCCCACACTGCCTAGTATGACTGTGGTGTGTGCAGATGTGGTGGTGGCCTGCCTCCGGGGCAGCTGTAGCTAAATTAATACTTTGAAGTGACATCAAGTTAGAGGTGTTCTGCCTGTGTGCCTCTACTCCAGAGGAGTGTTCAGCAGTTGGTGACAAAATACACACATTAACTAGCAAAAAAAATGTTTTAAGATTGTCTGAAAACCAAAAACAAAAAGTGGCTAATGACTTGTTTGATAGCATCAGCTCCAGTTTAGTCAGTTCTTTATGGTCAGATTGTGTCAAAATAAAGATCAGATTAAAATGTAACTTGGGTAACAGAGCTTCAGAACAGTTATTATCACAGCCCCAGAGAATGTTGATGACATCAGTTGCAGAGTATCAATAGTAGCTCACCACCACCAAGTGTGGAGTGAATGAAACATTCACTGTAAAGTGCTTTAGGTGTTTTGAAAAGCACTATATAAATCCAATGTATTATTAGTCCCAATTGTCAGATATAACAACAGTTGATTTGTTAATGATCTTCAGTGAGGTGTTGATTGTTGCAGTGGTGTGGACTAACCACAGACTGTGTGGGACTGACCTAATGAGAAGGAGACTCTGGGTGTGACGCTACTGCCACACTGTGGCAGGAGCAGAGACAGCACCAGCAGACACAGCTCTGACCTCTGCATCTCTGACCACTGCATCAATGGTCTTGCATAAAAGGGCTCAGAGGGGGATACAGAGGGTCACAGAGGTGTACAGAGAGGATACAGAGGCACGGTGTGTCAGCGGAGTACAGAGGGGGAGTCAGAGAGGGGTACAGAGGGTCGGGGTACAGAGGACAGTACAGGCAGTCAAAGGGAGGTTCAGTGGGGTCAAAGGGGAAAACAGAAAGTCAAAGAGGAAGTCAGAGCGGTCAGGGGGTATATAGAGGGTCAGAGAGGGGTACAGATGGAGGACCACAGGTCGTCAGGCAGGAAGAGGCAGGGTCACAGAGGGTCAGGGAGCTTTGGGGGCGCCACGTGCTTTGGTCCCGACACTGGACCATCTTCTGACCTGTAACAGAAGAGAGGGACTGTGAGAGGAGCACTCTGGCCCGATACAGAGGTTGTGGAAAAGACAAATTAGTCACATCACAATGTACATTACACTGAACTGAAGGCTACAGTTCAAGGTGCACAATAATAATACATTCAAGAGCCACTGTAGAGGTCTGAAGTAGGCACCAAAAGATTTTTCAGTTATCACAGTAAGTGCAGCCTTTGCGACTTGACACTTGCGCCAACTCCAATTTGATCGCGCTGAACAATAGAAAGTCGGAAAGAGAGTCGTTACCTCTTGGTTTGAGTGGACTAGACTCATGGGTGAAGAAAATGAGAAACTGCCACAACAGACGTGCACGCGCTGGAGTAACCCAAGTTTTGAACGGAATGGTGTGTCATGCGCGCACAATTCTCCCGTAAGCCGACGCGCCAGCCCTAGCCCATCGCAAGCAGAGACACGGAGTCAGGTGTGTTCGCACAGATAAAGCCTGTAAAGCGGACAAAAGCTGAAACAAGTCCGTAACTGACCCCGAGTTGACGCGGAAGGGAATCAGCCAATCACTCGGTCCGTACGCACGCAACGTAGGTGGTTGGGAGTTGGAGCACAATGCGAGAGCAGCGGGCTTTTCTCTCGGCCTTTCCCCCACTTCTCCACAAGCATGCAGCACAATAACAAACCTATACGGAGCCTCAAGCCGTCCAGATCGAGCGCCTCCAGAGGAAAGCCTGATTATTACAGCTAACAAAGAGGCTGGATAATCTCAATTCTACAGCGTCTCCACAGCTGGAAGGGTACTGGGCTACAGTGTCTTCAGTGCAGAGAGCAGAGGCAAGGAAGCCGAGTTTACTGTCTTTATGTTATGATGACTAAGAACACTGTAGAGGAAGTAGAGCATTCAGCCTAGTGAAATCCGAAAATTACCCAAGGACAAACAGGGTCAAACTGGCACAACTGGTGGAACAGTGACAACTGAATACTCAGAACCTCCAGAATTCCCTGCCTGAGCTGCAGAGGCTGGGGTTTAGGTAGTGACCATTCAGGTCAGAGAGAGGACTTTTAGATTTAAACTAACTGGATTTGAGAATTTGAATTGGCAACCCAACTGAGGAACTCATGTGAAATTCATTCTACCTTCTGATCAAGTAATTATCTTGAGAAGCAAAATATAATTTTATAAGATCGCCAACTTGACCATCATGTCCTATGTGTTTGTAGCCTAATAATAAATCTCTATTGTATAGCAGAGATTAAAGTTCTATTTGGTTTGAGACAGTTCGGTCAAGTATTCTGGCCTACTTTAACTGAACACATTGTGGTACTGTCTATTCAAGTGTGCACACAGTTCCACTGTAAGAGGAGAGGTAGAGACAGAGGTATCTGGTACCACAGTAGTGCTATGGAAAGGCAGATCTGGCACAAATAACTATAATAACCAAAACTTGTTCTCAAGTAAGAGTAGTGTTACAACAAACAATACTAGTGAAGTAGAACTGAAAAGTAGTCATCCAAGAAATGATTCAAAGTATTTGGGAGAATGACTTAAGTAAAATTGACTGTTTGGAAGTAGCTGATTTACAAAAGAAAATATTGAATAATGTGCAAAGTTTGGATTTTTGGATGGACACAAAAATTAGACAAACTAAATCATAGAATGCTGCAACAAACACAAATATTCAAATCATCTCATATTGTTGCATAAAGCTTTTGTCAGAAGAGGGACCGAAACCTTTATTCAAGAAACTTAAAAAAAAAAAAAAAAAAAAAAAAAAAAAGTAGGAGTATGCTGCTAGAAAAGTACTCCGAAAAGTAAAATTGCTTTAAAAAGGTACTCAAGTAAATGTAACTGAGTACTACTCTAAAAGCAAAAGCACAATAGGCCTAATCATGTCTGGATATTGGCACCTGGTCACTGGGTTAGATCTCTTAAAGCAATGTTATATATGCCATGCATTCTCTGCAGCAAGAGCAAGTGCTCAGCAAAGCAGTTATTTGCATTAAAATATAATGTTGTTTTGAGTTCCGCTTGTAACAGACCGACTCTCTGTATGTGTTTAGTAAGTGTAAGTAAGTGAATTCTAGTTCAACAGTAAAACAGATGAATGGACTGACATTAGAATCTACACCGGGGTCTCCAACCTGTAGCTCTCCATTCCCTTTAAAGTAGCTCCCAAGGGAATTATACTGTTGTACTGAAGAACAAAAATTTTGTTAATGACTTGCCTATTACTATTGTAAATATATCATTTTGAAGCCCAACTTTGTGCACTAATGAATGGACAATAACTTATGTTTTATAGGCCTCTAATTGTACCCCAAGGCTTGCCCTCTTTCTTATAATTGACTCAATTTCTTGCAGCTGCTAAAATGAGAAGCTCTCTGGCATTTTTGGTAGCTCACCGGAGGAAAAATGTTGGAGACCCCTGATCTACAAAATGGAAAAGGGACAAATTCTATGAAGCATAAACAAAATGGACTGATTATTTGAATCCATAAGATCTGACTTTATGTAGGATTTCTTTGTTTGAGCAAATGTGAATAATTATATTAATGAGTGTAGCGGTACTCTTCCCACTTCCCAATCGTTTTATTATAAATGAAACTGAAAAAAAGCCCATAGTACGCTATTTTCTGATCTATGTTATGATGTTGTTTCCTCACCAGAAACAGACCTGGAGTTGTGTTTTGTTTCATTCACTTCACACATGTTTAACACACAAACCTTGCAATATTTAAAATGTGTTCTTCTCTCAGACTGAGAGCAATTATTATTCTTAATTTATTTTAGAGCCTATTTTACAAAACAAGGAGTTGTTTTGTAAAATAGGCTCTAAAATAAATTAAGAATAATAATTACAAAAAAAAGAAAAAAGGCAGCACTCACCCGAACAGTGTGATGGGCTTGTTTAGAGTGGCGGGTGGCTGCTCCCCCTGCTCCTGTCTCACACCTGTGCAGTGAGCAGGAGAGGGCTGCATGTGAGGCACAAGAACAGGCCGCGCAGCAGCATCGCTAATAAGGACTAAGAAGATTGACCAGGATTAACCATGACCTGGAAAAGCAAGAGGCTAACGGCTAAGGCTTTTGTCACCTGCATCAAACCTGGAGCTCTGTCTTTAAATGGCCCATATCACACTATTTTATTTTCAGATCTATGTTATAATGGAGTGTCCTCATCACAAACAGACCTGGAGTTATGTTTTGTTTCATTCACACATGTTTAACACACAAACCCTGCAAATTTAGGAAGGGTTCTTCTCTCATACGCAAAATACTCTGTGTGCTAAAATTCAAAATTTAAATCTGATGTAATGAGAAAGGCTTGATACTGATTACAGTACCACAGAAGCCAAATAAAGAAATGCTGCCCTACAAAGGCATAACATGTTTGGTCAAAAATGAGTTCATGTCATTTTGTTTGTACTTGAGAGCTCCTTTATCATGTGAATAAATAGCTCAAAATTGACCTTTGACCCTTATTTGTCAGTTCGTGTTCTCTGCCTTTGTATCATGAGCTAAAAATAAGGAGTCATGCAAAGGCAAACGGCAGTAACAGTGTATGTTTTATTTGTGCTTTAGTTCATAAATATATTTTATTTTAAAGTCAAACCTCTTGCCTCCTTCTTTTTGTTGCAGCCTTGGCACAGGGCCTGAACACATTCAGTAAATAAACCTTTGAATTCAATTATACTTCAATGATCTTTAATGTATGTAAAGTATTGTGTGTATTTATTCATACTGTACACACTCTACTGCAAAGTCACTTGTGTTAAACTGTTTCACTGTGTAAGTGTCGCCGCACGATCCTGATCAGCACTAAACAGGAAATCCAAAGCTCTTCTATGTCATTTCAAACAATCACATGATGACTGGAGCTTGGTGATGTTTTTTCTTAGAATGGATGGAAGTCTGGGCAAAATCAAGCAAATAATGATCAGGCCAGTTACTGACTTTGGCCTTTGCACCGCTCCTTATTTTTGGCTTATGATACAAAGGATGAGTACAGGAACTGACAAATATAAAATAACAACTTTTCACATACAAATATTTCTTCATTATAGCAACTAGTTGTCAAATGTTGGGAGCTCTACCTACTTTACTTTGGTCTGGACAAAATAAAAACTTTGAAGTAATTTTTCTCAGTTTCACACTCTGGAGAATTAATGCCTTTTGCTTTGTAGGGCAGGATTGCCATTATATTAGTACGTTTTAATCTGTTGTAAATAATTATAATGTGGGTTTATATAGTTCTGGTTAAGATAAAGAAAATCCCCTATTCTCCATCACCCATGTCCTGTTCATATAGACTCATTTCTTTCAATATCAGTATTTGGTCAAATGCGTCAAATCGTTTCAGTAGTTTTAGTAATTTTTTTCACAGTCATCAGACAAAAGAGAATGCGTGGATGTTAGTACTGGGTCACAAAAGTAATTCCGATGTGATGTTGTCTTTAAGGTCGGAGCTGATGAGAGCTGAGGATTTGAATATAGAACAGGGAGAGTGCGCTGCTGCTCTTTATCTAGACAAATGACTGTGGATATGAATGCATAGCACACAGTGTGGCACAGAGACGTGGGCAGAGATGACTCCTACGCTGTACCTGCTGCTCTTGGGCATCACTCTGAGATCAGAAGCCCTTTCTGTTGCAGGTAAGACACTTTTATAAAATACCATCTTTGACCTGGTTCACCTAATGTCCTCCTTCATCTGAGCTTGTGTGCCTGTCTTCACAGAGAAGAAGATCATCCCAGTCCACTCAAACACCACTGTCAGGTAGTACATATGTTTATTGTGCCTTTGATATGAATTAATAAAAGGAAAACTTGCTAAAGAAATACATAAAAAATAATACAGTGTTACTACATATATTGGACACAGAGAGTATATACGAGTATGTGCTTAGTAAGTGATATGCAGCTTGACCACAGTTTGCTCCCAGCAGGCAGCACATCATTGTGGCAATGGAAGAGGAGAGCAGAGTGCTTCAATCAGCCCTGCACCTATTTGGGAGACACTCCTCTACATCAGCTCTTCTGTTATTTCACAACAACACCTTTGAGCTCCTTAAGGGGGTGCTGTCTTCTTCAGCAGTGCAGCATGAGCTCAGCCTGCTGGGTCATGGCCCCAGTCCTTCCACTCCCACAGGGGGTGCTCTTCTCTCTGGATACACCGCAGATAAGCTGATCCATTTGCTCTGGGCTCTCCTATCTACTCTCCCAGGCAGGCTCAGCAGCATCACAGTGCTGAGCTGTAACCTGGGCCGGCACACACAGTTCACATCTAAAATACTGTACAGTCTCAGGTCTAGAAACATCCACACCACAGTGTCCTTCTTCTTCTCCCCTGTGGCGGTCAGTCCAGTAGGGGACATTCTCACTCATACAAAGGGTCGGTGGACATCTCATGACCTCAGACAGCAAATCACTGCTGAACTGGGCCTCAAGCCTGTTTGGAGAAGAGGTGAGCTGGGCTGTTCTGGCCCCCTATACAGGGAATATAAGGGTCCTGTGTTGTTCTCTCAGACTTTAGACTGGCCCAGCCATCCCCAAATGTTTGTTCCCAAGGCCCTACGCAAGAAGTATCCATGCATTGACTGTCTGGAAGGGCTGACATGGAGTCTGTTCTTTGAAGAGAGTGAGAAGCGCCGTGCCCCTGATTTCTCTTCAGAACAAGACCAAAAAAACCTGACCATCACATGGCTAAGCGTACCTCCACAGGCCACAAGAGTGTTCAAACATATCTCTAACATTCAAGACCTCCTGGTGGAAATCCGATACAGTGCCAGAGAAGAGATGTCCTCCAACCTGCTCTATGTTCTCAATGACTGTGTTTATAGAGTGCACTGGTTTAACCTGAGTGTGAGTCTGGTGGGGAAGTTCCTCCAGGCTGATGCTGCAGCAGAGAAGGAGCAGTTCCTGCAGAGCTTCAGTGATAAGGCAGGCACTCTCCAGAGCCTACAGCAGGGCCTCAAAGCCTCAAAATTCCATGAGTTCTGCAAACAGACCTTCCAGTTCGGCCACTGCAACTACAACTGTGAGCTGTGGGGACAGTATTTCATGGTCGCTGTGTTCTCTGTGTCAGTCATGAACTTCCGGGTCTTTTCCCTCTTCCTCATGAGCACCATCAGCTGTGAGGTGGGCCTGCTCCATGGAGTGGACTCCCATGTATGCACCTCCTTTGTGGGGGATGTGCACCCTATGATGAGTGAGGTGCCCTGGCCCAGGCACCCACGCAGGGGTTTCTATGGCGGGACCATTACAGAGTTCGAAATGGCTCCACAGGAGCAGCAAATATGGCTGGAACAGGTGGTGGCCAAAGAGAATGCACTGTACATTCAGGCCAAGCAGATTATGAGTGTGGTGGACCATGACCAACAGACAGAGCTGGAGATCTTCGGCCGCGTCAAGGTCATGAATAAGTATGTCTTTGCGTCCTACCTGGAGTTCTTCAGAGGCACCCCTGAGGGAAAAAAGCTGAAGACTGGATGTATCCTCACATCCCCAGAAAGTGTTCAACCATGACACAACTTCAACAGCACCCAGCAGAACAGAACAACACCAAGCAGCATCCAACAGCACCCAACGCAGCAGAGCAGTACTCAACTGCACCCAGCAGCACCTAATGCCACCCAGCAGCACACAACAGGACCCAGCAGCACACACTACCTAACACTACCCAATAGCACCAAGCAGCACACAACAGCACCAAACAGCACCCAGCAGAACCATAGCATTCATTTTTCTGTATTCTGTATTGTAAACCACCATATTAATTGCCATTATTCAAGAAATAGTCAAACTCCATTAACTGAATACTCACAATTTATTTAGAATAACACTTTTATTAAACTCAACCTTAAGTATAATGCTAGAAAGACCATGTTTTTTCATTAAAATGCTTTGGAATGATTGTCTGCTGGTAATAATAAAATATTTCAAAAAGTATATTTACTAAGCTCGCAATTAGTTCTTAAATGTAGCACTGCTGGTTGTGACTATGTGAAGCAGTTTGTGGCAGTGAGTGGCTAAGACGGGGTAGGAGCACATGCTGGAGAGAGTGAAGGGCTAAAGGGGGTGTGCTGTGTTGTCGGGACAGTTGTGTGTGCATGTGTATATAAGTGTGTGTGTGGGGGGGGGTGTTCAGGCCAGTTGTCGGGGCCTGTGTGTGTGTTTCTGTGTTAGTGTTTGGGAATGCAGAGGTGGTAGAGTAAATGGGACCGGTTGTTGAAGACGGTGTGGGGTCAGGGCCCCAAGGCTCACAGCAGGGCACAGCTGCAAGTTGAACCCGCACCCTGACTCAGGATGTTGTGCTGAGATGTGGCCAGTTGCTGGATAAGGCTCCAGAAGTGACTGAAGGAGATGCCTTCTCCAGAGCCCACGCCCATCTTCCTCAAGATCTCTGACAGACCTTGCTCTGAGCCAATGCCCTGAGAACACACAATACATGAACAGGTGAAGCTTTAGACAACAGAAAAGAGAGGAACCATAACCATAACAGAGAACAGGAACTGTACAAAACAGTACAAAAGAACCACAACAGAGAACAGCACAGAGAAACCACAACAGAGAACAGCACAGAGAAACCACAACAGAGAACAGCACAGAGAAACCATAACAGAGAATAGTACAAAGAAACTAGAACAGGGAACACTACAGAGGAACTAGAATAGAAAAAAGTACAGAGGAACTAGAACAGAGAACAGTAGTTTAATCTTTATTTGAAGGGACAATACACAGAGACATTAAGATAATAAAAACAGAGCCATTCCGCACCAGATAACAGCTAAAATAGCTAGTTTCCATCTGCAGTCCCTGATTTACAGAAATAAAAAGAGACTGCAGAGTACATGCTGCAAGTAGTCAACATGTACAGAGGAACCACAACAGGGAGCAGTACAGAGGAACCACAACAGGGAGCAGTACAGAGGAACCAAAACAGGGAGCAGTACAGAGGAAGAACAGGGATTAGTAGAACATCATCAACATTAGTACAGTGTATGTAATTTATAAAATTGCTCTGGAGTAAGCTATATGAGGTCACATGACCTCATATGAGGCCCCGTTGTGGCTCTGTAGGGCCCAAAACCTTACCTTAACCAGGTTGGGTAGCTGAGTAGACAGGAGGCCCTTAAACTCATCCGTTTTTAGGGTGGGGCTCTTGTCGGCAGAGGCAGAGTGGAACTTGGACACCAGCGTGTGGATGGCGTTCTCCAGGTCTGAGTACTGCACACAGACAATAAGTTTGAACACACTTTTGCATTTATCCTCATTGGAGATATCAAAACTATGAATGACACATTTCAAATCCACCCTTTTCTTTGATCACTGCTTTACACTCCTGACATCCCTTGACCCTGATAAGGCACACCTTGAATTAAAAAATAAAAATTTCAGGAGACTTCACAAAGCTCACCGACAGAAGGCCAAGGGTTTGTCAACAAAGCAAAGGGAGGATACTTTGAATAGAAAAAAAAAAAAAAAAAAAAAAAAAAAATATATATATATATATATATATATATATATAAACGTCATATATTTATTCTGTCTGTTTATTCATCTAAAATGTAGAAAGGTAGAAAGTTGTAAATAATACAGAAGGAACACTGAATGAGAGGGTGTGTTCAAACCTTTAACTGGCAGTATATGTGGGTTAATATATTCAAATAATACATTATTTGAGTAATGGGAGCCTGATTTTGGTCCCCATGGAGTGATGAATACATGATGGAAACACATTATTTTATGCATTCTATGAGTAATTCAATTTCTATTTGCAATGATACATCATAAATAAAACTTCTGCCTAGGCAAACCAAGACGTGGCTTGCCACGAATTGCCTTGCCCAGTGACACAATGTATGCAATACCGGTGGGGATTCTGCTACCACCAACTTCTGTCATGCGTCAAGCGTCCCAGTGCTGACAGCGTGGTCCCTGCGGCTCAGCGTTGGCACGTTTGCGACAGTTATTTCATGTATGTGGCCCGACCGCCTCGGAGCCGCGCCTTTGCTTAAGTAGCATGGCACATGCCAAGACAGGCTTTCTGGGCGGCAAAGATAGTTACTTAGTCTATGCCTAGTCTAGGCCCTACTTAAGCCTAGAACAGACACAGGGGCAACTATAACAGACATAACCGTGTGGCCAGACGTCTCCTTCATCATGACGCATAGGCCCTACTGTGGCCCAACTCGCGTTCTAAACTAAAGCATAGATCAGAGTAGACCGAAGAGATAAAGTTCTCCACACGCAGCTTTAGGCGATACAACTATGCGCTCTAAAGTTTTGGCACACATAGCTATATACTTAAAAAAAAGACAACTACCTACCTGCGGCATGTTGCGCTGTGAGGGGGCGCTGCTGCTGCTGCTCACTTTAAAGAATGTGCGTATCCAAGTGGAACGAGGACCAGGTTCCCAGAAGAGCCGTGTACCGTGCGGCTTTTCGCAGTGAGAGGCGGAGGGAGAGAACCACTCTTGCTCCTGGCTGATGTGCAGTTTGTTTGCAGACTGTGGATACGCGCCACACCCTAGAGCTGCTCCAAATACTCCACCCACGAACTGTCACAAAGTTTAAAACTACAAAACTTGAACACTGAATTAGTGATGCTATATGTCTATGATAAAAGCAATAGATACAACAGGAGTGTTTTATTTAAGCTTTTGCAGGCTACAGTCAAAAGAGCAAAGAATACGCAATATTAAACTAATGAGTAACAGACGCTCTACTCCTAACCAAACACCGCCTCCTCCTAACCTCCAGAGGGCGCTGCGCTGTGCCGATATGATGCGCATGCGCAGAGCGGAGGGGATCGGACACGTCATGTTTGGAGTGGATGTAAGTTGTGCGCATGCTTCACCGAGGACTGTCAACTCTGTTATCTGAAGAGAACGCGCTGAAGGTAAGGCTCCATCATTTTTCTGTCATTTAGGAAAATATTTAGGGTATTCTGGGATAGCTCTGGAGATTTATTATATTAAAAGTGACTTTTTCTCATAACCGTAGAAATCTAGAACTGAGCTTTATGTGCACGTTCTCTGGATGCGATTCCCAAAGTCCACGTAAGCGTAATTTCCAGAGGCTGAATGAAAGATGAAGTCTTTTCAAGAAAGACAGTTTTACTAAATGTTATATTAAAGGCTTCACAATATATAGAACATGCACTTAATTCGAGCAACAGTGGCATTTACCAGCCGCTGATTCCGATATGTGTTGACGTATCGGGAAGGTTAAAGGTGTAGATGTTGCCTGGTGGTGATGGCAGTAGTAGCTGAAGTTGTGCTCCCCTCTCGTTTGTGCAGATGATGACCGCGCTGCTCCTCTCGCTCCTCCTGCCCCTGCTCGGCCTCTGCACCGCAGAGGACGGCGCTCGCCTCCTGGCCTCCAAATCTCTGCTCAACCGCTACGCCGTGGAGGGCCGAGATCTCACCCTGCAGTACAACATCTACAACGTGGGCTCCAGGTGAGAGAGGACCGCACGACTGACTGTGCTGTGCCACCGCAGGCCTACTTATTTAGTAGAGTGTTTTTCCCACTGATCTGAAGATTGGTGGCTCAAATCCCACTCTCGGTCACCTGACATAATTTGTGGAGCATTTGACCCACAGGTTGGTGGTGTAATTCTAGCTCCCACAAATGAATGCTGTCGTTGTGTCCCTGGGGCAATATACTTAACCTTCCTCTGCACTTGTGTCTGTGCACACTGGTGTATGAATGTGTGTGGGTGGTTCCTTGATGTAAAGCTCTTTGAGTGCCTCAAATGTGTAAAAGCGATGTATAAAAAGTTAACCATTTTACAAAGTAGTGGCTCAAATATAGAGTAAAGTATTATCAAGTAAGTCTTGACATAACATCTGATTTATAGTTTGAGGTATATGTAAGTGTACTTGAGAGGACAAAACAAAACATAAAAAATAATCCACAAAATGTGTTATTTTCAAAGGATAGACACAAAAATGGAAAAAAAAGTGGTGTGACCTTTTCTTACTTACGGACTTATTCATGGTGGGAAGAGTAATCAAAACTTTTACTCAAGTAAGAGTACCATTACAATGTCAAATATGCCATGGAAATAAAAGTTAAAGTATACTGTAGGCTTGTTGAAACGAATGAAAATCAGATACTTATTGATCTGAATATTGATATCTGAATTAGACTAATTTGAGCAGGTATCAATACAAAAAGTCATTCACAGGACAGAAATGAACCTTTCCTGAATAGCTTTACGTATGTGATCTTATACTTCTGATACAGATCAAGATAATTTTAGACAAGTAGACCACTATGCTTGATTGAGCTAAAACACAGGTGTAAGACAGCATGGTAATAGAAAAGTACTAATGATTTAATGTTGGAAATCACATTCTGTTGTCTAAATAAAGAGTGTTTTTTTAATTATTGTTTTGGTATCTAAATTCGTTTTGAGTATCTTGCTTCGTATCAAAATCAAATTTGAAAAATTTGTGTCATGACAACACTAGTAGGGCTGTAGGCTTTGGTTGGTTAGATTGATTAGTCATTGGTGTGTTATTTGACCAAAATGTATATTGAGCTGCTAGTCATTTTATTTAAACTATAAGGATGGGACAATAGTTGAAAGGAAAGTGAGTAATTTGAGTTGGCTGAAGATTTGATATTATATACAATACATTGTTTCTTAGAACTTTTAAAGTTTTGTCAGTATGAATAAAGTGTGTGTATTGGACGGGGTCTTGCACCTTTGGGATGATACTTAACATCAAAACGATGGCCTAAATGTTGTTTTCTATGACAATGAAAATGACATCTTAAATCTTGTATTTGTTTTTCAGTGCTGCTCTTGAAGTGGACTTATCTGATGACTCTTTTCCCCCGGAGGACTTTGGAATAGTTTCAGGAATGCTTAATGTGAAATGGGACAGGATTGCTCCGTATCCTTTCCAAAAAAAAAAGGTTTTCTTAGAATTTGGGTCACATTTAGAAGTTTCCATAAGAACTGACAACAGTCATCTTCTGAGAGTTTTAAATTAAAAAAAAAAATAATAATAATAATAAAATATATATCTATATATAAAAATAAATACGTTTTAAAAAATCTAATAAAATCTAATATAATCTCAAAATGAGAACTTCAGTTTGTCATCTGGACAAAAGTTTATTTGGTCGAATATATTTCACAGCTCATCCAAGCTGCTTCTTCAGTTCTGGAAAGATGCTTGTAGACACTGCCTTTTATCTGCTGGAAGGGAGGAACTAACTAAATTGAAACTACTCTGAAACTAACACGCTACTTGTTTAGTGTTTCTCTTCGTTAACTAGGGCTGTTGAGCTTGCACTGATTAGCATAATCATTCAGGGTTGTAATGGATGCTTTCACACCTCTGGGCCTGACCTGGCTCAGAGGTGTTTCAGAGTAGTTTCATTCATTTCAAAACTCTAATTGCAGTCCTGGAATTGCCCAACTCTATTGAACTAAAGATAAAAGGAGATGTTAACTTAAACTACTGGTTCATGACCTCACATGGTAGAACAGAGCATCTTGAGCTTTGGAGATGTAGACCGATTGAATTCTCCTTTATGAGTAATCAAACGTGTGAATGAAACACAACACAACTCCAGGTATGTTTTTGATGCGATAACAGCATTAAAACATAACTAAAAGCTCACAAGCCAATTTTGCATAGTATAGGACCCTTTTTAAATCTACAGTTTATAAAGCCAGTAACCTGTTGTGCTCACTGTCCCTTGACCTTCTTGTTCAGAGCCAGTAATGTGTCTCATACAGTAGTGCTGCGGCCGCTCAAGGCTGGCTACTTCAACTTCACATCTGCGTCAGTGAGCTATGTGGCACAGGAAGGAGGGCCTGTCGTGGTAAGTCTGTCCCGAGTCAAATGGTAGAGTGTGGGTAGTACCCTTTTATCCACATTCACCCTCTCGTCATTCCCCCCTCCTAACAAGCCCCTCTCTCCTCTCCTCATGCCCCGTCTCCCTGTCTCAGGTGGGATACACCAGTGCCCCAGGACAAGGTGGTATCCTGGCTCAGAGGGAGTTTGACCGCCGCTTTTCCCCCCACTACGTAAGGCACAGCTCCAGAGTAACATTTTTATATTCAATTTGTTGGGTTGCAAAATGTTAAGAATTTTCAGTAGAAATCTTGGATTTGACCATCTGCAAGAAAAACTTCACACACTGCTTTTATGTGACTGAACGAAATCTCATACCACAGTACAAATATATTGTATAAGCAGCTGTATAAGCAGCTGTATAAGCAGCTGTATAAGCAGCTGTATAAGCAGCTGTATAAGCAGCTGTATAAGCAGCTGTATAAGCAGCTGTATAAGCAGCTGTATAAGCAGCTATCTAAGCTAGCTATACAAAAAAGTCCCATTGACATGACAGAAATGAACCTTTCCTGAATAGATTTAGAATGATGTGAAGCTGCATCAGAAGTACTATGGAATCTGACAAATTACACATATATAAACCCACATGGTAATGTAACTGAAAGTACCACGATTTAATGTTGAAAATGGCATTCCATTGTGTGTGTGTTTTTTTTGTTTTTTTTGTTTTTTTGCTGCGCTATTGAAATTAGTATTGAAATTGAGTTTGTTGTTGAAATTGTAGTATGTAGGACAGTGCTATTTTATACAAGAATTTTTAATAATCTGTGTATTTAGCAGTTTCTTTCATCATGTTATTGTGATGGAAAAGGTTAGCTGGTTCTTTGAGTAACCACCCTCTATGTCCCTGTATGCTGCAGCTGGACTGGGCTGCGTTTGGAGTCATGACCCTGCCCTCCATCGGCATCCCCTTGCTCCTCTGGTACTCCAGCAAACGCAAGTATGACTCATCCAAAGCCAAGAAGAACTGATGCCCTTCACCCCGATGGACGATGAGGACAGCAGCTGAGCATCTAAGGAGCCTTCTATTGGACATATTTTCAATACTTTGTAATTACAGGAATGACAGATTTTCTACAGAACTGTGGAGATGTGTGGGTATAGATGTGTGCATGGGGCCAAGTAGTGTGTCTGCGGCAGCAACAGTGTGTGTTCTAATGGACTGAGCTGTGCTAGCAGAATCTAATCTTGTACCTTTTCATGTTGAGCAGGCCGTCAAAGGCATTTAAGGAGCAATATTATGCAAAATTTTATTCTTGAAGAGTTTTTCAGACTAAAATTTAGTTTTTTATACCAGTACAAGTAAACATGGCTAAACTGTATGTTGTTTGAACACCATCAACTGTCCAATAGCTTTTTTGTCATTTTAGTCCAAACTGCAGTTTTAAGTTCTTGGTGCACAACACTGTAATCAGAAACACCTGGCTGTTAGATCAATCAGTTTTTATACCGCAGACCCTGGACGTCCTCCCCCCTCACTCATCCCCTCATTCACTTTTGCCCAGTTGAACAGCTCTGTTTGAAATGGTTAGCCGCAGAGCTTAGTTTAGTCTCACTTTAAAGAGACGTGCTTTTTTCTGGTGTTAAATAATGTGCATCTCATTTGTAGAGAATATTACACTTTACTGTAAAATAGGGATCTTTTCTTAAGGTTTAAGGTTGGGTTAAGGCTAACAACTTGACAACAGAAACTAATTTGCTTCCTTTTTAAAAGTGCAGAACTGTGCTGCTGTCCCTGTCTCTTCTCAATGGCATTTCATGTAGCAATCAATTTAAAATTTTTTGAACATTTGTGTATCAATACAATGAATATTTCAAAGTTTTGGAGGTAAATAAGCAGAGAGCACCCAAGCCATAATTGCAGGATTCCACAGAATTGCAGTATGTTTACGATAAGGGAAAACTCAGTTAAGATCATTCAAGGTAATTTTGCATAACATCTCTCCTTTCAATGTTTTGCCATTTGGGGTAAGTAACTTAAAACAATACAAAGAAGTCCAAAGATCCATGAATAAATGTTCAGTCCCCTTTTAATAGCACGTGACTACAGTAGTGGGCACTCTGAAGCCCATCACACCACTTGCACATGCACTGTTGTCTATATTGGGTTTGTAAATTATTTTTGAAAATGGCATGACTTATTGAACTTTTTGTTTAATAAAATCACACACAATAACATCTGAGAAACTCATAACTTCATAACAATGAGTAAGGTATAAGAGTTCAAGAGTGATTTGTAGACACCCCTGTAAAGCGAGAAAAAAGGATCAGCAGTTTTCAGATTCTAGAATGTGATTGTCATACTGCCAGATGGGCTCAAGAGCCGCATTTCCCTATCGATTACATTTGTACTTTGCCATGAAATACCCAAAAAGTAAAGTCACAAATGTTAAACCTGATTTTCCTCATTTTAGCTGCCCTTATCTGTGTTTAAGATTACTGGTCTATAGATTTTTTTTCCCTCTTATGAAAATGCACAGTACAATGAATAACAACATATTTTGCAGATGTACAGCTATTGTCTACAGTACACTACAGTAGAGGTGTTTTTTCAGTGCAATCAAAAAAATAATAAAAATAAAATAAAAATAAATAAATAAATAAAACCCTAGGCTCCTGGAGTCTAAAATCTGCAACCCAAAACCCACCAGAGACCCTTCACACTAAGATACAAAGGAAATCGTCACCAGCACCAGAGAGACTACAGGGCGTCTGTGGCGCAGGTGGTGTGCCACTTTGGGGAGGCTCTCTGGTACAGGTGATGTATCTCCCCGCTATATAGGCTCTCTGGTGCAGGTGACCCTCTCTCTCAGTTTAGGCTCTCTGGTGCAGCTGCCGCATCTCTCCTCCCTTTAGGCTCTCTGGAGAGGCAGTTAGAGGAAGTGAAGTTTCCGCATTCTCCGTGCGCTCGGAGCGTCGTGTCCACACACGTCTTCAGCAGACCAGGGTACCCGGACCCTGCCGCGCCGCGCCGTTTACTGTGAGTTCGGCTTTTGTTTCTCGGACATTTGTGACGGTTGTATTTTTACCCCTCTACCCTGGGAAAGGAAACTCATCCAGCCACATAGGCGTCATGACTCCAGCAGGTAACGCTCACAGAAAGCCCCGTGCTGCTGCTGGGATGTCAGACAGGCTTCTATTTGGAGTATGCTCGTATTGAACCTGCTTTCTTTACTAAACTAATTAATAATTTCTTATTAGACCTAAAATCAGGAGTTGGTCTTTATGCCTTTATGA
This sequence comes from Boleophthalmus pectinirostris, assembly GCF_026225935.1. Classification (NCBI taxonomy): domain Eukaryota; kingdom Metazoa; phylum Chordata; class Actinopteri; order Gobiiformes; family Gobiidae; genus Boleophthalmus; species Boleophthalmus pectinirostris. Next base: position 204,164 of record NW_026571175.1, read on the forward strand.
AACTGTTTTATTAATGTGTTTCTTCTGCTTTAGAATTTATTGTAATATCTAAAACTATTTATTTCCTAGACTACACACCTCTTTCTGTTCTCTTCTTATTTCGGGGCGTTAGATGCCACAACATACGTGGCTATGCTGTGCTGCACTGTGGCCTTATCCTTTTTATTGCTTGTTGCTTCCACAATTTGTGATTCATTGCTCATCGTCAAACTGGGTGAGGTGTCTTGCCCAAGGGCACAACTGCAGTGCGTAAAGTAGAAAACAAATGTGATGCATTGTCTTATGTCATCCACACTGCAAAGGCTGCAATGGCCTTACCTGTCAGGAGAAAAAACAAAAAAAGACATACAAAAACAACTTATAAGATGACAGAGGGAGCAGTTCACATGTCATGAACACAACCCTTACCCGTAAAGGCATCTTCTAAGAGAGTTCAGGATTTTCCTTGTCACACAACAGCCACATTGTTCGAAATATATATTTGAGCCTTTGAACATTTACTTTGACCACTTATACATGAGCACACAGCACCACCTTGTGGCGTAAATGGGTAACATCAGCGCTAGAAAGGCACTAAATAAACAGCAATAAACATGTGGAAATTATAATGTAACTGAGTGACTGCATAAATACAAGATAGATCAGTTCAATAAGTGTAATCCCATACTGAGGAACAATGGCTGCACTCTTTTCATTTCATTTTACTTGAAATAAGCAGAGGTGGGTAGTACTCAGATACATGTACTTGATTACCTAATGAAATTGTACTTTTCAGAGTACTTTTCTAGCATATTTTAACTCCAACTTGAGTAGTATTTTTTTTAATTGAAGTAACAGTACTCTTACTCTTGAGTAAAGGTTGTGGTTACTCTTCTCACCACGTCTACAAGTGATAAAAGCTTTATGTTGACAATATGAAATGATATATTTTAGACATTTGTGGTTCTTGCAGCGCTTCTTCAGATATGATTTAGTTTGTCCAACTTTTGGGTCTATCCTTTGAAAATACCAAATTTTGTACTTTATATTTTGTTCTTCAAATTACATTAATTTCAAATTATTAATCATAAGTCTCAATTCAACAGTTCCTCTTTAAGTTACTTTTACTTGAGTAGTTTTTCCAAATATTTTTTTACATTTTTAACTGAGTAATTTCTTGGACCACTACTTTGTATTTCTACTTAACAGTAACATTATTTTTAAGCAGCGTTACTCTTAACACATTTTTTGGGTGCACTCCCACTTCTGGAAATGCACCACCAAGGAACATTTTTCCAGATCTCCAACCATGATCTTACAAGAGGAGGCCTCCTATACTGTAGTGAGCATGTTGTTGTGTCCTTACACTCATTTGAATACTCCACTTGCTTTTATTATTGATGCTTATCTCACCTGTGCCAAATTCTTTACATAGTTATGCTGTTGTCACTGAAGCCACAATAATGTTGATCAGCCTGATAAAATATTCCCTGACTGTGAGACATTGAGCTGACAGTGTAAGACCGAGTCGGTGAGAGCCTGGCACATGAAGCCTTGAAAAACACATCAGTCTTTTTTTGTGTGTAGGCCTGACACCAGTCAGAGGGGACACAAGGTTCTTCACATAGGCCAGTCAAAACAGACACAAACACACGTGTGATTAAATATAAAAAAGTAAAAGATTCTTCATGGAGATAGATACTTTTTATAACTTTGGATGCAAGGATCCAGCTTTTTCAGTTCCAATACGATTCCCGTACTGTAGCTGTATCTGCTGATACTGTTTGTAGAGGTGAAAGCCCGCTAACAGTATTTACAGTACAGTATTTACCCAGTTTTTCAGTGCCATAAACATGAAAAGGAAGTGTGTGACCTCCCTCCCTCATCTTGCTGTTGAGGTCACTTTTAGCAGTCCAGTAGACATTAATTACAAGAAGTACAACCAGCCATACCTATACCTAACACAACCTGCAAAAGTGTTTACTCAATGAAAGGGTAATCGCACCAGAGCAGACTCACCAAGGCTGAGACTGAACATTACTGGAAAGTAGAGCCCGACTGATATGGATTTTGTTGTGGACGATATGAAACCGATATAATGGGAGTTGGAGCTGCCGATAGCCGATATAATCACCGATATATTTAGTGATGTAAAAATTCACTGTAAATCTTGAATTGATTAAAAAACTTAGGTTTGGCTCTAGTGAATTCTAAATTGGGTTTATTTAGGCAACATTTATTGTTATTTTGACTCTTTACATACAGTAGATTGGCCTAATGGCATTTTTGCATCACATTCTAGCTACTGTTACTGTCACTGCTAGTGATTCCAGTTTTTTTTTTTTTTTTTTTTGGAGAACCGGCTCGGCTCACTAAAGCAGCTGGCTCTTTCGGCTCCCAAGCGACTCTTGAGATTGTTTTGTTGCAAGCAGGACTGAACCAGGACTGAGTGTCGGGACTCGGTTTCTATCTTTCTCCTGCACTCGAGTCCAAGATTAGTCCTGGTTTATTCATTTTATGCTGAACTGCAGCCAAATATGCACTTTTTTATCCTATGCACACGCAGATTTCTGAAACTTTCGTTTTCAGCCACTGCTGCTGTCAAACTACGGGTCTACATGCGGCATGAAGAGAAAAAGTGAGAAAAAGAGAAAACACGGCTCCCAATAAGAAACATGCTCCCGTTGTTCGCTTCAAAGAGCCGGATCTAAGAGCCGCTTCGATCGTGACCGACCCATAACTCCTAGCTAGTAAACTATCGCTATTAGCCTTTAGCCGTAAAAACGTGCGCACCGCGGTAACAAATATACAGCCAATATAGTCACTTTACAATAGGCCAATAGAAAACAGCCTGTTTATGTGTGGGAGCTACAGCAGCTAATTGCTAACAAAACCTAAACTAGCTTCAAAGTCAATGTATTTCCAACACTCACCACTCACACAGGCTCCTCCTCACATCACAAGTCTGCACTAATAAATGTCCTTTTAATCCAGACTCAAACCGATTGTCCGAAAAAGAAAATTATCTCAGTGTTGCGCACCGCTGTGGGTGTAAACAAACACACGCGAGTGAAGTGACGTCACTCTGGTGGTGTGTTCAGGGACAGTACGGACACAGACACAGACAAATTACACCGTAGATAAATACTGATGCGGAGCCACATATTAGGACATTTATCTGTCTGTAAATTGGATTAAATGAACATAATGTAGAGAGTCTAAGCTTTATAATGAGATATAACATGCCCACGTGAAATATCGGCCCATATCAGCAAGCATATCGGCCGATAGCCGGTATGTCTCCAGGTGCCCATATTGGCCGATAATATCGGCCAGCCGATATATCGGTTGGGCTCTACTGGAAAGGCATATGGGAGAGAGAGGTATCACAAAACGCTGATGCAGAGTGGCTCCCAGAGACCACAGCAACCTTGAACAGAATCCAGTCACCTTAACAGTGGCAATGTAATATATATCCAAATTACATCCAAAATTGTAGCATTTGTACTTCTCGTGACAAAAATATAACCAGTAAAAAGTAAGAAACCAAATCTGAATCTTGGGCTCACTTCAGAGGACTGCAGGGTCCTCAGTGATGTCATCACATGAGGAAAGACAAAACGGCCCTTTAACTTGGTTTTACTGAATGGCTTTGATGAAAGCAGGCTATACTGTAAAACTGTATTTAAGACATTCTTAAATACAGTTAATTTGTGTTAATTTTGAAAACAGTTTAATATGTTTATGCCAAGGTTTGTAAAAAAAAAAATTAATAATAATAATAATTTTAATTACATTTTTTAAATTTTATTTTTAATAAATAATTTGTGCAAGCAAATGTTATTACGGATTTTATGTGTGACCCATTTCATCAATGACATTTTAATACTTTAAAGCTATAATATTCTTTCAAATTTGGTTTCTTCTTCCAAATGTGTATGTTATAACTAAAATAATATAGTACAAAGTAGGCCTGTAACGATAACAGATTTTGCTGGACGATTAATTGACCGAGAATTTATTGCGATAAACGATAATATTGACATTATAAGACAAACAAAAACAATAGGCCTAAATAAAACAGACTTGTTAACATAGGACTAGCCTAATGTGTCTGGCTCACAGCAAGGACTTGTTCATAAAAATGCACTTGAAAAAAACATTGCTGAACCAAATACAACCAAAGCAATAAAAAAGTTTTTCTTTACAAGCTCTAAAGACATTACAAGCCATGAACTTACTTCCAAACTAGAAGAGCTACAGCAAGACAAAGACTGTGAATGGTACTAGATCACACCACAGTTTCATTTCTCTGTCAAATGGTAAATTAGAAATGAGGAGAATATCTCAAGATCATTTATGAACTGAAGTGTCAGTTTGTGAAATACAAAATGAGATTGTGTCAGATTTCTCTCTGTACCAGCAGGTCAGTACATGCATGTATTTATGACATCAGGTGGTTGGGAATATTTCAGAGTGTTCAGATGAACATGGTGATGTTTATGTGAGATTCATGAATGGAGATGATTGAACCCTCATGTGTTCTCCTGAACATCAACAGAACCATGTTGGGTCCCATTTCAGCACAGAATCTGTTGTATTAAGGCACCAGAAGTTCAGAGGAGAAGAGCACAAAATTATCACCTTGACACTGCAGGTTATGACAGGATCCAAACATGACTTCTGAAGTTCATTAGTAGTTAGGAACACTTAGTGTGCAAGATACAAACACACATGATCTACATGGAGGTGGCAAATATTTTTCCAGTATGTTGGTATTTTCCGCTGAGGTTGTTTTTCACACTGAATTTTTAAAATGTAATTTCTAGCAGTTGAACAAATAACAGACCAGATTATTGTATTTTGGTAACTTTTGTGTCCGTATCAATTTTTTCCTTTTTAATATTATTGCCTTCTTGTAATATTTTTATGCAAGTAGTTGATAGCCAAGGTCAGTTAACTACAATCAATTAACGAATCTGCCCAGGGACTAGAGGTGGAAATTAGCACTGGTGCTACAACCTGGTACAATGCATCTCTCCTGTTAAGGTTAATGTAAAAATTGTGCGCTGTCCCTGTTTCAAAAAAAAAAAAAAAAAAAAAAAAAAATAAAAAAAAAAAAAATATATATATATATATATATATATATATATATATATATATATAAAAAAATGTGTTTCTCACCTTCCATGGTGGTAGGTCTCTCTCACCCTCATTCAGCTCGGGTCCTCTACCAGAGGCCTGGGAGCTTGAGAGTTCTGCGCAGTATCTTTGCTGTTCCCAGTACTGCACTTTTCTGGACTGAGATGTCCATTGTTTTTCCCGGTATCTGTTGAAGCCACTCTTCCAGTTTGGGGGTTACAGTCCCGAGTGTCCGATCACCACAGGCACCACTGATGCCTTTACTTTCCAGGCTCTCTCCAGCTCTTCCTTGAGCCCCTGGTATTTCTCTAGCTTCTCGTGTTCCTTTTTCCTGATATTACCATCGCTTGGTATTGCGATGTCCACCACCACGGCTCTGCTCTGTTTCTTATCCACCACCACTATGTCTGGTTGGTTCGCCATCACCATTCTGTCAGTCTGTATCTGGAAGTCCCACAGGATCTTGGCTCGGTCATTCTCCACAACCTTTGGAGGTGTTTCCCACCTTGATCCTGGGGTCTCCAGCCTGTACTCTGCACAGATGTTTCTGTACACTATGCCCGCCACTTGGTTATGTCGCTCCATATATGCTTTCCCTGCCAGCATCTTACACCCTGCAGTTATGTGCTTGACTGTCTCAGGAGCCTCTTTGCACAGTCTACACCGTGGGTCTTGTCTGGTGTGGTAGATCTGGGCCTCTATTGCTCGAGTGCCCAGGGCCTGCTCCTGAGCAGCCAGGATCAGTGCCTCTGTGCTGTCCTTCAGACCAGCCCCTCTCAAGCCATTGGTAGGATTTCTTGATATCAGCCACTTCAGTTATGTTCTGGTGGTACGCCCCATGTAGGGGTTTGTCCTGCCATGATGGTCCCTCCAGCATCTCTTCCTCTGGACCCCACTGTCTGAGACATTCTCTGAGCACCTCATCTGCCGGGGCCTTGTCCTTGATGTTCTCAAGGAGCTTGGATGTTTCATCCTGGACAGTGGTTCCCACACTCACTAGTCCTCGGCCCCCTTCCTTCCGGCCTGTGTACAGTCTCAGGGTGCTGGATACCCTGCAGGGATTGTAAGCTGGCCAAAGGAGGATATATATATATATATATATATATATATATATATATATATATATATATATATATATATATATATATATATATATATATATATATATTATAGAATAGGTTATAGAATCAGAGACTTTGTGATTTAACAGGCAGAGTTTTCCAATTGTAATTTGCTTTTGATCAGTTTTTCCATCAATACTATCTTAACTTTTGTTGCTTTACTTATACATCATGAAAAACTGTTTCTTTGTGAGATAACAAATGATCTTCCTCAAATAAAAACAGAATAAATAATGCAAACAAAACTTTTTCATGATTTTGTAGTTAATAGTAGTTGTTAGTTAATAGTTGAATTTTCTCAAAGGATTAATGACACTTTTCCAAGTATTGTACCACAAATAATCTTCAATTGTCTTCCCTTATAACAAGCAAATAGTGTTTCACTAGCTAGGACCACACCAACAACGACATAGTGCGAAGAAGTTTATTGATAATGTACGAAGCGAGGCAGAGATGGCTGGTTGAGACTATGGGTGGGGGCTCCGTCTCAATCTGCAATTGGCCCAGCCAGAACGGGACCCCCCTTGTAGGGGTCTTATGACTGAAAGACAAAATGGAGATGGGAGGGTGGGGTCGAGTTCGCAGAGACAAACTGGGATGATGGGAAAGGCAGCTACATATAGGCTTCTGGGAAATTCGAGCCGTGGTGGAGGTGAGTTGTGGTTCGCTGGTGAGAGGAGAGGGCAGCTGAGGCGTGGTCCTGCTCCTGAATCTCACTTCATCATATTAACTACATTTAAGTCTATTAAAGATAATTGAACCATTCTGCAGGTGGAAAAGTACCTAAACTACCAAAAATGACCCATGAGACTCATTTTCAAAAATTCCATTTGAAATGAAGGAAGTTAATAGTAGATGTTTTTATTACTTTAAACTAATCAGAATATGCCAAAGTTTCTCTGGTCAGAACCAAAGAAAGGGCCAAAAAGATCACATTTGGTCTGTGACCATATTTGGGGCTCTACATCATTCACATGAAAGCTCAGAAAAGTCTGAGATTGTTGTCAGGAATGGCCATTCTCTCAAATATTCAGGTTCAACACTTAAAACAAAAAAATTTGAAAATTTGAAAAATAAAAAATTGAAAAAACAATTGAGCAGCAACCAAATGTGAGATTTTGGGGGCTCACAGTGCCCCCCTTAATAAAGATCCCCAATACCTGACAACAGATTCAGAATCTATGACCAAGAACCTACAATAATACACATTTTCAGCTTCCTATTTCCTATTTCCAGCAGCTCTATTTTTGATGAAGTTCTGGTCTCTCAAACATGATTATAATTTAAGGCTTCAGAGAAAGTGAACATGGCCCCAAAATTTCAACGGGCCATAACTCAGGAACGACTCAAGGGATTGAGCTAAAATTTGAAATTCTTTCATTTGGTGATTTTTGAAATTTTTAGAGATTTTTTCAGCCAAATCTGAGATGGCTCATAGGGGAGATTCCTTGAAAATGGCTGATTTCATATGGACTGACCCAGCTTCTGGACTCAATTTATTCTTAGTTATACAAACACTGTACATGATTATTGGTGTTTTGGTTCTCAATACAACTATCCAATCAGAAAGCAGAATGAGCCTCATGAGTCTCTCATTTGGGTTGCCAGCTTCCATGCGGAAATCCAATGTGTTTAAACCTAAAAATCCCTAAACCCCAGTACCTGCATCAACCATGAGTCAGTGCTAGTGCAGCCTCTGCAGCTCAGGGAGGGAATTCTGGAGGTTCTGAGCTTTCACGTGAGACGTGGCCTGTCCATATGCTGTGAATAGGCAGCACCGGTTCAGTTGTGATTGTAGTTCCTTCTTTAAAGAATTGTAAAATTGCAGGATACATACAGCTCCTTGAATGATGATGCAAGTGTATTTACACGGAAATCTGAGTTTATTACGTTGTGGGTTATAATGCTGCTGTTTGTTTTTGTCTTTGAAATGGTTAATTCTATGGCAAGAGTACATGTTCTTCATATAAGACTAATGATTATCAGAACACCATTATAATTATTTTAATAACTCATTTCCACCAGCTTCAAGTCCAGCTCCTCTGACCTTCTCCAAAGTCATCACTATTAGCACTGCTGCTGTATGCTTTTAGATAGGACTGCTGGTCTGATAAGCAGCAAAGCTGTTTCCAGCCTCCCAGAGCAAGGGCCTGTTGACTTGTTGGTGCACATGAACACTTAACATTTTAGGCAGAGGTAGGTAGAGTAGCCAAAATGTGTACTCAAGTAAGAGAGACAGAGGAAGAGAGTTACATTATTGATCCCGAGAGATCAAGTGTTGCTGTAGAAAACTGTTGCAGTTTCCAGCAACATTTACACTACTGTAGCCCCAATGGCCTTTGTGTCTCAGTCAAAGGCCTCAGGGCAGTTTAAAAGGAGGACTGGCCAGGTAGGGACAGCAAATCCTGTGGAAGAGCCAAAAGTGTCCCTCATCTGTTTCTTGCAACATCACAGCAGTGGACCAGTGGAACCAGTGTGTACAATTTGTCTGCTTAGGTTACATGGAGTGGATAAATGCAGTGATATTTTACAGAGCATGTATGGAAACAATTTTGCGTTATGGTTTGTCAACATGGTTTGGCCCTGATCTTGCCCCTGTTTTGTCTGCCTCTAATCAATACCAGTCTCTACTATTGGCTGATGTGTTTTTTTTTTGCTATTTTTCCTTTTGCGATTTTTTTATTTCTGTGGAGTGCCTGGAAACTGTTGTGTTTTAGTTTTGATCCTTTTTCCAAGAGCACCCTTTACCTGCTCCCACTGATTGGAACACCTGCAGCAAACAGCCACATTTTTGTTTTTTTTCTGTACACATGGTTTGGTAACCTGTCAGTCTAATTTAAATCACAGATTTTTACCTTGACTAAAACAGCGGGCAAAGTAATGAATGTGGCCCCTAGTTCACCTCATCTGATGCTTGAGGAGACTCTACCAGTCTTCTCAAAAAACTAAGCAGGAAGGTGGCCAGCGACCCAATCCATGTTCTTCAGTTAGTTTAAGGTGATGCCATTAGGCGGAAGGTATCGGGTCCCAAACTGTAAACTGAACAGATTCAAACATTCCTTTGTGCCATTAGCCATTTAGCCAATCTGCTAAACTCAGTGTGCAGTTAAAAAATAAAAGTACAGTGAAAGGCTTAGGGACTGTACAGTCAAAAACTGCTCAGTGTGTGAGCCAAGTAGCCACAAAAGCAGCCAACCAGTCTATTGCCATGGGAGAAAGATGTGAAGAGTCATCACAAGTACTGGTACAAAGTAGTGGTCCAAGACCTGTATTCATGACACAGATTAAAAAAAAATATTTGGGAAAACTGCTACTCAAGTAAGAGTAGCTTGAGTATATGATATGTAATTTGAAATTAATATTATCTGAAGGACAAAACCTGGAATTTTCAGATAGACACAAAAATTAGATAAACTTAAGCTTAACACTAAACATATCTGTGGTGCAAGAAACTTAAAAGTTCAAATCATTTCATATTGTCAACATAAAGCTTTTATCACTTGTACATTTACAGTGGGAAGAGAAACAGTAGCCTTTACTCAAGTAAGAGTATGGTTACTTCAATAAAAATATTACTCCTTAGTAAAAGCATGCTACTACAAAAGTACTCTGAAAAGTACAATTTCTTTAGAGGGTTATTCAAGTAAATGTAACTGAGTACTACCCACCTGTGATTTTCTTCAATAGGATGGATATGTGATTTGTTGAGGTAAATTCCTGTGAAGAGTTGACATAAGGCCCGTGCTTGTGTGTTGTGCTTCAGTGATGGTCAGTATACGCTGTGTATGGAAAGGCTACGAGCGAGTGCTTCTGCCCTAGTGACGAGCCCCAGTGAGCATGGCACTCTTCAAACCTGAAAACGTGGAGGACTTCTACGAGCTCCAGGAGGTGTTGGGAAGGTGAGCACACATATTATTATTTATTATTTGTTTTTTTATTTAATTCATAAAGTATAAAAAGACAGCAACAGTGTCAAAACATCAAACATACAAGAAATGAATAAAAGGGAGCAGAAAGAAGAGTAATGTTATGTTATCTGCCCCCTTTTCCCTTTTCAAGACAAAACATCAACAACAATAGTTGCTTTAAAACATTTCAAATCAGTACATTTCAGTTCAGGCACAATTATTAATCAATTGCAAACAGAAATCTTCACTATTGTGTACAACAGCTTAGTTTTCTTTTTCATACATAAACATTGCATTGATTTTATGTTTTTTTTTTTTTTTTTTTTTTTTAATGCCATTATTGTACTTGATTCTTTTATATCTTTGTCAAGACTATTCCATAAGTTTGCTCCTCTCACAGCAATGCTTCGCTTCATAACCTTTGTTCTGAATCTGGGTTTTTTAAACATGTAGGTTCCTTATAAATTGTAATGGCTTGTTATCTCAAACAGATTTGAATATTTACAGGCGGTGTCGGCTGCAAGGTGGGGCATTTGAGGGCCGTGCCCCCCCTTAGCGGCCACTGGTGCCCCACCCCCCAGCGCAGGCCGTTATTATGACTATTTTAAAATGATTTTGATTGGCACATTTCACTTGGGGCTGAGGGCACAAACTTTACTGTGACATCAATGACATCACAGTCTGTTTATTTAGTGTAGTGTGATTGGACAACTGTTCTGTCACTCATGTCACGTCACGTCAACCTGCTGCGTCAACTCGTAGCAGCGTTACGATTAGCGGCAGCTGCTACTTCAGCCTAAAGCTCCACACAGGAAATGGCGAAGACAGAGTCAAAGACACATGGACAGACCCGCCGCCAGGACCCGGGACTGTAGCCGCCGGGACTCGGGACAGTCGCTGCCGGGACTGGGACTCTCGCTTCCGCCGCCGGGGCCAGGGCAGTCGCTCGCTGCTCTATCCGCCTTTGCCCGCTCGTTTCTGGGTGTAAAAGTTTGACCTGAGCATAGCGCGCAGAGGCATAATTCTACCTGGTGTCCTGGTGCTGATATGGACTGACGGTAACTTTCAGATTTAAGTGGGAAGTGGGATTAAGACTAATTTTACAACCAGCTCGTGCACTCGGCTCCTGGACCTCGCGTCACGGACCAGACTGGACCAGGATTTTGACCAGTTTCATCTCTTCATATTGGACAATAGACTTTTGAAGACAGAACCAATGGGACAGCGGATAGAGGAAACACTCTGCTTCAGTCTCTGGAGAAGGTAAGAGGCTGGTTTTCATTAGTTTGCGGCAAATCTGAACTTGGAGCCTCACAGGTAAATTGTGTTATAGTGTTAATAGTTAAATAGTGCGTAAATGAGCTCGCGGGTGCGATGGAGCTGCTCTGGTTGTTCTGTCGTGGAGGAGCGGCATCTGTGTTCATGTCTCTTATTGTAGTTTTGCTGACGTTGTTGGGTCTGGGTGTGAGCGGCGTGTTACGTTGTGTTGTTGCGTAAAGTTTGTGCTTGGCTGTTCATTGTGCTCTGATCGATACTGTTCAGCCAATACTAACCAAAATGTCTGTTTCTGGTATTTGTTATAATACTACAGCCTATATATATAATACATATATTATTCATAATATATATTTATAATTTTGCCCTTGGTGCCCCTCCCAAAAAGTATACCATCAGCCGCCACTGGTCCTGGTTTAGTCCTGGTTTAGTCCTGGTTTAGTCCTGGTTTAGTCCTGGTTTAGTCCTGGTTTAGTCCTGGTTTAGTCCCGGTCCCTCAAGTCTCAGGTCACTATAGAACAGGACTGGACGGCGTTACCCTCGCGCACCACGTTCACTACAGCCCTGGTGCTGTCGGATGCGTGGCTATTTCTAGTTCAGAGGTGTTTTTGACGAGAGGTTGTTGTTTAATGTTTACAACCAGTGGCCTTATTGTTTTTTAATAAACCTCAACCTTTAATTATTGTCTTGTGTGCGTATCGTCTACCACACAGCCTCAACAACTATTGCAGCTAATAATAATAATCTTAATATAATGATGATAATTATAACAACAACACATAATTAGCCTAATACTGTTAAAGAAAAACGTGTTTGATAGCATGTCTGCTGTGTATGACTCCACCGCGTTAAAATATTTCTCAAATGGCAGTGCCCCCCCTGCTGGTGACCCATGCCCCTCCAGGAGATGTGCTCTGACGCCGACTCTGTTTACAGGTCATACATTGCACTTTGCTTTATACATTACTTTGAGGATACGTAAATCAACAATATCATGCATTTTCAACACTTTAAGATGAACAAATAATGGGTTGGATGGCTCTCTACAATGACTGTTGGTGATAATTCTCAAGGCCCCTTTTTGTAAACTAAATAATAAAAGACCACATATAAGACCACATGGGAATAATATAAAATATATATAAAACATATTTTTAAAATCACAACCTATTGTCTAAAGAATTTGTGTTATTTTATTGTCATCATCAAAACAGAGTTTGAAATTTGAGTGTTTTATGAGCTATAGGCCTCATGTGTACAAGTGCACTGTGACTTCTCTGATGGACTGTATCTGTCTATCTATCTGTCTATCTCCATGGAGACACAATTAGGCCAATTTACAGGTCAGATCTTTGGTGATGTGAGCCCACACTAGGGATGTGAATATTTGGCAAAAACTATTCGAAAATCAATGACAGCTATTCGAATATTATTCGAAAATCGACCCCCCTTCCCCCGCCCGCACGCACACGTGCATATACGAGATGACAGATGGGGTATTTAAGCGCAAAAGTTTTAATCAAACAGCAACCTTCCAAATCAGAAATGAACATCTTAATTGAGCAACCCACATATGAAACAATATGAAATTATATTCAAGACTATCTCAATTTTAAAAACGCATGACCAAGCACATACTGTAGCCCACTGCGCTACTTTCATTGAGCTGCCCGCTGCAGAGACTCGCTCCGATGGCACAGACGTCGCAGACACACCTAAGTAAGCGCTCGCTAACTTTGTCAATCGGGGGTATTTCTGTTTGTTTGTTTTCCACCATGTCATCGGGTCAGTGTGGAGTGGGGGGCATATATCCTGGCAGTACTGAGTTCATTTGCGCATGTTCCCCTGTTTCGGCGTGTTTTGCTCTCAGATGGCTCTGCGTGGTAGTGGTTGATCTATGGTTTGCGAGCTTCACCTGACAGATTTTACTCTGAACATCTTTGTCACTTAACAAAGTAAATGACGACCATACGGAACTTTTACTTTCTGCATTGTTAATGCTGCGCGGTAAGTTTTCTTCTTCTGTTATTCCGGAGCAGCCTCTACACTCGGCCTAGTCTACCGCGCCTACAGGGACTTTTACAGTCTGTTAGCGCCACCTTCTGGCTGAATGCCGTACATGAAATATTGGTTAGGAAACGTCTTTATTCGAAATAACTATTCGATATTCGAACGTATGACGAATATTCGACTATTCGTAAATCATGTCTCATCCCTAGCCCACACACAAGATATGACTTGGCAAGACATGTTTTTCAAGATATATTTGAACAGTAAAAACACATGTAAGTGAATACATGTAAGATAAGATACAAACGTTTTAGGTGCATTCTATAAATGTTTAAAAATGTTATTTATTTAAAGATGCACTATGCAGCTTGGAGATGTTACCGCTTTGACTGAAATAATGGTGTTAAGCTTATCTTGTTTGGAATGTTCCACAATAAATCAGTGCTAAATATGTAAATATGAGAGAGAGCGCACTTGGGTACACTTTTCTGGACTGATATGTGTGATGTTTTTCATTGGATCTGCTTTAGCCACTCTTCCAGTTTGGGGGTTACAGTCTCTAGTGCTCTGATCACCACAGGCACCACCGATGCCTTACCCATCCAGTCCACTCCAGCTCCTCCTTGAGCCCCTGATATTTATCTAGTTTCTCGTGTTCCTTTTTCCTGATATTACCATCGCTTGGTGTTGTGATGTCCACCACCACGGTTTGTTCTGTTCTTATCCACTACTACTATGTCTGGTCGGTTCATTACCATTCTGTCTGTCTCTGGAAGTCCCACAGGATCTTGGCTCGGTTGTTCTCCCCAACCTTTGGAGGTGTTTCCCACCTTGATCCTGGGGTCTCCAGCCTGTACTCTGCACAGATGTTTCTGTACACTATGCCACTTGGTTATGTCGCTCCATGTTTGCTTTCCCTGCCAGCACCTCTGGCTCTTGTCTGGTGTGGTAGATCTGGGCCTCTAATGGTCAAGTACCCAGGGCCTGCTCCTGAGCAGCCAGGATGAAGCTCTGTGCTGTCCTGCCTGCTCCTGAGCAGCCAGGATGAAGCTCTGTGCTGTCCTTCAGACCAGCTCTCTCAAACCATTGGTAGGATTTCTTGATATCAACCACTTCAGTTATGTTCCGGTGGTTCGCCCCATGTAGGGGCTTGTCCTGCCATGATGGTCCCTCCAGCACCTCTTCCTCTGGAAGACATTCTCTGAGCACCTCATCTGTCGGGGCTTTGTCCTTGATGTACTCAAGGAGCTTGGATCCTGGACAGTGGTTTCCACACTCACTAGTCCTCGGCCTCCTTCCTTTCGGCTCGCTTACAGTCTCAGGGTGCTGGATTTGGGATGGAACTCTCCATGCATGGTCAGGAGCTTTTGTGTCCTAACATCTGTGGTCTATAGCTCCTCCTTTGGCCTGTGCATGAGGCTCCTGAGACAGTCAAGCACATAACTGCAGGTGTAAGATGCTGCAGGGAAAGCAAACATGGAGCGACATAACCAAGTGGCAGGCATAGTGTACAGAAACATCTGTGCAGAGTACGGGCTGGAGACCCCAGGATCAAGGTGGGAAACACCTCCAAAGGTTGTGGAGAACAACTGAGCCAAGATCCTGTGGGACTTACAGATACAGACAGACAGGATGGTGATGGCGAACCAACCAGACATAGTGGTGGTGGATAAGAACATTCCTGTCATATGACATGCTGCTCTGTGCCTCCCCCAGTGGCCACTTTGGGCAGGTGCGGAGAGTGCGTGAGCGTTCCACTGGGCAGCACTATGCTGCTAAGTTCCTGAAGGTGTTTAAGAACACGCGCAGCCTCCATGGCCTGGAGCGGAGCCAGGTGGAGCGTGAGGTGAACATCCTTCAGGCCCTCAGACACCCCAACATTGTGGCCCTCAAAGACCTGTTTGAGAGCCGCGAGGAAGTGGCCCTGATCCTAGAGCTGTGAGTTCAACACCAAACACAGAACATCAAAGCTTTTTTTCTGTGGAAACACAAACATCCCTCTGCTACCAGCTACTGTCATACAAACATGTTCTTTCATTTATAGGAGACATATTCTGCCAAATTGGCTGTGAAACCTGATAGTCCCTTTGGGATGATCAGTACAACAACATTATAACAGACAAAACTAAAGGAGGAGGAGGAGTAGAGAGAGAGGAGAAAGAGGACATGGTTTTGTTAGATGTGCACAGGTCACCAGCTCTGTTGACTTTAGACACCTTTATTTAAGGGCCATGCAAAACTGTAACAACAGACATGAAAATGAGAACAACCATGTCTGTACACACTCACACTTACCTACTTATGGGGCTAATTATCTTTTTTTATTGCATCAAGAACATGGTTAAAAGTTCAGATGTGGGTTAGGTTAGGGTTTAGGTTAAGGTTAGGGCTATGGTAGTGACAATTAAAGTTAGTAAAGTTACGTAAGTATCAAAAAGTATCAAAAAACATGGAAACCCATTGTGTGTGTGTATAGGGTGAGCGGAGGAGAGCTGTTTGATTTCATCGCTGAGAAAGATGAGCTCCTGGAGTCTGAGGCTATCTTGTTCATGAGGCAGATCCTGCAAGGCCTGTCCTACATGCACCAGCAGCGCATCGCACATTTCGACCTCAAGGTACTCTCTTTACCCAGATCTGGAGCAGATATGACAAAAATACCGTTTAAGCGCCTGGAGAAAAGACACTTTGACTATGGAAAGCAGTTTTAAACATAAAAAACCATCAGTATGGGCCCCTGTGTCTCAGTATAGTCTCTCTAGCCTCTTTTCCACTGGTACGGGTGACTTGGGCTGCCTTGGCATGGGTCTGTTTGGTGTGGCTCCATCTAGCTCTGTTGTGTTTCCATGTTCTAGGCTCCAGATCCAGGGGCTCTGTAAGACACTTATATCATCCAAACACAACTCATGTTTTCTAATTTAAATCTAATCAACATGCCTACTGTAACATACTAGATTAAAAACATATTACCAAGTTTTCAAACACTGCAAAGAAATATAACTTGGAAATAAATTTCTTTAGATACTTATAGTTAAGATAATACTTAAGCTTCAAAGGTAACAAAAAGAGGTAACAAATTTGGAACTGCACTCCAGTGATTTAATGAGTCTGGTATCTCAAACATACTCTAAGGTATGTAAATCTATCATTTCTAAACTTTACTGTAGTCTAATAAATAGCAGGGGCAATTCAACTGTTATACCAACCGAACATATAGGAGACTGCTCATAGCCACATATTCTTGCCTTGTGTTAAAGTTAAATATGTTTTGGACAAGTGTTGGATCAAAGATTAGATAAATAATAGGTGCTACTGTTACTCAAAATGTGATGACACAAGGGGGATGTACATAATTAACAAACAATGTCAGGTTTTTATTCAAAATTCTCTGCACCTGTGCTAAAAAGTGACAAAAAATAAATAAATCTAAATGGTACCACATTTAGATATACAATAGTTATTATGCTATGGAAATATAATATTTTGATCTTTATTTGCAAGTGCCATGCATCGAATATTTAAGTGTCTCAGTGGTGCCCCTGTGTCTCTAGTGCCCCTGTGTCTCTAGGGTCCCTGTGTCTTTAGGGTCCCTGTGTCTTTAGGGTCCCTGTGTCTTTAGGGTCCCTGTGTCTTTAGGGTCCCTGTCTCTCTAGGGTCCCTGTCTCTCTCTAGGGCTGCTGTGTTTCACTTGTACATTCTTTTGTGTGCAGCCGGAGAACATCATGCTGTCGGAGAAAGTGTCGGAGCCGAACATCAAACTGATCGACTTTGGCCTCGCACAACGCCTGGAGCCTGGGCAGGAGTACCGCAGCACCAGCGGCACCCCCCAGTACATTGGTGAGCACTCCATCCCACAGTATCCCACACCCCTACAGCTGTGAGTACCCCACCTCAGAGTACTCCACACACCTACAGCTGTGAGTACCCCACCTCAGAGTACTCCACACACCTACAGCTGTGAGTACCCCACCTCAGAGTACTCCACACACCTACAGCTGTGAGTACCCCACCCCATAGCACCCCATACCCCTACAGCTGTGAGTATCTCACCCCAGAGTATCCCATTTTTTCAACAGGTGCATTTTGATCAAAATTCTGAATAGTTTACAAAATATGGTGAGTGTGACAATCGACCCTTGTGATGACCCACCTCAGTTGTCCCCTTCTTTAGGTTTTGTGACATACATGTGTGAAGGATATGCTCATGTAACACCTTTGTTTTTCTTCACAGCTCCTGAGGTGATCAAGTATGAGCCTCTGACCACGGCTGCAGACATGTGGTGAATATGTTGCATTATTATTATTAGTAGTTGTTGTTGTAGTAGTTGTTGTAATTTCTGCTGTTAAACAAATAAATAAACCTACTAAAACTGCAGTTCTCTCCTCGCATATACTTTTTGTCTTGTAGGAGCATTGGGGTCATTACCTACATTCTGTAAGTTACTTTTCCTATTTATACGACTTTTATTACATGTCCTGTTTGTAGACAGTGAATTATAACAGTACTGCCTGGACACTGTCTTTATGTCCTCAGTCTGAGTGGTCTGTCCCCGTTCCAAGGGGACACTAATGAAGAGACGCTAAAAAACGTGATTGAACTGAAGTTTGTGTTTGAGGAGGGGCCCTTTAAAACCACAAGTGACATGGCTAAGGACTTCATCCAGAAGCTCCTGGTGACCAGCACAGAGTGAGTACCCCACAGTGGGAGGAACTGATGGAGGGCAGGCATGTGCTGGGGCAGTACCTGTTGTGGGGAGATTTACTTTGTGGGAGTTCTTTTCTGAGACACACTTGCTATGGGGGAGTAGCTGGTTGGGGGGGACTTGCTGTAGGGGACTAGCCAACTGGGTGAAACTTACTCCGGGGGAAAATGCTGATGGGTGCTCTCTGTGCAGGGAGAGGATGACTGCAGATGAGTGCCTGCTTCATCCCTGGATAAAGGTAACAACACCTTAGACCAGACCAGACTTACACCATGGTGTCCAGACGTCTTTCCACTTGGACCAAGTGAAAGGCCACAGACCAGGGGCCTGTACTGTGAATCATTCAGAAGGCTTGCATTTATCTGAGCTTTCAAAGTGCCACTACTCTTTAATTCAGTCTCAAACCCTTTCAAACTTGCAGTAGGAAGTATTTTTCTATGTGTATGTGGCCATACCAGCTTGTCAAAGCCTGATCCCATCAGATCTCAGAATCTAAGCAGGGCCGGGTCTGGGTAGTACTTGGATGGGAGACCACTGGGAAAATCAGGTGCCACAGTGGGGCACTAGTTGCAAAAAAAACCCAGTTGTTTTGTTCACCCACATTGCCTAGTATGAAAGTGGTGTGAGCATGAGTGATGGTGGTGGTCAGAGGGGCTGATGGTGCAGATTGGCAGCCTCACTTTGTCAATCTGCCTCAGTGCAGCTGTGGCTCAATAGCAACTTACCACCACTAGGTATGGAGTGAATGGTAATTCTGTGAAGCCAGAGTCCAGAAAAGTAAAACTGATGCATTATTATTATTCAGAATAATGTGGTCCATTTCCTCAGGACACTGAGGGCCAAGAAAAGTTCGAGTTTGACAGCCCTCACATAGACTGTATAAGGGAACACACAGCACACCATGTTACTCCTGCTTTCTCTCTCTCAGCCCATCACTCGTAAACAGACAGATAAAAGAAATCGATCCTCCATCAACATGAAAAACTTTAAGAAGTTCAATGCCAAACGCAAATGGAAGGTATGTGTCCTGTCTTCATTAATACTCAGTAGTATTTATTGAAATGAAAATTTAAGTAGTATTTACCTGTGTACAGATGTCCTTGAACATGGTGTGGATGTGCACTCGACTGCTCAGCCTCCGCCAGCACAGGAGGACCAGTCCAGAGGCCAACCCACTGCAGGTGGGACGTGCAGTCCTGTCATCTGTGGACCACACACCCCAGTGTCCCCCTGTCTCCTCTCCTGGTCACATTCTTGTTCCATTATCAGAAATATGCCTGAAGAGGGGTTAGATGTCATCCATGCATGAGTATTTTAGCAATCTCTCTGGGCCCCATGTGAACCCTCTTTACAATGAGCTGTAAGATTCTGTGCAATGCTCCGCCCACAAGCCTACGTCACCCATGCTCCCACACGACAATTCTCCATAAATATACAAACACATGATACAAAACTTTACACAGTGACTTGACAAACCTGATGTGATGTGCAGTAGTGTCATTAGCAGGATGATGCTGGCTGTGTTTTATGGCTCTGAAGGGGGAGCATTATCACAAGAGAGGGGGGAGTGACTTAATGTGGAAAGGAAGTGGAGGTCAGACTCTGAGTGCCAAAAACAAAAGGGAAGTTTATAAAACATGTTACGGTATTTTCTGTGAATATAGCATTTTCTAAACAACGAAATGTAACATGGTGATCTAACTGTGTTACACCTTAGTTGTTAATACCCCATAGAAGTGTCTTTGTCTCTGTCCCTGTCTCACTCTTTCTTTCTCTCTGTCTCTCTCCTGTTCCTATTCATATTATCAGGGTTAAACACAAACTTTTCTCATGAACTCTCTAGTTCTTGGTAGTACAGGCGTCTTGGAAGGTATTTCTGTGTGCCTGGGTATACTTGTGTCTACATGTATATACTTGTGTGTACTTGTATTCATGCAGTGTGTTGTGTTCCCACAGAGGGAGTGTGACAGTGATGTGGAGGACATCGAGGTCAAACCAGGATCTTTACTGCGGAGGCGCCTCAGCAGCTCCACTTAGGACTGCCAAATGTAACTACACCAAGCCCTTCTGTTTGAAGGAGACTGCCATAATGGTTTTCTTTACTCTTTTGAGGGCTTCATTTATGTTTGTGTAATGCTGCCCTGCTTTTGTGTGAGAGCTCATGTCTGAACCTGGGTCCTGTGCTCACTGTAGTTTTTCAGTCGTGTGTATGAACAAAAATTTTACTTACGTACGTGAT
Organism: Boleophthalmus pectinirostris; assembly: GCF_026225935.1. Lineage (NCBI taxonomy): Eukaryota > Metazoa > Chordata > Actinopteri > Gobiiformes > Gobiidae > Boleophthalmus > Boleophthalmus pectinirostris. The sequence goes on from NW_026571175.1 coordinate 224,538, forward strand.
TTTTGTGAGCTATAAAATGACAAATACATGGAAATTTGCGTTTTTATCTACACGCGTTGAACTTTACGCATCAAGAGATTAGGCAGAAGGAGATCTGAGCTCAGCAAATCAAGAAGTCAAGAAGTTTGTGGAAGTTTGTCTTTGTTTGTACATACACTTTTTGTGCCACTTTTTATTGCACTCCGTGTTCCTCTGTGCTTCTCTGTGCTGCTCTGTGCTCCTCTGTGTTCCTCTGTGCTGCTCTGTGCTGCTCTGTGCTGCTCTGTGCTCCTCTGTGTTCCTCTGTGCTGCTCTGTGCTCCTCTGTGCTCCTCTGTGCTGCTCTGTGCTGCTCTGTGCTGCTCTGTGCTCCTCTGTGCTCCTCTGTGTTCCTCTGTGCTGCTCTGTGCTCCTCTGTGCTCCTCTGTGCTCCTCTGTGCTCCTCTGTGCTCCTCTGTGCTGCTCTGTGCTCCTCTGTGCTGCTCTGTGCTGCTCTGTGCTCCTCTGTGCTGCTCTGTGCTCCTCTGTGCCGCTCTGTGCTCTTCTGTGCCACTGTGTCCTCCTCTGTGACTCTCTGTGCTCCTCTGCGCTGGTCTGTGCCTCTCTGTGCTCCTCTGTGCCTCTCTGTGCTCCTCTGCGACTCTTTGTGCTCCTCTGTGCTGCTCTGTGCCTGTCTGTGCTCCTCTGTGCCTCTCTGTGCTCCTCTGTGCTGCTCTGTGCCCTTCTGTGCCACTGTGTGCTCCTCTGTGACTCTCTCTGCTCCTCTGTGCCTCTCTGTATTGGAGTCACAGTCTCACTGAGAGACCAGTCTAAAGCCTGTGGTTTTCAACAGGAAGTCTCTCAACCTGTGTGCTATTACTAAGTCATTTTCATATCACTGTTGTGGTAGATATTGAACAAAATGTGAAGTCAATGTGAATACATTTTCACTAAAGCTGCACTGTTTAACTTTTTTCCGGTGGAGGGCCTGCAACTGCTTGTCTCTGTGGAAATGTTATTGTTTTGTTTGGAATTTTCCACAGTATTGCATTTAAAACTGTGACTCCAAGTTACAGGTATATCCAGGTATTTTGAGCAATTAAAAATGTGTAAACTGAATAAATACAAGATAGATAAGTTAATGCCACACAGTGGAACATTCTATACAAAGCAGTGACATCTCCACTGAGACTTGCACGGATCATTCTTTTATTTTGGTCATTTTTAATTGCTATTGTTCTAAAACTACTCCATAAAAGAACAAAGTATGTATTATGAACAAGGTAACCAAATCAGCTGGCTTTAAAAAGCTTTTGCAGCTGAAGTTTCTTTACCAACCAGGTAGCTTCTTCAGGGCTTGTATTATTGACTATGACTCCCACTAGTAGCAGTAGGTCCCTGAGACACACTTGCTATGGGGGAGTAGTAACCTGTGGTTTAACCTCAGTTGGTACAGCAATGAACTTAAACCTGGTGGGAGTTACAGTCAACACAAGGCTAGAAAAAGCTACCTGGTTGGTTGCAAAATGTCAGCTGCAAAAGCTGATTTGGTTAAAAATAATTTGGTGTGTGTAAAATTTCAAATATCTTATCACTTTATGACTCAAAATTGGAGTTCCATCCACTTCAAGTGGGTAAAAGAGAATGGAAAACAATTATAACATGGTAAAGGTGTTTAGTCCAGAGGGTGCTAATACTCATAGGTACTGACCATTAGAGCAGCTGGGAGTAGATGATTTCTGATATGTACATGTTTTTCTTCTTACAGAATTCTATAGTTTGGACCATTTCCAGACCAGTGGCATGTGATCTCCTCCAGGCCTGTGTAGCATATGAACCATACTGCTCTACCACGCTCTGTTTAACCCCTGTCACACTGGTAAAGAAGCAAAGCAGGGTCCTACAACCTGAACTGGGACTCCTGACTGCTGAATCCAAACTGCATTGTACCTACACAAGGGTATGGTGAAGATATGAAGCTATGCGCACATCAAACCTGTGTCTGAAGACACAAATCCCAGTTTCTGAACTTAAAGATACAATATGGACCTTTTCTGCTGGAATGTCTGTCATCTGATTGTATCTATGGAGATGCTATTGCTGTGTCTAGAGTAGGCTTCTTAAAAGTATCTAAAATCAGATACTAATCGCTACTAAAAGTAGTATTGAAATTAGATGCTAACTTGAGCAAGCATCGATACTAATAAAGTCATATTCACAGGATAGAACTTTCCTGAATAGCTTTAGAATGATCTTGAGCTGTATCAGAACAAGTGTAAGAGCACATAGAACCTACCTGGACTTATAGAACCTACCTGGACGACTGAGAGATTACACAGATAAAAGGCCACATAAGAATATAAAAGAAACTATTATCATTCAGTGTTGAAAATCACATTCTGTTGTCTAAATAAAGTGTGTTTTTAATACTCATCATGTTATCAGAATCTGTATTGAATATTAAGTCTATCCCTTGGTATCGAAATCGAGTTTGAAAGTTTAGTATTGTGGTAATTCCAAAATATGGCATTAAACCTGTATATCTCCATGGAGAAAAGCAAGTGATCAGACCAAGTTACAGGCAAAGCATCTCCATGGAGACAAGCAGATGGCAGACCCGTCACTAGAAAGGTTCCATATTGCACCTTTAAGACAACAGCCTTTGTGTCCATTACCTTAAAGTGCCTATAACAGCTTTAGACTTTTTAAACTTTAGACTTTATTGTCCCCAAGAGGAAATTCATTTTCACGTACACAGAGGCTGTTGGTCTCTTGGACTACCCATTTTACTAAAACACAGTTAGGATAATTATATAAATATATATATAAGATTATATCATCATATATCAGTTTTTTTTCCCAGTTTACTTTGTGGTTGGAAATTATGACATCACCCCAGTGAAATCTATACTGTTATCTAGCAGCCATCTTATACACTGGGTCAAAACTCCTCTAATGTACACAGAAATTATTATTTAACAAATAAAAATGTAAGAAAATAACTATTTAGTTGCAAAGTTTAAAGAAAGATCAGAAAAATGTGTTTATGTGTAAATTGCGTTAAAATTTGGGATAGAATGCAATATCATCAATATGTTTTATAACTCTCTACTTCCTATAATTTCAACATATTTTCCACTTTTTTTTCTTCCCAAATTGCTTCTTGATTGGAATAAAACTATAATTTGTATTCACAACAGGTATTATCCCACCAAATTAAGTCAAAAAGAAAAACCTGTCATATGCACTTTAACATCAGATTTTGTGTGCCAGAATAAAAGAAGGAAATACACACTATTTTACTTAAGTGAAACTTTAATAGTAAAATTACAAATGCATGATAGTAAGACCGAAACTGTTATAAAATGGAACAGATTACATGTGAATAAAGTTGTGTGTTGTGACCGTGTGTATTTTGTTTCTCTGATGGCTTCGACGTGTTCTGAACCAAAGTGAAGAGGAGACAACACCGGCAGGAGGGCGGCTTTAGCTGCACACAAACAGAGAAGCATTAGGCACATCTAAGCTTGGGTCTATTGTCTGAACATGTCTGACTGGCTCAGGCCACAGACACATATAGATATATACCAAAAATATATAAGGATCAAGATCAAGATTTAAACTGGACCATAAAAAGCCCCATATTACGCTTTTTTCTGATCTCTGTTATAATGTTGTTTCCTCGTCACATCCTCAAAAACCTGCCTGGAGTTGTTTTTTTTGTGTGTGTCATTCTCACATGTTTAACACACAAACTGCATATTTAGGCTGATTTCTTTTCTCAAACAGAAAGCACTCAGATAATTAAAATAATAAGGGGTTGCTCAAACTTGTGAATGAAACAAAACACAACTCCAGGTTTGTTTGGTTTTTTTTCTTAGCAGGTAACATTATAACATGTTTTGTATAATAAAAGATTTGTATAATAAAAGATAGCAGAGTGTTCCCTGTCTACATCTCCAAACCTCGAAATGCTCTGTTCCACTTTGTGGTTTTTGTCATGAAGCGGTAGTTTTCAAAATAACAGGTACCTATTACCTTTAGATCAGTAGAGATTCACAAATCCAGGGCTGAAATAACCCATATGATTCTACTCAAGGTGCATGGAGTTTAAAAACTTTATTACCACACAACATCACAAGGTGGAGCAAAGTGTCAGGAACAGGTGAGATTTTAACTCCTGTCTCCCACATCCTAACTCGCAACCTAATACATGAGCTATTCTTCCACTGATTCGCCAGCACCGAAGTTTGGTATTTACATGAATATAATGAGAAAAAACTTTAAAAAATTAAATAAATATGCAAGGGTTTGTGTGTTAAACACGTGTGAATGAAACAAAACACAACTAAACTACATTAAAACATCCATCCATTTTCTTCTGGTTTTCTGGTGTAAAACGTAAGATGACAGGGATCAGACAGTGCTCCTCACCATAACCTGTACATGAACAGTACTGCAGTACTCTTCACCGTCACCTGGGGGCAGTGCAGTACTCACATGGAGGTCATGTCATTGAGGGCGTGGTCGAGCTCCTCGCTGATGGCTTTGTACTTGAGCTTCTGCGCGTACAGTTCATCTGTGCACAAATGTGTGTCATAAGCCATGTCTGTCTCCACAGCTCCACAGCTCCACAGCTCCACAGCTCCACACCTCCACATCTTCACATCTCCACATCTCCACACCTCCACACACACCTCCACACACACCTCCACACACACCTCCACAGCTCCATAGCTCCACACCTCAAAACCTCCACAGGTCCACACCTCAAAACCTCAAAACCTCCACACCTCCACACACACATCCACATCTCCACACACACACCTCCACGCACCCACACACGCATCTCCATATCTCCACACACACATCTCCACTCACACCTCCACACACACATCCACGCACACCTCCACACACACACCTCCACACACACACCTCCACACACACATCCACGCACACCTCCACGCATACCTCCACACACACACATCCACACACACCTCAGCACCTCCACACACACCTCCACACACACACATCCACACACACCTCAGCACCTCCACACCTCCACACACACACACATCCACACACACATCCACACACACCCCCACATCTCCACACACACCTCCACACACACATCTCTACACACACCTCCAGATCTCCACACACACATCTACATCTCCACACACACCTCCACACACATCTCTACACACACATCTCCACACACACCTCCACACACACATCCACACACACATCCACACACACATACACATACACACACACCTCCACACACACACATCCAAACACACACCTCCACATCTCCACACACATCTCCACACACATACCTCCACAGACACCTCCACACACACACCTCCACACACATATCCACGCACACCTCCACGCATACCTCCACGTACACCTCAGCACCTTCACACACACCTCCACACACACACATCCACACACACCTCAGCACCTCCACACACACATCCACACACACCCCCACATCTCAACACACACCTCCACCACATCTCCACACACACATCTCTACACACACATCCACATCTCCACACACACCTCCACATACATCTCTCCACACACATCTCTACACACACATCTCCACACACACCTCCACACACACAACTCCACACACACACCTCCACATCTCCACACACATCTCCACACACATACCTCCACAGACACCTCCACACACACACCTCCACACACACCTCCACACACATATCCACGCACACCTCCACGCATACCTCCACGTACACCTCAGCACCTTCACATACACCTCCACACACACACATCCACACACACCTCAGCACCTCCACACACACATCCACACACACTCCCACATCTCAACACACACCTCCACATCTCCACACACACATCTCTACACACACATCCACATCTCCACACACACCTCCACATACATCTCTCCACACACATCTCTACACACACATCTCCACACACACCTCCACACACACAACTCCACACACACACCTCCACATCTCCACACACATCTCCACACACATACCTCCACAGACACCTCCAAACACACCTCCGCACACACCTCCACACACACACCTCCACACACACACCTCCGCACACACACCCCCACACAGACCTCCACACACACACCTCCGCACACACACACCTCCACACACACACCTCCGCACACACACCCCCACACAGACCTCCACACACACACCTCCGCACACACACACTCCACACACACACACCTCCGCACACACACCCCCACACAGACCTCCACACACACACCTCCGCACACACACACCTCCACACACACACCTCCACACACACACCTCCGCACACACACCCCCACACAGACCTCCACACACACACCTCCGCACACACACACCTCCACAAACACACACCTCCACACACACACTTCTGCATACACACCTCCACACAGACCTCCACACACACACCTCCACACAGACCTCCACACACACACACCTCCACACACACACCTCCGCACACACACCTCCGCACACAAACCTCCGCACACACACACCTCCACACACACACCTCCGCACACACACCTCCGCACACAGCTCCCCGCACACAGCTCCACCCACACAGCTCCACACACACACCTCCACATCTCCAACAGTGTTAAAGCAGACGGGACATTGGACTCACCTTCCAGGTCATCAATGGTCTTCTCCAGTTTGGCCACAGACCTCTCTGCAAACTCTGCTCGCGTTTCTGCCTGTCAGTCACAGCAAATGTACAACTATTTCACTCTAATGTTATGACAACACAGACGGGATGCTCCCGTGTGTAGAGATCCAAATTTGAAATTTCGTCTGCAGTTTACTTACATAAATGTAAGAAAAAATTTATTTTGTACATTTTCATTTAAAAATAGTGCATTTTATGTGTAAAAATGGCAAAAATGTACAATTTGTGGGACATTTAAAACTGAAACATGAAAAGAGCCAGGTTACTTAATTTTATTATCATATATGAGACATCTTGATGGCGGCATGGTGGCTGAGTGGCTAGCACTCATGCCTCACAGCAAGAAGGTTCCAGGTTTGATCCCTAGGTTGCCCGGGCCTTACTGTGTGGAGTTTGCATGTTTCTCTTTGTGTCTGGATGGGTTTCCTCTGAGTGCTCCAGTTTCCCCCATCACCCCAAAACATGCTACATAGGTCTCCAGGAAGAACCGTTGATAGCTAAGATCAATTAAATACAGTCAATAAATGAAACTGCCCAGGGACTAGAGGTGGAAATTAACCTGATACAAGCATCTCTCCGGTTTAAGTTCATGTAAAAATTGGGCGCTGTCCCTGTCTTATTAAATAAATAAAATGTTGATATCTCATTGAGCATCTCATATAAAAAATCCCTAAAACTTCACCAGACTTAGAATGAGATCCACTTCTTTGTATAGTCCATAATGTGTCCTTACCTCTTTGAGCTTGTCAGTGAGGATCTTGATCTCCTCTTCATACTTGTCCTCCTTCTGAGAGTACTGTGGACACAAGCAGAGCAGACTGTTTCACATGTGTTTAGTTCTTACCCATCAAAGAGATCAGGACAGGAGCAGGTACCTTCTCAGCCTGCGCCTCTAGAGATTTCAAGTTGTTGGTAACGTTCTTCAGTTCCTCCTCCAGCTCGGCACATTTCCTTTAGCGTTGGACATGAGACAAAAGACAAAGACATGAATGTCACTTGTCTGTAGTGGAGTGACCAAATAATGTGAGAGTGTATCTTACGCCTCGGCCAGCTCTGCCCGCTCCTCTGTGCGCTCCAGCTCACCCTCCACGATCACCAGTTTACGGGCCACCTGGGATCACCACACGAGGCTATCAAAGACTACACAGACTAATGGAAACAGGCTGGAGGTCAGCTCCTCAAGAGACACCCAAGTGTGTTAGGGTGCACACTCCAGAACTTAATGTAAATGAGAGCAGGTGAGAGGTGAGCCGGTCATGTCATCATGAGTTCAATGTTTGTTGAATGTGAACTGAGAATAATTGGCCCAAGCTAGTCAAATAAACAGAGACTATAGAGCAGTGGAACAACTTCAGGTAAATATGTTAAACCTCACTTTATTAAGTGCGAACTTAAATTATATTTCATAAAATTTTGATTTTAAATTAATTAAATTCAATAAACTTGGCTTATCTTTGTCCCCTGATACAAAGTAAACATGTTCAAATGAAATGGCTTTTACTGATAACAATTGTATTTTTAATTACAAACACATTAGACATGATGGACAAGTTGTTTATGATACAATTTGGGTTAATTTGGTGTTTTGTTCTCAGGATACCCAGCTGATGGACAAAATGGCGCTGCCAGTCACATTCAGAATGAGCCTCACACGAGTCAGTCATTTGGGTTTCAATACTGATATCCACTTGGTTTAAACCTAAAAGTCTGTGTTTGTATGTGTTTATGTGTGTGTTTGTGTGTGTGTGTGTTTGTATCTGTGTGTGTGCGCAGTGTTGGGAAGGTTACTTTTAAAATGTATTCCTCTACAGATTACAGATTACATACCCTAAAATGTAGTTTGTAATATAATCAATTAAATTACTTAAAGTGAGTAATGTAATCTGAATACTTTGAATTACTTGATATTGTCGTGCTTTTTAAAACTACATGAATGTAGCAACCACATCCTGAAAATTCTTATTTGTTCTCTTTAAATTGTCTGTTGAGCCCAAGTCTCCATGAATAAGCAACTGTTTGCTGTAGAGAAACAAAGACCAGGATCTGTTAACATAAGATGTTTTGTTTGCTAAAAGACAATAAAAAGCCCAGTCTTTCCTTCACCATATTAAAAACATTATTGATAGAGAAATTATTTTTATATGCGATCACCTTAAATTATGTCCAACCTACTGTTAGGTGTCATATTGTTTAGACCTGGTTTTAGCCCTGTTTTAGTCCTGGTTTAGACCTGGTTTAGTCCTAGTTGAGTCTTCGTTTAGTCTTAGTTTAGTCCTGGTTTATTCCTGGACTGGGTTAGTATCGGTTTTAGTCTTGGTGTTAGTTCTGGTTTACAGGCGCACAGGAGGAAGCGCGGTTTACGCAGCGTATGCGAGAAACACGCCGCGCACGGGAGGACAGCGGTTTCCGCGCAGTAGCTACGGAAGGAAACGTGGTTCGCGCATTCTCAGGCTGATGACGATGATAAAGGTGTGTGTGTTTGTTTGTGTTTGTGTGCGTGTACCCTCATGTCCATCCATCCATCCATCCATTTTCGTCCGCTTATCCGGGGCCGGGTCGCGGGGGCAGCAGCCTAAGCAGGGACTCCCAGACTTCCTTCACCCCAGACACGTCCTCCAGCTCCTCCGGGGGGACCCCGAGGCGTTCCCAGGCCAGCCGAGAGACATAGTCCCTCCAGCGTGTCCTGGGTCTTCCCCGGGGCCTCCTCCCGGTGGGACATGCCCAGAACATCTCCCGAGGGAGGCGCCCAGGAGGCATCCGGAACAGATGCCCGAGCCACCTCAACTGGCTCCTCTCGATGTGGAGGAGCAGCGGCTCTACTCCGAGCTCCTCCCGTGTGACTGAGCTCCTCACCCTATCTCTAAGGGAGCGCCCAGACACCCTACGGAGGAAACTCATTTCGAGCGCTTGTATCCGCGATCTCGTCCTTTCGGTCACTACCCAGAGCTCATGACCATAGGTCGAAGACTGACCGGTAAATCGAGAGCTTCGCCTTTCGGCTCAGCTCCCTCTTCACCACAACGGTCCGATACAGCGACCGCATCACTGCCGAAGCTGCACCGATCCGCCTGTCAATCTCCCGTTCCGTCCTTCCCTCACTCGTGAACAAGACCCCGAGATACTTGAACTCCTCCACTTGAGGCAAAGACCCCACCCACCCGGAGAGGGCAAGCCACCTTTTTCCGGTCGAGAACCATGGCCTCAGACTTAGAAGAGCTGATCCTCATCCCAGCCGCTTCACACTCGGCTGCAAACCGCCCCAGTGCACATTGCAGGTCCTGGTTCGATGAAGCCAACAGGACAACATCATCTGCAAACAGCAGAGATGAGATCCTGTGGTCCCCAAACCGGACCCCCTCCGGCCCCTGACTGCGCCTAGAAATTCTGTCCATAAATACAATGAACAGAACCGGTGACAAAGGGCAGCCCTGGCGGAGTCCAACATGCACCGGGAACAGGTCTGACTTACTGCCGGCAATGCGAACACAGCTCCTGCTCCGGTCATACAGGGACCGGACAGCCCTTAGCAATGGGCCCCAGACCCCATACTCCCAGAGCACCCCCCACAGGACACCACGAGGGACACGGTCGAATGCCTTCTCCAAGTCCACAAAGCACATGTGGACTGGTTGGGCAAACTCCCATGAACCCTCAAGCACCCGATGGGGAGTGTAGAGCTGGTCCAGTGTTCCACGGCCAGGACGAAAACCACACTGCTCTTCCTGGATCTGAGGTTCGACTATCGGCCGGATTCTCCTCTCCAGTACCCTGGCATAGACCTTACCGGGAAGGCTGAGGAGTGTGATCCCCCTATAGTTGGAACACACCCTCCGGTCCCCCTTCTTATACAGAGGGACCACCACCCCAGTTTGCCGGTCCAGAGGTACTGTCCCCGACCGCCACGCGATGTTGAAGAGGCGTGTCAGCCAAGACAGCCCCACAACATCCAGAGACTTAAGGTACTCAGGACGGATCTCATCCAATCCCGGAGCCTTGCCACTAAGGAGCTTTCCAACCACCTCAGTGACTTCAGCCAGGGTGATGGATGAGTCCGCCTCCGAGTCCCCAGCCTCGGTCTCCTCCTCGGAAGACGTGACGGTGGGATTGAGGAGATCCTCAAAGTATTCCTTCCACCGCCGGACAACGTCCCCAGTCGAGGTCAGCAGCTCTCCCCCCGCACTGTAAACAGTGTTGGTGAAGAACTGCTTTCCCCTCCTGAGGCGCCGGACGGTTTGCCAGAATCTCTTTGAGGCCGTCCAATAGTCCTTCTCCATGGCCTCCCCGAACTCCTCCCAGCTCCGAGTTTTTGCCTCCGCAATCGCACGGGCTGCAGCACGCTTGGCCCGCCGGTACCCGTCAGCTGCTTCAGGAGTCTCCCGAGCCAGCAAGGCCCGATAGGACTCCTTCTTCAGCTTGACGGCATCCCTTACTTCCGGTGTCCACCACCGGGTTCGGGGATTGCCGCCGCGACAGGCACCACAGACCTTACGCCCACAGCTCCGAGCAGCCGCATCGACAATAGAGGCCGAGAATGAAACCCACTCGGACTCCATATCTCCAGCCTCCCCCGGAATCCGGGAGAAGTCCTCCCAGAGGTGCGAGTTGAAAGTCCCTCTGACAGAGGGCTCCGCCAGACGTTCCCAACAGACCCTCACTACACGCTTGGGCCTGCCAGGTCTTTCCGGCTTCCTCCTCCGCCAGCGAACCCAACTCACAACCAGGTGGTGATCAGTTGACAGCTCAGCCCCTCTCTTCACCCGAGTGTCCAAGACACGCGGCCGGAGATCAGATGACACGACGACAAAGTCGATCATCGACCTCCGGCCTAGGGTGTCCTGGTGCCACGTGCACTTATGGACACCCTTGTGCTCGAACATGGTGTTTGTTATGGACAAACCGTGACTAGCACAGAAGTCCAATAACAAAACACCGCTCGGGTTCAGATCGGGGAGGCCGTTCCTCCCAATCACCCCTCTCCAAGTGTCACTGTCGTTGCCCACGTGTGCGTTGAAGTCCCCCAGGAGAACAACGGAGTCCCCGGTCGGTGCACTGTCTAGTACCCCTCCCAAGGACTCCAAGAAGGCCGGGTACTCAGCACTGCTGTCCGGCCCGTAGGCCGACACCACAGTGAGAGACCTGTCCCCGACCCGAAGGCGCAGGGACGCGACCCTCTCGTTCACCGGGGTGAACTCCAACACACGGCGGCTGAGCTGTGGGGCAATGAGCAGGCCCACACCAGCCCGCCGCCGCTCCCCACGGCCAACGCCAGAGAAATGGAGAGTCCAGCCCCTCTCAAGGAGTTGGGTTCCAGAGCCCAAACTGTGCGTGGAGGTGAGGCCGACTATATCTAGTCGGTAACGCTCAACCTCCCGCACAAGCTCAGGCTCCTTCCCCCCCAGCGAGGTGACATTCCATGTCCCCAGAGCTAGTCTCCATGTCCGGAGATCCGGTCGTCGAGGCCCCCGCCGTCGACTGCCGCCCAGATCTCTCTGCACCGGCCCCATATGGCTCCTCCCGCGGGTGGTGGGCCCACGTGAGGACGGCCCTACGTCGCTCCTTCGGGCTAAGCCCGGCCGGGCCCCGTGGGGGAAGGCCCGGCCACCAGGCGCTCGCTGACGAGCACCCACCCCAGGCCTGGCTCCAGGGTGAGGCCCCGGTGACGCCAATCCGGGCGACGTAACTGGCCTCTGTGTTGCACTCATCATAAGGGGCTTCTGAACCGTTCTTCGTCTGACCTGTCCCCCCGGACCTGTTTGCCTTGGGTGACCCTACCAGGGGCATGAAGCCCCCGACAACATAGCTCCCGGGATCATTCGGGCACTCAAACCCCTCCACCACGATAAGGTGACGGTTCATGTCGCAGGTCACTATAGGACAGTAGTGCAGATTTCATGAGCCTATGCAGGTTGTTTTCACCAGTGACAATAGCTCCGGTTTGATATTTAAGTTATAGGCGATTTTATATTTGTTATTTTTTTTATATCTCACGTGGGGAGAAGAATTTCCCAGACACAAATGCGTTTTTACCTGTGCGCTGCTGCCTCAATTCTACTCGCTCTTCGACCTCGTGCATTGTGAGACTGACGCCGCCAACGTGAACATGACGTTTACATCGCTCTTATTGCCACGTTCTGTTTGGGTTTCCGGCAATGAGTGGAATTACCAAAATAAAAAAATAAACAAATGGGATGTAGCACAAAATGTGAAAACAGGAAAATACCGCCTTGTAATCCACTTATTTCAGCAAAGTAACTGTAATCCAATTGCCACTCATTTGTTTGTGTGTGTGTGTATGTTTGTGTGTGTGTGTTTTCTGTGTGATGTGTGTGTATGTGTGTGTGTGTGTGTGTGCGTGTGTGTCTGTGTGCATGTGTGTCTCTGTGTGTGTATGTGTGTGTGTGTGTGTGTGTGTTTGTGTGTGATGTGTGTGTATTTTTGTGTTTGTGTGTGCCTCTCTGTGTGTGCATGTTTGTGTGTGCGTGTATGTGTGTCTGTGTGCATCTGTGTGTGTGTGTGTTTGTGTATGTGTCTGTGTTTGCATGCGTGTGTGTGTGTGAAAGAGAGACAGACCTCCTCGTACTTGCGATCGGAATCTTCTGCGATATGCTTGGCCTCCTTCAGCTGAATCTCCTGAAGCTCCATCTTCTCCTCGTCCTTCAGAGCTCTGTTCTCAATCACCTTCATCCCCCTGCAGCCCACACACACACGCACACACACACACACGCACACACACGCACACACACACACATACATACACACACACACACACACAGAGACACACATGCACACAGACACACGCACACACACACACACACACACACGCACACACACACACACGCACACACACACGCACACACACACGCACACACACACGCGCACACACACACGCACACACATACACCCGCACACACACGCACACACACACGCACGCACACACACACGCACACACACACATGCATGCACACACGCACACACACGCACACACACACGCACACACCCGCACACACACACGCACACACACACGCACACACACACACACAGAGTGGCAGAGTGGTTAGCAGTGATGTGTCCCCCACCTCCTCCTTCATCCATCACCTCTTCCTGTCTCTGCCACCCCCTCCTTCTGCCCCCTCCACCTCTCCCTGTCTCATCCCGTCCCCTCCACCTCTCCCTGTCTCATCCTGTCCCCTCCACCTCTCCCTGTCTCATCCTGTCCCCTCCACCTCTCCCTGTCTCATCCTGTCCCCTCCACCTCTCCCTGTCTCATCCTGTTTCCTCCACCTCTCCCTGTCTCATCCTGTCCCCTCCACCTCTCCCTGTCTCATCCTGTCCCCTCCACCTCTCCCTGTCTCATCCTGTTTCCTCTACCTCTCCCTGTCTCATCCTGTTTCCTCCACCTCTCCCTGTCTCATCCTGTCCCCTCCACCTCTCCCTGTCTCATCCTGTTTCCTCCACCTCTTCCTGTCTCATCCTGTTTCCTCCATCTCTTCCTGTCTCATCCTGTCCCCTCCACCTCTCCCTGTCTCATCCTGTTTCCTCCACCTCTTCCTGTCTCATCCTGTTTCCTCCATCTCTTCCTGTCTCATCCTGTCCCCTCCACCTCTCCCTGTCTCATCCTGTCCCCTTCACCTCTCCCTGTCTCATCCTGTTTCCTCCACCTCTCCCTGTCTCATCCTGTTTCCTCCACCTCTCCCTGTCTCATCCTGTTTCCTCCACCTCTCCCTGTCTCATCCTGTTTCCTCCACCTCTTCCTGTCTCATCCTGTTTCCTCCACCTCTCCCTGTCTCATCCTGTTTCCTCCACCTCTCCCTGTCTCATCCTGTTTCCTCCACCTCTCCCTGTCTCATCCTGTTTCCTCTACCTCTCCCTGTCTCATCCTGTTTCCTCCACCTCTCCCTGTCTCATCCTGTCCCCTCCACCTCTCCCTGTCTCATCCTGTCCCCTCCACCTCTTCCTGTCTCATCCTGTTTCCTCCACCTCTCCCTGTCTCATCCTGTTTCCTCCACCTCTCCCTGTCTCATCCTGTTTCCTCCACCTCTTCCTGTCTCATCCTGTTTCCTCCACCTCTCTCTGTCTCATCCTGTTTCCTCCACCTCTCCCTGTCTCATCCTGTTTCCTCCACCTCTTCCTGTCTCATCCTGTCCCCTCCACCTCTTCCTGTTTCCTCCACCTCTTCCTGTCTCATCCTGTTTCCTCCACCTCTCCCTGTCTCATCCTGTCCCCTCCACCTCTTCCTGTTTCCTCCACCTCTTCCTGTCTCATCCTGTTTCCTCCACCTCTTCCTGTCTCATCCTGTTTCCTCCACCTCTCCCTGTCTCATCCTGTTTCCTCCACCTCTTACTGTCTCATCCTGTCCCCTCCACCTCTTCCTGTCTCATCCTGTCCCCTCCACCTCTTACTGTCTCATCCTGTCCCCTCCACCTCTTCCTGTCTCATCCTGTCCCCTCCACCTCTTACTGTCTCATCCTGTCCCCTCCACCTCTTCCTGTCTCATCCTGTCCCCTTCACCTCTCCCTGTCTCATCCTGTTTCCTCCACCTCTCCCTGTCTCATCCTGTTTCCTCCACCTCTCCCTGTCTCATCCTGTTTCCTCCCCCTCTCCCTGTCTCATCCTGTTTCCTCCACCTCTTCCTGTCTCATCCTGTTTCCTCCACCTCTCCCTGTCTCATCCTGTTTCCCTCCACCTCTCCCTGTCTCATCCTGTTTCCTCCACCTCTCCCTGTCTCATCCTGTTTCCTCACCTCTCCCTGTCTCATCCTGTTTCCTCCACCTCTCCCTGTCTCATCCTGTCCCCTCCACCTCTCCCTGTCTCATCCTGTCCCTCCACCTCTTCCTGTCTCATCCTGTTTCCTCCACCTCTCCCTGTCTCATCCTGTTTCCTCCACCTCTCCCTGTCTCATCCTGTTTCCTCCACCTCTTCCTGTCTCATCCTGTTTCCTCCACCTCTCTCTGTCTCATCCTGTTTCCTCCACCTCTCCCTGTCTCATCCTGTTTCCTCCACCTCTTCCTGTCTCATCCTGTCCCCTCCACCTCTTCCTGTTTCCTCCACCTCTTCCTGTCTCATCCTGTTTCCTCCACCTCTCCCTGTCTCATCCTGTCCCCTCCACCTCTTCCTGTTTCCTCCACCTCTTCCTGTCTCATCCTGTTTCCTCCACCTCTTCCTGTCTCATCCTGTTTCCTCCACCTCTCCCTGTCTCATCCTGTTTCCTCCACCTCTTACTGTCTCATCCTGTCCCCTCCACCTCTTCCTGTCTCATCCTGTCCCCTCCACCTCTTACTGTCTCATCCTGTCCCCTCCACCTCTTCCTGTCTCATCCTGTCCCCTCCACCTCTTACTGTCTCATCCTGTCCCCTCCACCTCTTCCTGTCTCATCCTGTATCCTCCACCTCTTCCTGTCTCATCCTGTTTCCTCCACCTCTTCCTGTCTCATCCTGTTTCCTCCATCTCTTCCTGTCTCCTCCACCTGACTCCTCCTCCTGTCTCTGTAGTCTTACACTTTTTACTTATCCTTGTCCAGTAAGCGGGATTCTCGCGATATTTGTGAGTCACAAAGTCACAATAATCCATCTTGACATTCTCCCATTGGTCTGGCAGTGGGTGGACCAGTCACACAGCAGCGTTATGGTTTGTGCGAAAGCCAAAGGCCAAGCGCTCAAAGAACCAAAACATACATGGCAATGCAGACAAACGTACTTCAGCCTATTTTAGTGAAAATACAGACTGTCTGTGATAAACATGCAGAGGGATGTGCTTTGTGCGTTTATGGACAGGGAAGATGCTGTTTTTCTCTCAATTGGATGTAACAATAGTTAGATTTTTGGCTAGTTCGAGTTGTGATGCTTTGACTAATCAGATTTATATATTTGTCATGACATTTTCCTTTTCCCTGATCTCTGAGAGCTGTTCACATTGGTCATGTGTAGAACTCTGCAGAGTGACACATGTCAGTCTGGTGTGAGCCAGTTTACCTCTCACTCTCATCTGCCGCCTTCTCTGCCTCCTCCAGCTTCTGCAGTGCTGTGGCCAGTCTCTCCTGAGCCCGATCCAGCTCCTCCTCCACCAGCTGGATCCTGCGGTTCAGAGACGCCACCTCCGCCTCAGCCTGGGCACAAGCACCTCACAGTCACTCAGGCATGAAAGCACCACCCCGAAATGCACCACCCTGCGCTATGATGGCAGAGTGCTTAGCAGTCATGTGCCCTGTATAGTGAGTGGCAGAGTGGTTAGCAGTAGGGATGCTCCCATCTTGAAACTACCTATCAAATATTGGCACTGATCCAGGAAAATTTGTTGGATCAGGCATCAGTTCCATGATATCAGTTCAGGCAATATCCTCTGGATGTAATAAGACTATTTTAATAATGATGGCCCAGAAAGTCTCAATGTTTGGACTTTTATTCATTTAGCTGTTAGTAGCAGTAGTTACTTGAAGGGTAAATAACAATTTTTTTTATTTTTTTTGGGAAAAATTCACATATTTAGTCCATATCTATACAGGTATCTAAAAAACTAAAAAACCTGGACCAGTGCATCCCTAATATACAGTCACGTTCTCTGGTTAGCAGTAGTTGTGCCCTTTGGAGTGAGTGACAGAGTGGTTAGCTGTCCTAAAAGGCACTGTGCTATTGTTGTGCAGATTACAGCCGTGGTGCCTGGCTGACATCATGGCCAAAATGGGGCTCCCAATCCCTGACAGCTGGGGGATTGGAGTTGGGCATGACAACAATGGAATGCAGCAGGCTTCGCTTACACAGACCACAGACTGCAGCACTTTCAGTGAGGGTTGAATATGGTGAAGAAATAATCAAAGTTCTGTGACCACATGGAAATAAGTACTCACATCAGCCGCCTTCTTGTCAGCCACCTCCAGTTTCTCCTGAGCATCCTTTAGAGCCTCCGAGTACTTGTCCAGCTCGTCCTCAGTGGACTTGAGCTTCTTCTGCATCTGGAGCAGCTCATCCTCATGCTGCAATTGGTACAGACAGGGTTATGTCTCACATGGTGGTTAGATATGGTTCACACACACAGAACGTACAACTTACCTGTTTGCTTCTCTCCTCTGCTGCCTTTTTGTCTGACTCGGCCTGTTCTGCTTGGTCCAAGGCATTCTCCTTGTCCAGCTTGAGCATGAGCATCTTCTTCTTGATGGCCTCCATGGTGAGCGCGGGGCTGGGGTCTCAGGCAGAGGATGAGTGCTTGTGGTCTCAGAGGATGGTTGTGAACAGTGACAGTTTGAAGTGCTTCAACAGTGATCTTTATGCCCCCACTCTGGCCCCTCCCACCCCCCACGCCGCACTCATCTCTGGAGACGCTCTGTGTCAAAGACTAATTATTGTTCTTCTATTTTGGGCAAAGTAGGGACCATGTTATTGTAGTGTATTAAGTGACAGCTGTTACTGTCAAAAATGTTCATCTGCTCTGATCCCAGAAAGTGAAACTATAAATATTATTTACAAAATTGATATATTAACACAATTATTCGGGCCACACTTTAAAGGAGTTGTGTGTATCCTGTGATCACAACTGAACCTGGACCTTAACTTGCAGATATAGGACACACACAAGTTTTTGTCATTGTCAGTATACTATGAACAGGCCATGTCTCATACCATGAGAATTCACTCACTGAGCTGCAGAGGCTGCACTAGCACTTGTCTCCATGGAATTTAATATATAAGTAAATAAATAAATACATGTTTCCTACATGTGGTGACAGATGTCAGGCTGGAGGGAGATTGAGGTCTTCTCACTAAAGTTGTATTTTATTTGCTGTTCATGTGAGTTTTTGATGTTTACAAATCAGGGCAATAATAAATGTGAACTACAAGCTAAAACTATTCTCTTGATAAATTTGCCACAGCTTTATTGGTTAGGACATGAGCAAAGTTTCCTCATCTGCACTCCTTTGGCCTCATTTCATGAATGGGCAGGCACCAAGCCTCCAAACTCTTCGGGAACAGACTATAACACGAGCAGCACACAGACCCATGCTGTTACCCATGTCTAGCCCTTCTCCAGGCTCCAGCTCTACACCACAGGGGCCACAACCACCTGGAAGTTCACTCTGACATTGGCCCTCAAGTCCAGCTCACATCCATTGGGTAGATACTGCATAGACTGTGCAATGAGTGGAGTGTGCAATATTTTATTGTCTGACCCCCTGTGACCCCAGATCTTTGGGACAACAGATGGAAATGTGCCTTACGCGACAATCCGGTGTATTTACATTCATGTTGTGCCATGTTTGTTCATTAACATGCTCTGTCCCAATCAAATGAATAAATAAAGAAGTGACTTAGTTGGAACTACATCAGGTGAGCTGATTTGTGCTGTCCCTCTCAAATAACCTTACAGTCACAAGCTATAACCAACAGTTTTCCAGTTTGTCACCTTTCTGCTAAAAATCTAACTCCAAACCAGATTGATCACAGGATCCTGAAACTATGTTGTTTAAATCCATTTTGTATATTTTTCTTGAGTTTTCAGACAGTCTAAAAACGTGTTGTCTCTTTTTGACTCTGCTTGCTAATGTGTAAATTGTGTCACCATATTAACTGATGAACATCCCTCCATACACACACATGTAGAATACACCCAGATGCCACTGCAAAGTCTCAAAAAGACCATAAGACAGGCAAGGGGTTTGCTGATGATTATAAACTGTATTCAGTCTGTGGATCTGGCTGGTGGAGCTGGTGAGAGCTTGATCGCCCACTCCTTCAGCAGGAGTCACAGATTATTGTCCACAAAATTCCATCCAAAATGCAAGAACAATTTAGGCACATTCTCTGGTCAGTTTAAACATTCATTTAATACAATAAATGTGTAATTTATTTTTGTTTGTCAGACTATTGTGTAAATTGAGTGAGCTAAAGTTTTGGAAAAAACTCAACTCAACTTCAACAAAATGGCCGAACTATTGAAAGATTTGTGCAGTATGATGGCTCTGGAGAAAATGGACTTTCTCAGTCTATGGAGCAGTGTTGGAACAGCACTCTACTCCTGAACATGCCCCTCTGGGTGAAGGCCTCATGTAGAGGTGTGACACATGATGATTACTCTGCTCTGCCACAACTTCACTGGAGCTAGTTTCATCTCTGTGGTGGGGCTGAAGATCCTCTCTCTCTCTGAACTGGTGCAATAGCACTTTGAACCTGATCAGCTGTTTTTTTCATGTATCCATTTTAATGATTTTCGTGATTTTGTGAGACAAATTAAACAACAGATTTGTACCAAATCCAATCAAAAACTGTTTTGCTTTGGTGATTCCTGTAGCTCCATTGTCTGTGTGGAGTGAGAGTGTCCGTGCTCGGGTGGTGGCTGAGGGTGAAATGCTATCCTCTCCCTGGCCTCCTCATGGGCCTATTATGGGCTGCTCCGGGGATTGAGTGGAAGAATGCGTTACAGGAGCGGTGACTCTGCGGCTTAGGCTTGTGGGGTATAAATAAAGCACATTTGGCTGACATTGTCCTGGGGATTATCATAAAAAAGAGGAGGGGAATACAGTGAGTGAAGGAGGGAGCAAGAGATGGAAGGATGTTGAAAGGAAAAGAGAGAGAGAGAGAGAGAGAGATGGAGAGAGAGAGATGGAGAGATAGAGAGGGAGAGAGAAGGAGAGAAAGAGGGGGGAGGGAGGAGCATCTGCCACCACTGACATCACATGGAGTAGACCTCCCCTGATGAACTACCAAACTGAAATCTATGTGCATTTTATAGCTCTGTTATGGAATACCTAGTTTCAGAGTACACACATTGCACAGTGTTACATATACAAGTATATAACTTTAGGCAAAAAATAGACAGAAATAAAAACTTTTTTTTTCATTTTGTTTATATTATTGCACACAAAAGAAAAAAAACAACAACATCCTTACTGAGAGTAGGCTTGCATCTCCACAAATCTGACTCTTATTTGACCTGGAAGAGGAGCTCCTCCTGCTTGTTTCCATGGAAAAGTTGTTTATTTAGCTATGACTTATCAGTCTTCATAGTGAAGGATTTTAACTTTCTATTTCCATGATTTTATTTAATAAATCTGGTGAGATTAATATCAATGACATTAATTGAAGATTTATTTATTAATTTTTTTTTATTACATTTTCACTTTGCTTTCCATGTTAAACACTGTCATGAGTCCTTCTCTCCATTACAGCTTTTATGATAAAGCACCAATCCCATTCACTTCCTCCCTCCACCCCCCAGCCCTCAATCACATCTACAGAGAGGAGAGTCAATGGGAACAAAAATGATGAAAGGAAAGATAACTGGGCGGGGCCAGTACTTGTGTTTAAAGGTGCATTGTGTACATTTTCTGGGGGAGGGTTTGCCAAATGCATTTCTCCATCTAGATGTTGTTATTGCTTTGTCTGGAATGTTTCACAGTTAGGGTAGTTCATGGAGACTAAACCAGAGCAAGTTACAGGTCAGATCTGTAGAGAGGCGACCCTGCTCACAGTCAGAATGCCTGTTTTTCTAGGTATTTTTGAGCTATAAAACCACCTGTAATTTAATAAATAATAATAATGCATCATTTTCATATAGCACTTTTCTGGACACTCAAAGACATGTAAATGTAAGGTAGAGCTGTTTAAAGTCACACTGTGGAACATTCCAGGCAGAGCAATGACATATTCATAGAAACAAGCAGGTGATGGACAAGAAAGGCCCATACAGGAGACAAACAGGAGCACCTCTGTTAGCCACAGGGAGGCACAGGACACTGGAACACACCATTCATCTAAGGTGATCTTTATTCCACGTTTATGCAGCATGCTTACACCACAAAGTCTGGATTATTTATTATTGCCACTTGTATAAGATTTATCACATCAATCTTAAATAATAGGCCTTTAAATAAAAAAACACATTCACACATGTCATAATGGCTCAGGTTTATATTGCACTTCCTAGGTTCTCAAAGCACTTGACGTGAGTCCATATTTCACTCTCCCTCAGTTTCACTCGGTCTTTAGCTACCTCTGAACCACAGCCACCAGGGAAGACTGGCCACATTAACCCACAGGCATGGAGACTGCAGTGCCTTGCCCAGAGATACACCAACAGTAAGCAATGCAGGCAGCAGGAGTCAAACTGAAAACCTTCAGTTACATTCTCAGTATACAGAAATAATGAATAAAGCAGTGAAAGAATACTTCTATTCTATCACTAAATGAGTGGTTAAACACTTGTGCAGTGACAGCTGTTGAACCTGATTGTCATCGCCAGGCCCATAAAGAACCCATCCCTGTACCACTAACCCCCACAGTTCAGCAGGAAACACACAAATATGTGTGTGACTTGTTCTTTTACTTTGGCATTTAGACCCTGACAGGCCAGGCTTTGTCTGATGTGATGAAGGGAGAGTATGATGGAAAAGGAGGATGCAGAGAGGAGACTGAGCGATGTGCTGCTGGAGAGCAGTGCAGATGGCTCAAACAGCAGAATGACAGAAGGTACAGACTGGTCCCACTGGTCGGACAGACAATGACTAGTGATGGCTGATAACCCTGATTTGTGATTTGTTCTGATGCCAAGTAACACTTGGGCAAGTACTGTGATATTGATTCAATACTGATTCCAAAGAGTTTTGTATAAACATGCATTGAATTGTCCATTGAGCACTGAGCATATGAGCAACTGAATACTAAGCTGAAATATAAATGATGTATTTTAAAACTGATTACAGTTTGATCATCAGCTAATACTTTAGCATTAGAATCAGTATTGTTCAAAATCATTTCAGTACCAAAACATCAGTAGTTTGGTATGGGGCCTCCTGACACACAGGTGAGTCTGGACATAGAGCTTCATCACAGAGGATCAGGGTGATGGTAGTAGGCATACACTGTAGAGTCTATGGGGGAGGACCTGGTAGTGTGATGATCCTGAGAGAACATCCAGTGGGGTGTGCAGGAGGTCAGACCTGTGAGGCTGCCTGCACATCTGGAACAACAGAACAACAGAAGCTTAGAGACTGCTCAGCTCTCACTCACTCCATCCAAATTTGTCTTTGTCTGAAATTATATTTTCAGACATACTAAGAGCTCTGTTAAGTTTCACTTTAAAGCAGACCTGTTATGCAAAATGGACTTTAACCATGGTTTAACCGTGGTATCGTTTTCCCCATTTACCCTTTGAAGGTTTATTTGGAGTGATTCGAGCATGTTTGAGCAATCTTAAATCCCTTATTTTCAAAACACCATATTGCAGATCAATCCCAGTGAAACCTTCATTGCTCTGTACTTATTGCATTCTCCAATTTAACTTTCATAATGGTGAGAAAAGTAGGATTCAGCAGCATCATGCAGTTATTTTGGTACAAATGAAAATAAAGTCCCCTGATCACTAATGTAATCTGCAGCGATCCACTGGAGGTGACGACAGGTCCACAGCTCTTTGTTATGATGACGTTTACCTTGTTCTTCTCTCACCTTTGAACCTGTCCACTGGCCTCTCATCCTCCTCCTCATCTGTGACTACCTCTTCATCACTGGCGTACTGCAGCTCCTGACTCTGCCAGCGCACCGTGCACACCTTCTGCAAAAGATTACACACGAGACTCAGGAGTATACACCCTCCATAGCTCTAATGTAGTCACGATAATAACATTTAAAATGCAGTTTTGGTACTACAAATTAGACTCAATATTCAATAACATGATGCTAATTACATTTCTGGGTGCTGCTGCCCCCTGTGTGCCCGCTGACACACTGATGAGGTGGCGCATGTGTTGTTCCAGGCGTGCCCGCTCCCTCTCGCTCTGTTTGAACCTGCGCTCGGCGTCTCGCAGCCTCAGCAACTCGTCCTGGAGCAGACTGTGCTGCCTCTGGAGCAGGGCCAGCTCTCCTATGGCCCCCACCTCAGCCCCTGACGATGGACTGTCCCCGTCCCTCCTCAGGCGCCACTCCTCCTCCGGCTGTAACAGCAGCTCCAGGATGGAGTCCTGTTTGATCACAGCCCCCTGCGCACACATGTGAAGGATCACAGGCTTCAGAGTTCGATTCAGTCAGAAGAAAAGCACATTAAGTCAGAGCTGCCTCAGAGTCCAGCCTCTACAGTCTGTGATCATTAGTTGCTGTCCTTCCTTACTTGAGCCTCTTGGCTCTGCTCTCTTGTTTGTGTTTGATTTCTCTCTATTGTCTTTACAAAGTCTTTTTGTATTCTCACTACATTTTAATGGATCTATTTTATAATAATAATATAATTGTGCTGTTTTGTAACTCCTATTCTTACCATCTGTCCAGGGACTACAGATGAAAAAAGCCTCTCTGGCTAATTTTGGTACATTTACAGAAATGTTGAATAATGTTCACAGTCCCTGTTAACTGAACCAAATAAATGAATATATAAAGCAAATTACCAGGAATGCTTTTTATGTTATAACATGGATAGCTTCTGAAGTCTTCTGAAGTCTTCACTCTTTCCTCAAACAAGGTTATCATTGTCACAACTAGTGAAACTGATATAACCCCAAATGACTGAACTTTGGATGGTATAAAGCTAACGTTAGAGCAGCTGTCTGGGCCTGGCAACTGCGTGTCCCTCTTCATGTAGTGGTGAAAGAAACTTACTTTGCAAGATGGCGCCTGTGGTCGGCTGTGCTTCTGCTGCCTCTACTTTTTGTCGTATATTTGTGATTTTCCTTGTGCTATATTTTGCATGGTCAGCCCTGTCAACAAATGTCGTGGCTGCTATTCAATATGACAAACACATGTTACTCCGCATCAAGGTGCGCATGGAAAACTTTTCTGTTTCTTGGCCAGGTAGACAGTTATTCCTTCAAACTCTAGAATGCTCCACGTCATCATAGCGGTGGTCTCGCGCTCGTTTACCGGGATGACTTCTGGACACGACAAATGAAACCGGTCGCGTTCAACTCCTTTGAGCTGCAGATGACTAAAGCTGGGAACATTGTTTCATTTTATTGTTTCTTAATCTATCGACCGCCTGGTCCAGCACGTGCATTCCTGGATGATTTCTCAGACTTTTTATCTTCAGTTATTAAGCTTGAGAGAGATTTGATACTTGGTGATTTTAACCTCCACGTAGATGATCCTTCATGTAATTCAGCCGGTGAGCTGGAAACACTGACAGATTCATTTGGTCTAAAACAGCATGTGTCTGGTCCAACACATGGTCATACTCTGGATTAGGGATGGGCATTCGATGAAATTTTCTTAATCGAATCAGAAGAATTCACGATCGATTATCGATTAATCATTAACGTTTTTATATTAAAATGATCATCATTATTATTACTATCTGCACTACTAATCTGCATAAATAAATTCAACTTTACGACATATAAACCGTAACGACTCTAGAGCCACAATAATCTGTTTGACATTATAATGTGTTTAATTCAGTTTTGTGCAACTCTCACAGAAACGAAACTTAAAACCGCATTGCTAATTTGCATAAACTAAGCGAAGATAAAACTGCAGCTCTTGTGTCGCTGATGTGGTCAATTTCTGTTGGATTAAAAGACATGATTCAGTGGAATACAGGTTAGTGTGACCATATTTGCGTTTGTCAAAACCAGGACACCGTACGGTGGTGGGAGGTGGGGACTCGTCATCGATATTGGGCGACTCTCACCTGGCAAAGCTTTTTCCCACTGGACACCGAAACATATGTGCTGCTTTGTGCACTGTGCACATGGACTCACACTTGTCCCGAACGCAAAGGAAATTTCTTGTACAAGTCATCGTTGCCCTTCAGTACGTTGCAGGCTGCTCGCTCCTTCTGAGTGCAAAGAGCTACATGTACTGACCCCTGTTTGGTCACGCTACGCACAGCACCCTACATTCGGTTTGTCGATTAAAATGAACGTAATCGATGAAATTCTTAATGATCAATTATCGACTAATCATGCCCATCCCTACTCTGGATCTTGAATTTTCCATCTTATCATTGACCAGTTGAAAATTAAGGACATCCAGGTATCAGACCATAGTTGCATTCTGTTTAGTTTTATCTTATAACTTAGAATGTCTCAGTTCAAAGAAAGTGACAAAAAGGCATTTTATTTCCCAAGATACTGTGGAAAGATCAGACAGATCAGCTTATGTTTCCAACCTTGTGTCAGCGAACAAGAAAAATCCAAAAATCCAGTCCTGTTTAATACCATTGAGAAAATTGTTTCACCTTCAACACCACAAATCCCTGTTTATACAAAGAAAGAACTCTAAGAATTTATCACAATCAAAGGTGGACACTATCAGAGCATAACATTTGTGACTGGGGACTTTACCTTCCATGGTGGTCATTGGTCTTCCTTTTACCCTGTTAGCCTTGAGGATGTCATTGGTATAATGAAGAGTGTGAAACCATCCTCATGCCCGCTAGATGAGGTGCCACATTCACTTTTTGTAAAAGCATTTGATCTTTTTGGTCCACATGTCTCTTGAAACAGGCTCGGTTCCAGCTCCTTCAAACAAGCTGTGTTTAGTCCAATTTTAAAGAAGCCAGATTTGGATCAGTCTGTGCCCAAAAATTATAGGCCAATATCAAAATTGCTTCTTTTATCTAAAATAATTGAAAAAGTGGTTTCCAAACGGTTAACTGACTTTTTGCACGGCAATAACTTATTTGACAATTTCCAGTCAGGCTTCCGCATTAGGCATTCCACAGTCACTGCACTTCTGAAAGTCTCTAATGATATTCTGATGGTGGTGGACTCTGGCCACTATACAGTATTGGTTTTATTAGACCTCACATCAGCTTTTGATACTGTAGAGCACAAAATGTTATTGCATCATTTACACAAAGTTTTTGGAATTAGTGGGACAGTCCTAGATTGTTTTTTGTCTTATCTGAGTGATAAACCCTTTTGGGTTTCCATCATAATGTCATGTCTGAAGTGTAACCCTTGACCTGTGGGGTCCCGCAAGGGTCAATTCTGGGGCCACTTCTTTTCTTAATGTACATTTTTCCAGTTGGTCAAATTGTGAAATGTTTCAAGAATGTTTCTTATCATTTGTACACTGATGACATACAGTTGTATTGTTCTTTTTAAAGAAACAGAAATGGACCCTCCTCTTTTGTATCAAAAATTGGCTTTCTGAAAACTTCTTGCAACGTAATGATGAAAAAACAGAAACTCTTATTCTGGTACCAGATGAAGAAAATCCTCAAATTAAAGATCATCTCGGCTCACTGAGCCCCTCAGCCCAATCCAGTGTTAGAAATCTGTGAGTGCTGTTGGACAAATCTATGTCTTTGGAGCAGCACTGCAGCCAAGAGGTTAAAAGCTGTTTTCATCAGCTTCGGAACATAACTAAACTCAGACCAATTTTATCAAATGCTGATCTTGAAATGATTGTTGACTCTTTTATTTCATCTCATTTAGATTATTTTAATTCTCTTTTTACTTGTTTTAATGCTTCTACATTTAAGCAGCTGCAACTTGTACAAAACACGGCTGCAAGGTTTTTAACAGGAGCAAACAGACGAAGACACATTACACCAGTTTTATCTTCACTGCACTGGCTTCCTGTTAAGTTCTGTGTTGATTTTAAAATATTGGTTTTAACTTCCAGAGCTTTAAATGGACAAACCCCAGTACATCAGGGACTTACTGCTCCTACTTCTCAGATCGCACCCTCCAGTCCTCTGGTCAGGGCCTCCTGATGGTCCCAAAGACCCAATTTAAAACTCGAGGTGACGTTTGCTTTCAGGCTGTGGCTCCCAAATTATTGAATGCCCTGCCCTGGCTCTATGTGAGGCCAACTCTATAGACTCTTAAAAAGCAGCTCAAGACACTGCTCTTTAGACAGGCTTTTAGTCGACTGTGTCTGTAATTCCTCTATTCTTGTTTATGTTGTTTTTATGTTGTTTTTTGCTCTGTAAAGCACTTTGTGATTTATTTTTTTATCTGTGAAAGGTGCTATATAAATAAAGATTTACTTATTTACTTACCTGCAGTGCGTGGAGGCCTGTGCTAAGGCTCAGCAGTCTCTGGCAGATCTCCTGTTAACACATGGACAACATGGTAAAGCTATT
The DNA here is from genome assembly GCF_026225935.1 of Boleophthalmus pectinirostris. Taxonomy (NCBI): domain Eukaryota; kingdom Metazoa; phylum Chordata; class Actinopteri; order Gobiiformes; family Gobiidae; genus Boleophthalmus; species Boleophthalmus pectinirostris. The sequence goes on from NW_026571175.1 coordinate 252,203, forward strand.
GGTTTCACTCACAGGTATCTCACTCAGAACAGGATCATACAGTGTTTTCCCCATAAAGAATAGAATTTTCTTAAAAGTTACATACTGCAAGACATTTCGTCCACCTTGCCACACATTTTAACTCCATTTGGAACATCCCAAGGTGAACCAGCTCATGAATGCCACCAGGAACACGTCTGGACACACCTCAGTAGGAGTTGTCACCTTTTCACTTTGAAATGTGTGTCCTCTGGTCATATCAGAGTTTATAAACATGGTGCTTTGAATAATTTGCGGTCTGATGTTTGGATCACATACTGCTGGTTGTTCTGATCGACCTATTTCTTGCAAAAAATAAATTCTTTGTCGTTGCTTCAACAATCATAAGTGTCTACAGAAAGAGTCTTTTTCATCAACAGCTACAATTTGGAATGTTAACAGCATTTGCATCATGTATATTCATAACATGAACTCTCCCTACCAAATACATTATAATCAGATATCAGCCTCATTACGCAGCTCACCTTGTGCACATGTGCCCCGTTCAGAGACACTTCCCCATGACCTAAGGAACAGGAACACAAAGGATCAGTATCACTGGATATGGTGTAGACATTTTTAGTATAGCTAAAAGGTATGTCACTTTCTGGATGTGACACGTCACGAGCATGATTCCATGGATATACAATGTTAAAACCATATTTGGGACATTGTCCATGGAGACAGATCATTTTTATACCATACTACTGGCAGGGTGCAAGGCCGCTCACAGTGAGGACACATGTTTTTCAGTATAATAAATACATGAAAAACTAAATGAGAAAATGCTAAAAAAGCTGCATATTGTGGCTTAAAAAAATATTTGTTGATATATAAACCTGCTTTAATTTTATTTCCCTTTTGAATGTATTCAGTTGCAGGTGGTTGAAAAACCAAAAATGAAAAAAAAACAAAACAAAAAACTTTGGCCAAGTGGACAAATGATGCTATATAGAGAAAACGAATAGCATTTCCATGAAGACAAGCAGGTGACGAGCCATACAAAATATAATTATGTTATTATAATAGATAATGTTAATGAAATAATGGCCAACAATGGCTTTTATATTATTTGTATCTATTTGATGAGTGGAGTGCCCAGAGACACACATGTAGGAGCATACAAGTATCTGGTAAAAGTTTCAAGCGAAACATGACTATAAAAGTGACTTTTTAAACTGTATCACACAGCGACAGGTGTCCAAAACACATGTGTGTGTTTAAACTATATCAGGCTGATTCTTTAGATGTTCTTGGACACAAATCTATAATAATCTTGACAGTTAGCCTAGTCCTGACCAAGTTTGTGCCCAGTTGCTTGTGACTATGGCAACTCAACTATGGCCTAACTCCGGTTAGGCACTTTGATGGAATGGAACTGATGATTTGACAAATGAGGATTGCCAAAATAAAACTTTGACTATAGCTCGCTTGATGGAAAAAATCCCACATGTATACTGTATAATGCTTTGTAAATTCTAAGCTGGTGACAACATAACGTTTAGGTCATAGTGTCAATAGCCTAAACTGCGAGTGACTCTTGAGGTTTCAGTGATGGACATAGAGCCAGGGTACTCACACATGGGGCCCTGTTCTGATGTAGAACTGCCAGACGAGCCCAGGAGCAGCTCACTCAGAGTGTCCACTGTGGGAAAAATCAGCAACACTTGCAATCAACACTTGTGGATCAATAAAGTTTGTCTAAATCTAAATCTAACGCTTTGTACCAGGTACATTAACATCAATGTATAAGGCATAAATAAGCATGTCCACATCCAAGTAAAAGACATATTTGCAGTAAGATAGACTCATCTCTCAGATGTCTGACCCACACATTTCACAGCTTGGACTATGGTTGTGTGTAGACACAGAGCGACATTAGGGTTTCTGAACATAGTACCCCCGTGTCAGGTTTCTCCCTCTCCCTCTGGTGGCATGAAACTGGAACTACTCTTCCTCAGTGTACATGTATTTATCCCTTTAATAGATCTACCCTCTTTTTAGAAGTCTGACACAGTGAGTCAGACTGACTGTGAGACAGTAGCTCACCAGAGAAACACTGCAGTATTCTAATTATATACACAGACATTATACTGAAACTTTTTTTTAACCAATGGCAAAAGAGTCTTTTGTGTGCTGTTTAGCTCCTGCTTGTTGTATCTTCTTTGGTTATGTACCTTCTTTGGTTGTGTACTCTCTTTGGTTGTGTACCTTCTTTGGTTGTGTACCTTCTGTGGTTGTGTACCTTCTTTGGTTGTGTACCTTCTTTGGTTGTGTACCCCCTTTGGTCATGTACCTTCTTTGGTTGTGTACCTTCTTTGGTTGTGTACCCCCTTTGGTCATGTACCTTCTTTGGTTGCCTCCAGCAGCAGTCGCTCAGCCCGCGGTGCCTGCAGTGTGTCTGCCCGGAATAGAGAGCGTGTGTTGGCAGGGTGCAGACTCTGACCACTACTCAGCTCTGATAGCTCAGAGAACAGCGCCACCCTCTGGTGGAGCAGATCCAGCACTTCACTGTCCTTGTGCTGCAGATCAGCTGTGGACCAAGAGTTTGGACATGAAGATGTGAGTGAAGCTGAGTTCCTCCTAAGACAGGTTCACTGACCTTTGAGTCTCCTGATGCGGGCCTTATGTTCTGACTCTATCAGCGGAAACTCCTCTCTGGATGGACACCTGAGTCAAACACAAAAAGACAGTGCATCTGACAGCCCATAAACTGGAGCACAGAGACAGGAGCACAGAGACAGACGGGAGCACAGAGACAGAGAGGAGCACAGAGACAGACGGGAGCACAGAGACAGACAGGAGCACAGAGACAGGAGCACAGAGACAGACTGAAGCACAGAGACAGGAGAACAGAGACAGGAGCACAGAGACAGACAGGATCAGACAGAAGCACAGAGACAGACAGGATCAGACAGGAGCACAGAGACAGACAGGATCAGACAGGAGCACAGAGACAGACAGGATCAGACAGGAGCACAGAGACAGACAGGATCAGACAGGAGCACAGAGACAGACAGGATCAGACCGGAGCACAGAGACAGACAGGATCAGACAGGAGCACAGAGACAGACAGGATCAGACAGGAGCATACTTGCGCGCTGCCTGCTGGATGTGTTGACTCCACAGAGTTCGTTCCTCTTTAGAAGCAGCGTGCAGCTCGTACATCTCAGGAGGAGAGGCGTCGCTGATGCAGAACAGCCCCCTCTCCTGGTTGGCGATGGGTCTCACGATGAGGTTCTGCAGGGACAGAACCGGGGGCTTGTCCTGGGTGAGACACAAAGACAGGTTCTATTATTTCGACCACAGACACAGTGAGTGAGAAATACTGCAAACACTGTACAAACAATGTAGTTATATGTTTTCTAATTTTCATTTTCGGATTTGATGGTTCCTCCTTGCACTAAGTCACTCCCCCCTTCAGAGCACTATGACAACACAATCTGAGTACATCCCACTAATGAAACTACTGTAAGTTGCTGTGTTTGTTGTATCGTGTTTTTTTTATATATGCATAAATTTATGGAGAACTGTCGTGTGGGAGTATGATTGACGATTGTGGGCGGGGCCTTGTACAGAATCTTACAGCTAACTGTAAGGATGGTTTGAATAGCATCCAGGAGAGATCTCTAAAATGCTCAAATATGCATAGATGACATATACAACCTCTTATTTTTGATGAAGAAACAACTTGGTAGAAAGCTAAAAACATAGTATCTCCCCTTTAAATACCTACAAGTACCACGGTATACCTATCAAATATCTACAAATACAAAACATCAGGTCAGTCATAAACTATAGGACCAATCAAGTAATAATAATATACTTCTACCTTTAGTATCATTAGCATACATCTTTGTAAAGCATTTCTTCAGGTCATACTTGGGAAAGTACCAAGTACAAACAAGGATGAACTATTTAAGTATAATTCATTAACTCATAAATTGCTAGATTTGTGTATGTATTCATACATTGTTCATTACCAGGGGTGGGACGAAACAGAATTTACACTAGACGAGATGCCAGATAGGGTTTACGAGATCGAGACAAGACGAGATTTTGAAATAATTTGCAATAATCAGACTTAGGTATAAAAATGACCAAATTAAGTCATCTGCTTTTAATAACCCAAATTCATTCAACAGAAATCCCTTCATGCATCACTACAAATTATTACAATTAGGGGTGTCAAATTATCGCGTTAATTGCGATTAATTAATTACAGTCATATTTAGCGCGTTATGTTTTTTAATCGCGTTAATCTCATTTTTAATCTCTAACTTTACTGTTTCTGTATGTGAGTTTCTTTATTATAAAACCTGTTTGTATGTGTTGTTGGGACAACAACACACACACACACAAAAAACACTTATACATTTTTTTATTTCGGTAATTCCACTCATTGCCGGAAAGCCACACAAAACGCGCGCAGTAACAGCGATGTAAACGTCATGTTCACATTGGCGGCGTCAGTCACACAATGGACGAGGTCGAAGAGCCAGTAGAACAGAGGCAGCAGTGCACAGGTAAAAACACATTCGTGTCTTGGAAATTATTCTCCCGACGTGAAATATAAAAGAAAATAACAAATATAATATCGCCTGAAAACAACCTGCATAGACTCATGATGTCTGCACTACTGTCCTATAGTGACCTGCCACATGAGGGGACACACACACAAACACACACAAACACAAACACACACAAACAAACACACACCTTCATCATCGTCATTAACCTGAGAACGCGCGGACCACGTTTCCTTCCGTAGACACTGCGCGGACATCGCTGTCCTCCCGTGAGCCTCGTGTGGATCGTGTTTTCTCGCGTACGCGGCGTAAACCGCGTTTCCTCCTGTGTGCCTCTAAACCAGAACTAACACCAAGACTAAAACCAGGACTAAACCAGGTCTAAACCAGGACTAAACCAGAACTAAAACCAGAACTAAAACCAGGTCTAAACCAGGACTAAACCAGGACTAAACCAGGACTAAACCAGGTCTAAACCAGGTCTAAACCAGGTCTAAACCAGGTCTAAACCAGGACTAAACCAGGACTAACACCAGGACTAACACCAGGACTAAACCAGGTCTAAACCAGGACTAAACCAGAACTAACACCAGGACTAAAACCAGGATTAATCCATTCCAGGACTAAACTAGGACTAAAGTAGGTCTAAACCAGTTCTAAACCAGGACTAAAACCAGTGATCTCATATATATTTCTCTATCAATAATATTTTTAATATGGTTAAGGAAAGACTGGACTTTTTATTGTCTTTAAGTAGACAAAAGTTATTATGTTCAGATTTCCTCGTCTTTGCTACTTTACAACAAACAGTTTCTTATTCATGGAGACTTGGGCTCAACAGCCAAATTGGAGAGATTTGTTAAACAATAAATGACTTTATAAAGTCACTTTTTTTAATTTATATCAGTCTTTTGATCTGCCACAATAATGTAATAATGAATTTAAATGAAAATACCTCAAATTGAAGGCTTTTCTCAGCAATTTTTAGGTGAGATTAAAATGAGATTAATTAGATTAATTAATTACAGATCATAATTAATTAATCTCTAAATTTTTTTTTATCGCATGACAGCACTAATTACAATACTGAATATACATGTCTATTACACGTCATTTTTATTATTTAAATAATTCGACTAAAACTGGACCTGCTCCTTTGTTTTGTGTCGTTCCAGCTTCTTTCCCCTCCCTCACTGCTGCTGCACTATACGCTCACGATGCTGAGGGACACAGACAGAGGAGGAAGACTCCTTCTCTCTTTTTTCTCACTATAAACTAAAAACTTATAAAACTATAAATTAAAGTTATGGATGAACAAGATCTAAATATCTCTTTGTGGTTCTTTTACAAAAAATGTTTAGCAGCAGGATGTACAAGTGAGAAACACAAAGCCAGTGACACATACAGTACGTCCTGCTAGAGCTGCTAGTGTGACCTCAAATGGAAACCTAACAAAAACTATATCAATTGTTCATGTTGTTTTGTCTGCAAAAAGTTTTGTTTGTGCTGCTTTAGTTTTGGTGATATTAACAATTATTTATAGGTCAAATTGGAAGCTTCAAAATGCTCTAAAATGGCCCAAAATGGCTAAAGATATTCCAGAGGGAATGTCCTGTCTCATCACTGAGCAAAACAACAGAGCAAAGAGAGAGAGACACGGAGAAGATTTTTTCCTGTTATGTCTCCAAAATTCATCTGGCTCCCCCTGGAGGCTGCTGTGATACTGCAGGACACACTTTTGTCCTGAGGGATATCACTCCCTTCAAAATGCCTTGATACTGGATCTGATGACCCGACCTGTTGCACTGCACTGAGACTTTTCTTTGAGCTTTTCTGTTATTACTGTATTTTACTGCTCAGTGTGCTTAAACTGATCATTTGGAATATTCCAGGTTGAGCAATGACATTTCCGGGGAGACAAGCAGATTGTGGACCTCCCACCAAAAAGTGACATCTTGTTCATTTATGTGTTACTATGCACAACTGCTCTAGACCACTGTGTGAGAGACATCCCCATTAAAAGAACTGTAAAGTCCTGTACAGAATTTCACATTTAGGGAGAACCTGCCTCCTGGTCAAATAAACAGTAAATATGTATGTCAGTACCAGACTGGTGAAGATGTACTTCTGGTCCTTCTCCTGTAGAAACACCAGGATGTCGGTCATGAGGAGCACCTGCACCTCTGGAGAACACAGCAGCAGTGAGCAGGACAGAAGAGCGGGTTGGATAGGTGGTCTACAGACAGTAGGCCTACAGAAGAGCAGAATGGACATTTAGGCTTACAGACTGCTCCTGACCTTTAAGGCGTGACCCAGGGCTCTTCCAGAACAGAGTGCCCTCGTGCAGCAGGCTTCGGCGCAGCAACTCCTCAGGCCTGAACACTCGCCCATCCCTGACTCGGGCCACCACCTTCGGGTCCAGAGTGGCATGAATCTCCTCCACCCTCTGGCTCTTCTGTAGCTCGTCCATCTTTAGATACACATAAGTCCAATACAAGTTAAGTACGAGCTCTCCTTCTGCCTGAATCTCTCTTCTGGAAAATATATTCACATTTAATTAGAATTTGTATATTTTAGTTTCCTATCAACAGATTAAGGTATTTATTATTATATTATTATATGATTTTTATTATTTATTCAAATTTTTATTATTTATTCACATAATTCATTTTTTATGGAACATTGTAATTTCTAAAGGTGTATGTTGTCTTCCTTTTCACCTGCAGCGACTGACTAATGACACCACCTGTTAGAATGCCACCATGCGTGCAGGGCGGCGCGCAGGGTGGCGTGCAGAGTATTACAAAATGATATTTGTCCCTATAAGGCAGTTGCATCTCAGGTAGGAGAAGGATATTAGGGTTGCTAATTTATCCAGGGGTTAAACAGGGGTTGCTCAGAGAAAAATGTTAAGAACCACAAGTCAAATGTATGTGGTTCTGGTTCTGACCTGCTGTTCGATGGCAGTCAGAAGTTCTCTGGCCTTCAGCAGAGCCTGGGAGAGAGAGGATGCCTCTTCTTCATCTGGATACACACATACACACACACACACGCACACACACATTGACCTTGTTTTTAGCTTGTTACAAACAACTACTATCTACATTTAGAATATCATGAAAAAATTTCATAAAGTGAAATCCATATATTACATAGACTCATGACAAATGAGTGAAGCTTTCAAGCCTTTATTTCTTGAAATTTTGTTGATCATGGCTTACAGATGATGAAAACCCAAATATTTAGTGTCTCAGAAAATTACAATTATACAAATACATTAATTAAATTAATAAATAGATAAATGTAGTTAATAAGATTAACTGAAATTCAGGAGCAGGACCACGCCTCAGCTGCCCTCTCCTCTCACCAGCGAACCACAACTCACCTCCACCACGCCTCGAAATTCCCAGAAGCCTATATGTAGCTGCCTTTCCCATCATCCCAGTTTGTCTCGGCTAACTCGACCCCACCCTCCTATCCCCTATTTTGTCTTTCAGTCATAAGACCCCTACAAGGATGGTCCCGTTCCGGCTGGGCCAATTGCAGATTGAGACGGAGCCCCCACCCATAGTCTCAACCAGCCATCTCTGCCTCGCTTCGTACATTGTCAATAAACTTCTTTGCATTATGTCGTTGTTGGCGTGGTCCTAGCTAGTGAATACATTTTAAAAATATAAATTTATACAGAAATATCAGGCTTTTGAAAAGTATGTCTATGCACTCAGTACTTGGTTGGGCCTTTGGCATGAATGACTGCATCAGTGCGCTGTGGCATGAAGGAAATCCTCCTGTGGCACTGCTCAGGTGGAATGGAAGCGCAGGTTGCTTTGATTGCTGGCTCTGCTGTCTCTCATCTTCCTCTTGACAGCATCTCAGAGATTCTCTGTGGGGTTCCGGTCAGGAGAGTTTGATTTGCAAAAGATATGCAAAATGTACTTTCATCTGAAAAGAGACTTTGGACCATTGAGCAACAGTCCAGGTGTTTTTCTCCACAGTCCAGGTCAGACTCTTTTGACATGTCTCTTGTCCCACAGAGGCTTCATCTGTGTGGAGAGGCTCTTGATGCACTGACTCTAGACTCAGCCCACTCTTTATGAAACTCCCCCAAATTCTTGAGTGGATTTTGAGGGAAGGCTGCGCTCATCCCTTTGGCTGGTGCAACTTTTCTTACCACATTTTTCCTTCCAGTGAAGAAGTGAATCTTCTTGGATACAGCACTCTGTGAACAACCAGCTTCTTTAGCAATGACTTTTTGTGGCTTTCTCCTTGTGGAGGGACAGTAACTGTCTTCTGGACATTTGTCCACTCAGAAGACTTCCCCATGACTGTGTAACCCACTGACCCACACTCAGAGACCATTTAAAGTTTGAGCTAATTAAGGTGTGACACTCTGACTTTCCAATATTGAACTTTATCATAATATTCTCATTTTCTGAGACACTGAATTTTGGGTTTTTATTATTCGTATATTCATAAAAAAAACAAAAAAACAAACAAACAAACAAACAAAAAAATAGAAATAAAGGCTTGAACGCTTCGCTCTATGTGTCATGAGTCTATGTAATGTATGGATGTGACTTTCTGAAAAATGTTGAACTTTTTCATGATATTCTAATAATTGGAGATGGACTGTCATGGTATTTAGAGGAAATTATGGGTTTTATTTCCTAAATAAAAGATGCCTTTAAAAGCGCTTGAAGAATTTCCTCTTGGGGATGAATAAAAAAGATTCTGATCGTGCACTCTTATTTTGAGTGGGCTTTCCTCTCCACAGATGCGACCTCTAACGTGGCCACCTGCTTGTTTCCATGGAGATGGATAACGCCTCCTTAGATTGTAGGAGGCATTATTCATTTCTTCATGTTTGCTTCCAGGTGAAGCTGTGACTGAATGCATGTGGGTGCCTTAGCTTACCCACGGTGCTGTCCAGGATGTGTTGGATCAGGACAGGGTATTTGCAGATTCTCTGGGTCACTAACAGAATACACTCCTGGTATCCATGTCTGCGGAGGGCGGGGCTGCGGCTCACGCGCTGTGGGCAGAGCACAGCACATACACTTATGCACTAGCACCAACAGGGGGCTCCAAAGCACAGCAAAACAGTCAGGAGGCAGAAGAGCAGGCCTGCAGATTTTTGGCTGTTGCCTGTTCTGTCTGTTAGTGATGTGTAACATAAGTGATTTATTTATACATTTATCCATTCATATTTAAATTTTCAATGTACAGTTTAATTTTCACAAATTTTGAGTTCTGATTTATTTTTAAAGTAATGTAATGTAATGTAAATATAAAATAAAAAAGAAGTAAAAAAACAGGAAGTAGTTGTGAGGTCTAGAATGGAATCTCTCTACCATGTCATTAATAGACAAAATTCCATCCAAAATGTAGAGACAATTTATGCTCAAGGACGACATTTAACCAACACATTGAACACAATGAGGTTTTTTTTTCATTCATTTTTATTCATCTAATCATAACTATTACGTATTTTAGACTTTGGCCCTTGTTGGTTGGTTGATTGTGGTTGGTGGGTGACACTTATTGAATTATCTCTACATGTCTGATTTGCTGTCCAATCAGTGAGTAAAATTATAACCTTCACCCAAAGAGTTGAAATATATATGTATAAAGTTGAAATATATATATATATATATATATATACACACACACACACACATATATACGTGTTAACAATTTTTTAAATGAAAGGTGTTCCCTAACCTGTCATATGGACTTTATTTTATGATATATTATATTAAGAGTTGTTGATGTTTTTGGGCAGCTGATGGGAGCAGTAAAGCGTGTAAAGTGTCTTGCTCGGTGACACAGTTAGCAGAGTAAGCCTGATGTGTTTGTTCAGCCGGTGCTTGTGAGGTCATCTGATCTGAATGTGGAGCAAAGGGACCAGAGGGAAGAGGAAGTGGTGTGCTAGTCAGGAGGAAGTGAAACTCTGTCTCATTCACCCTCTCTTCCTCTCACTTAACTGTCCCCCCTCCCCTCCTCTCTCCCAGCCCTCTTCCTCTCTCTGTCTCTCTCTCTCTCAGGCCCTCCCCCCCTCTTTTTCACTCAGCTCCCCTCTCACCCCTGTCTCTCTCTCAGTCCCTCTTCCCCCTCTCTCACCTCTCTCTCTGTCTCTCTCTGTCCCTCCCCCCACTCAGTCCCTCTCACCCTCTCTTTCTCTCTCAGTCTCTATCCCCCTCTTTCACCCCTCTCTCTCTTAGTCCCTCTGCCCATCTCTCTAGTTCTCTCTTTTCTCTTTTACCTCGCTCTCATCCCCCTCTTTCTGCCTCCCCCTCACCTGGATGAAGGCCTGGACCCTCTTGTCTTTACTCAGTGTCTCCTTGTACACTTTGACAGCTTTTAAGTGACGTGTGCAGAACTCAGCGTAGGTTTTCCTCATGTCCTCTGCAGGCTGGCCCGAGAACTGTTACAAGAGAAGATGGTGGTTATTGTTTTGTATTGTAAGTAGAATTGCCAACACTATCAAAAATAATTTGCTAATATATATATTTGCAGGTACTGATACTGAAAAAGACAGGACAAAGATGAACATTTCCTTAGAATGATGTTGAGCTGTATCAGAACAAGTAGAAGAGCACATAGACTAGTCTGCACACATGGACACTATGAACCTACTGCACCACATATCACATCACACACATATAAAACTTTTTTTTTTAAAGGAGGTCTTTTACAATATAATCAGGAATGCCAATGCTCCTAATCTCCGTGGCCTTAGGCCTGCCTGGGAAAGAGACCTAGGTGTTCCTATAGAACAAGTTGAATGTTGATGGTGCAAATCCAACTACTGGCATGATGGCACATGTTATATGAATGTGACAAAGACAACCTCCTTTGGGGCAAAGTAATTAGACTTATTAACAAACAGTTGAATGTTACATGGAACACAAACCCTGGACTTTTCTTACTTGGAATTATTCCCGCAAAACAACTACTATACCAACAAACTCTGGTGTAAAATACCTCTTATAACAGGATGTCGGATGATAACTCAAGAAAGGAAATGTATAAGTGTATGTATAGAGGTGCACATGCGTGCTGTGTGCATGTATAGGGTATGCATGTCAATGTATGTGTGTAGTTATATGTACACAACATATATATGTATATGTGCTCTGTGCATGTCTGTGTGTGCATATATGTCCTATATATTAATTTCACTCTCATTTATTATAAGGTACTATATGTGTGTATGTATGTATATATATATATTTGTGTGTATGTATGTGTGAGTGTACATGTGTATATGCATGCATGCATGTATTTATGTGTGTGTGTGTGTGTGTGTGTGTGTGTATATATATATATATATATATATATATATATATATATATATATATATATATATATATATATTAGTGCTGTCATGCGATAAAAAATTAATTATGATCTGTAATTAATTAATCTAATTAATATCTTTTTAATCTCACCTAAAAATGGCTGAGAAAGCCTTCAATTTGAGGTATTTAAAAGACTGATATAGAACAAAAAAAAAGTGACTTTATAAAGTAATTTATTGTTTAACAAACTTTAACAGATGCAGTCACTTACATTCCACAGTATCATCATTATTATTACTATTACTAATCTGCAGTGTTGGGAAAGTGACTTTTAAAATGTATTCCCCTACAGATTACAGATTACATATCCCAAAATGTAGTTTGTAACTTAATCCTTTTAATTACTTAAAGTGAGTAATGTAATTTGAATACTTTGGATTACTTGATATTGTCATGCTTTTTAAAACTACATACTGCCGCATCCTGCAAATGTTGTTCTTGTTTGTTCTCTTCAAATTGGCTATTGAGCCCAAGTCTCCATGAATAAGAAACTGTTTGCTGTAAAGTAGCAAAGATGAGGAAATCTGAACATAATAACTTTTGTCTACTTAAAGACAATAAAAAGTCCAGTCTTTCCTTAACCATATTAAAAATATTATTGATAGAGAAATGCTTTATATATGAGATCACTGGTTTTAGTCCTGGTTTAGATCTGCTTTAGTCCTACTTTAGTCCTAGTTTAGTCCTGGAATGGGTTAGTCTTGGTTTTAGTCCTGGTGTTAGTTTTGGTTTTGTCCTGGTTTAGTCCTGGTTTAGACCTGGTTTTACTTCTGGTTTTAGGTCTGGTTTAGTCCTGGTTTAGACCTGGTTTTAGTTCTGGTTTTAGTTCTGGTTTAGTCCTGGTTTAGACCTGGTTTAGTCCTGGTTTAGTCCTGGACTGGGTTAGTCCCGGTTTTAGTCTTGGTGTTAGTTCTGGTTTAGAAGCACAAAGGAGGAAGCGCGGTTTACGCAGCGTACGTGAGAATACGTATGCGGCGCACGGGAGGACAGCGGTGTCCGCGCAGTAACTACGGAAGGAAACGTGGTCCGCGTGTTCTCAGGTTAATGATGATGATGAAGGTGTGTGTTTGTGTGTGTTTGTTTGTGTGTCTTTGTTTGTGTGTGTTTGTGTGCGTGTCCCCTCATGTGGCAGGTCACTATAGGACAGTAGTGCAGACATCATGAGCCTATGCAGGTTGTTTTCACCAGTGACATTTAAGTTGTAGGCGATTTTATATTTGTTATTTTCTTTTATATTTCACGTCGGGAGAATAATTTCCAAGACACGGATGTGTTTTTACCTGTGCACTGCTGACTCTGTTATACTGGCTCTTCGACCTCGTCCATTGTGCGACTGACGCTGCCAACGTTAACAAGACGTTTACATCGCTCTTACTGCGCGCATTTTGTGTGGGTTTCCGGCAATGAGTGGAATTACTGAAATAAAAAAATGCATAAATGTGTTTTTTTGTGTGTGTGTGTTGTTGTCCCAACAACACATAAAAACAGATTTTATTTTATTTTACATTTTTTTTGGAATAAAGCAACTCGCATACAGAAACAGTAAAGTTAGAGATTAAAAATGAGATTAACGCGATTAAAAAACATAACGCGCTAAATATGACTTGCAATTAACGCGATAATTTGACACCCCTAATATATATATATATATATATATATATATATATATATATATATATATATATATATATATATATATATACACAGTATATTAGGGCCCGACCGATATAGATTTTGTTGTGGCCAATATGAAACCGATAAAATGGGAGTTGTTGCTGCCGATACCCGATATAATCACCGATATATTTAGTGATGTAAAAATTCACTGTAAATCTTGAATTGTTTAAAAAACTTAGGTTTGGCTCTGGTGGATTTTAAATTGGGTTTATTTAGGCAACATTTATTGTTATTCTGCCTCTTTACATCATATTTGCAGACATTAGGTCGGACTAATGGCATTTTGCATCACATTCTAGACACTAGTGATGGGTGTTCCAGTTCTTTTTAGAGAAATGGCTCTTTTGGCTCAGCTCACTAAAAGCAGCTGGCTCTTTTGGCTCCCAAGCAGCTCTTCAGAAGGTCTAAACCAGGACTGAAAAAGGACTAAATCAAGACTAAAACAGATCTAAACCATGTGTAAAACAGGACTAAACCAAAACTGAACCAGCACTGAGTGTCAGGACTCGGTCTCTATCTCTCTCCGTCTCTTGAGCCCAAGATTATTCCTGGTTTATTTATTTTATGCTGAACTACAGCCAAATATGCAAGTTTTTTCTCTCCTATGCACATGCAGATTTCTGAAAGTTTCGTTTTCAGCCACTGCCACTGTCAAACTACCACGAGTCTGCACGCGGCGTGGAGAGAAAAAAAGTGAGAAAGAGAAAACACGGCTCCCAATAAGGAGCCGGCTCCCGTTGTTCGCTTCAAAGAGCCGGCTCTAAGAGCCATTTTGTTTGCGACCGACCCATCACGACTAGCTAGTAAAGAAACTAGCGCTATTAGCCTTTAGCCGTAAATACGTGCGCGCCGTGGTAATTAATTATATGCACAAATGTCATAATTCACACGTCTATTCACAGTTTATTTACATATCAATGCAGGTCGAGAAACAAATATATGGCCAATATAGTCACTTTACAATAGACCAATAGAAAACAGCCTGTTTATGTGTGAGAGCTACAGCAGCTAATCGCTAAACAATGAGAATGAACCAAAACTAGCTTCAAAGTCGACATATTTCCAACACTCACTGGTCACACAGGCTCCTCCTCACATCACAAGTCTGCACTAATAAATGTCCTTTTAATCCAGACTCAAACCGATTGTCCGTAAAAAGAATATAATCTCAGTGTTGCACATGGATCTATGTCTGCGGCTGTAAACAAACGCCCGTGACTCTGGTGGTGTGTTCAGGGACAGTACGGACACACACACAGACAAATGACTCCGCAGATAAATACTGATGCGGAGCCACATATTTAGACATTTATCTGTAAATTGGATTAAATTAACATATATATATATATATATATATATATATATATATATATATATATATATATATATATATATATATATATATATATATATATATATATATATATATATATCTATATCGGCCAACCGATATATATCGGTCGGGCTCTACAGTATATTATACGATTATAAGATATAAAAAAATATATATTTTATTTCCCTTTTTTCCCTATACTTCTTCATTGATTTTGTTTACCTATCACTATATCTGTATTAATTTATTATTATTATTATTATTATTATTATTATTATTATTATTATTATTATTATTATTATCATGATTATTACTATTTCTGGAGACAGTGGGGGAGGATAATGGGAGGAGGGTTTGGGGGAGGGGAAATTGTCCCATTACATTACTACTAGTTGTTTTTTAAAATATCTGCTTTATGTACTCAAAAAAGGATTGGAATTAACAGTCAGTCATTTTAATTTTGAGGTAGGTTTAATTATCCTCATAGGAAAATCTGTCCTGTACATTTGATCCATCTCTCAATGCCACTGGTGGAAACCGTCAGGAGCAGTGGGAGACCACACTGCAGTGCCCAAGGACCCATCACCAATTTAGCCTGTTATGGTCTGGAGTACCGAGTTGGAGGCTTAGTCTCTCCTGCATGTTTGCGTGAACTTGTCATCATTTGAGATTCGGAAAAATCAAGATCTAGAGCTTTTATGTCCCTCTCTGTAACTCAAAGAGAGAAGGAGCAGTTCCCAGGCGTCCTCTAACTGTGTGTACCAGCTCAAGATGGTGGACAGTTGCTCTCCCAGATATGAGAAGATCTGAGTACAACAATGAAACTATTGAATATTTTCCTTGGATTAGAAAAAGTGTAACAGCTATTGTGTGACTATTTACTGTAGGCAGTGCTCTTAAAGAGTGGGTATTTTGCAAAATCCAATTTTTTCAGCTTCCCACCATGTTATAAAGTTGTTCCCTCATGCCTGAAAATGTTTCATATGTCATCCATATATGTTTGAGTAATTTAGCAATCTCTCTCGGACCCTATTTAGCAGCATGAGCCTGTACGAGGCTCCGCCCACACGTCACCCATTCTCCCCACAGCCATTTTTCAAAAGCAGGATATGAAACAATGCACTGCAATTTGACAAACCAGATGCAATGTGCAGTAGTTTCATTAACGGGATGCACGCTAATTGTGTTGTGATAGCGTTCTGAAGGGGGAGTAACTTAGGGCACGGAGTAAAGAGAGGGGACACACACAGAATTTTCAAAACAATAAAAGTTAATGTAGCCCATCTATATATTTTGGATGAAATGTTAATTTATATAGTATTTATCAATTACAGTATATGCACTGCTAATTTATTAAATTTGAATGTAATTAAAACACACTGTAGCATCGAGAGCAGACAGGAGATGGGTGGTGCTGATAGTTGGGGGTCCAGCAATAAAAGTAGGTCAGACACACCCATCCAGTGTTGTGAGTGTGGCCTGCACTCAGGTGTTGTAGCCCTGCGTGCCTCGAATGTATTGAACCGCTTGGATAAAATAAATGTTGCAAAACAGAACCATTCGCCTGGATTATTTAAGAGTGCAACAGTAACATGGTGACATATGAAACAAATATAAATGTTTTGTGTTAGAGAGGATATTCCACTGACACATCACATATTTAGATCACCATGTTGCCATTTATCGTTTTGAAACTGCTATAATCACCCAAAACAACATATTAACATGTTTTTGGTGCTCTGAGTGTCCCCTCCTTTTGCTCTCCATAATAAATTACTCCCCCTTCAGAGCAATATCACAACACAGTCAGTGTGTATCTCACTAATGAAACTCTTGCACATCACATCAGGTTTGTCAAGTTGTTGTGTACAGTTTTGTATCATGTTTGTGTATATTTATGGAGAATTGTGGTGTGGGAGCGTGAGTGACGTAGGCTTGTGGGCTGAGCCTAGGACAGAATCTTGTAGCTAACCGTGAGGACGGTTTGAATAGTGCCCAGGAGAGATTGCTAAATTACTCAAACATGCATGGATTCCATATAGAACATCTTCAGGCATGTTTTTTGATGAGGAGACGTATAACATGGTGGAAAGCTAAAAAAACAAAAAAAAAGAAGAAAAAGATTTTGCATAATGCTCCCTCTTTAGTAATGTATAGCCCATAGAAGTGTAATACTCCCTCTTTAAAGCCTGACCTGGTCAAGAAGAATGTCCCCCAGTCTGTGGATGGCAAAGTTCCTGGACGAGCCGGGCTCCAGGCTCTCGAGGCGCCGCTGGAGGAGATGGCTGAGGAAGCGTCCGTGGATATGACACAGCTGCTCCAGCTGGGGGAACAGGGTCTCCACGGTGCTCGGGTCTAGGTGGAGCTCGTCTTGTAGACCCTGGCGGTACACTCGCTCCAACACCCTCAGAGTGCGCATGTGGTGCAGCTCGGTCTGAATCAGCTCTAAGGAGGGTGTACAGGCACACAAGATGTGTTATATGTAGGATCACCAAAATATATGCCCAGACATAAATCTGTACTATAGCTATCCATATTTAATATATTGTTACAGTCTTTAAATATACATTTATACTGGAAGCTAAATTAAAGAGGAGTTTTTTTTTTACTTTTACTGGGTACTGTATGTTATTTCACCGAAAACAATGTATTAACATGTTAAATGTAAAATGAAACTTTAAGTTAGGGTAAGAGAATGTAGGTGTCAGTAAGCTGATGACTTGGAAGTGATTCTATGTTTTACATGTAAATACTCTGTTTTCTAGTATATTTCTATTTAAATTGTTGTCTTTGGATGAACTCCTGTGTAAGATAAGATAAGATAAGATAATCCTTTATTGTCTCCCATGGGAGAAATTTGTCTTGGGACAGGGGGTAACATGTTTTATCAAAAAACAGGACAACACAACACAAAGCAGCACATAAACAAACACCATAAAACAAAGTAAATATGAGACCAGTATGACCACGAGTGATGCACCAACACGACCCTTAAATTATCCTTGACAGGCCCTTGCATTCTTCTGTTCTATTAATTATTGCACATTCCCTAAGCCTATGTGCAGTTTTAGTTATAATTATTGCACATTCCCTAAGCCTATGTGCAGTTTTGATTGCACATTCCCTAAGCCTATGTGCAGTTTTAGTTATAATTATTGCACATTTACTTAGCCTATGTGCAGATTTAATTATTGCACATTCCTTAAGCCTATGTGTAGCTTTAATTGCACATTCCCTACACCTATGTGCAGTTTTAGATATAATTATTGCACATTCCCTACACCTATGTGCAGTTTTGATTGCACAATCCCTAAGCCTTTTATAATTATTTTTTGACTGCATTATCTGAGTTAAGCAGTTTAACAGCTAGTGGTACAAAAGAATGTTTGAATCTGTTCAGTTTACAGTTTGGGACCCTGAACCTTCTGCCTGATGGCATCAACTCAAACTGACTGTGAAGAACATGGGTTGGGTCATTGATCACCTTCCTGCTGAGCTTCCTCACAGTCTCCTCAAAAATTTGCTGAAGTGAGCTTGGGGCCACACCCATTATTTGACCTGCTCTTTTAGTCAAGGTAAAAATCTGTGCTGTGTAGGTGTAGTCTTGAGTGGAGTTTGGGTCTGATACATGGTCAGATCCTAATAATCTTGAAAGCTTTTACCACACTCTCTTTTCAGCTGACCAGTCTGTCTACAAGAGGGGTGTCAAACTCATTTTGGTCTGGGGGCCGTGTCCAACCTACTTTGATCCTAAAGGGGCCAGATCAGAAAACTCATGTCATATAAACCCCAAAAATAACAATAAGTATAAAAAGTATAAATAAATCTATTACAGAAATCTTTTTTAATTGATGAACTCTTTCTTTTACAAAATATTATTATGAACAACCTGAAACTTTAAGAAAAATACAATTTCAACACAAAGTTTTAACATTAACTTGTATGCAAATAGAAATAAGTCAATTTTTGTTGTAAAATCCTACACTCGGCTCCACTTTTCTCATGTTGGACATTTTTCTGATGAGGGTGTCACGGTCAACAGTCAAAACGATCGTCCTTTAAGAGCGTTTAGAAAGAGACAAGTCTTCATTTGTGCTGCTCTGGTGGGAGGGGCCACGTACAGAGACGCTAGAGACGCTGCTGTGATAAACACCACAGAAAATTAACAAGATTTTAATAGAAAATATAATTAAATAAAATCAGCCGAGGGCCAGATTAAAGGTCTTGGAGGGCCGAATGTGGCCCCCGGGCCTTATGTTTGACACCTGTGGTCTACAGGGATAGTAGTTTTAGAATAACCTTCATCAGAACTAAAAAAGACCACATAAGCTGCAGAACCCGATTTTCAAACCACAGTAATAATTGGGTGGCTCACCCACTCACAGTCAATCCTAGCACTGCTTATGGTTCTCTCATTTGAATTTGGGATCCATAAAAGACTTTTTTACAATACAAAAACAATTAACTGACTGATTTACAAGAACAAATTCAGGTATTCCATCTTGAGCCCATATTACACTGTTATAATGTTGTTTCCTCATCACAAACAGACCTGGAGCTGTGTTCTGTTTCATTCACACGTGAATGAAGGTTCACAGGGTTTGTATGTTAAATACAAACCCTGCACATTTAGACTGTGTCCTCCTCAAACAGAAAACACTCCAGCTTGTGATGTCATGTGGTTATTCAGGAAGTGCTCCACTGTGTTTCTAAACTCCATACACCTTCACTAGAATCATTTGGACAACTCCAGCCCTAGAATTGCCCATTTTTACAAAACTGAAAAATGTAGCTGTTTACAGCTTCATGACATCGCAAGGTGGAACAGAGCATTCTGTGCTTTAGAGAGTTAGACAGACTCATATTACTCAAATATGGGAATGAAACAAAACACAACTCTGGGTATGTTTTTGAGGAGGCAACAACATTACAACATTGAGTAATTGAGGACCTTTACAGCTTCGTGACAGTTAATTAGACAAACAATGTTTGGTCTTCATCAGTAACACACTGGAACTACTATTTTATTATCTAATTATGCTATAGTAAGGGATGTGTTAGGCTGTTGCCCAGGCGATGGAGCTTACCGTAAATCACGTCTTGTCTCTTGATGACTGCTCGGTGGTGTTTCTGGAGGTAGGTCCTGTCCACAGCCAGGCTCCAGGAGTCTGCTTTAAAGTGTTGGCCCTCCACGTCCGAGTCCTCCAGAGCACTGCTGTACTGGCCATCTGCTGCTGCGTGACAGTTCAGCCATCTTAACAGAATCCACTTAATGGATGGTACAGAACATAAAATACTCATATATATATATATATATATATATATATATATATATATATATATATATATATATACATTGTTTTTAACCTGTGGTTTAACAGAATTATTAGAAAAAAAACTACATAATGAAACTGGTCTGGACAAAAATGATGGTACCCTTAACTTTATATTTTGTTACACAACCTTTTGATGGAAACTCTGCAAACAAATGATTTCTGTAACTGTCAATAACACTTCTGCTTTGATCAACAGGTATTTTAATCCACTTCTCATGAGCAAACTGTTCTAGTTGTCTCAGGTTTGAAGGGTTCCTTCTCCAGACGCATGTTTCAGCTCATTTTACAGCCGTTCAGTAGAACTGAGATCTGGGCTCACAGAAGAACACTACAGAACATTCCAGTGTTTTGTTATTAGCCATTCTTGTATGTTTTTAGCTGTGTGTTTTGGGTCTTTCTGACATTAGTCAACACTTTTCATTCCAAAATACCTTGATAGTTTTGAGATTTTGTTGTACTTTGTACAGATTCAAGACACCCTGTGCCAGATGCAGCAAAACAGCCCCAGAACACAACCAAGTCTCCTTCATGTTTCACAGTAGGGACAGTGTTCTTTTCTTGGTCTACTTCATTTTTGCGTCTGTGAACATAGAGCTGATGTGTCTTGCCAAAGAGCTTCAGTTTTGTATCATCTGTCCAAAGAACATTCTCCCAGAAGTTTTGTGACTTGTCAGTCTGCATTGTGGCAAATTCCAGTTTAACTTTTTTATGATTTGCTCTCAGTAGTGGTGTCCTCACATGAAGTCCACTTTGGCTCAAACAGTGATGGATGGTGTGATCTGACACTGATGTACTTTGCCCTTCAAGTTCACATTTAGTTTCTCTGGAGGTTCTTCTGGGCTCTTTGGTTCCATTCGTATGATCCATCTCTTGTATTTGTCATCAGTTTTCCTCTTGCAGCTGCATCCAGAGAGGTTGGCTTCAGTCCTGTGGACTGTAAACTTCTGAAGAACATGTGTAACTGTAATCACAGGAACATCAAGCTGCTTGGAGATGGTCTTATTGTCTTTATCTTTAACCTGCTTGTCTATGATTTTCTTTCTAGTCTCCTGACACAGTTCTCTTCTTCTCTTTCTCTGCTCCATGTTCAGTGTTGTGTCCATCATGTCTCCAAACAGCACAATGACACATGTCTCCCTTTAAACAAACAGACACCTGTGATGCAGATTAGAGACACACTGAAGTTTAACATGTCCCTATTGTCCAACTGTTTACAATCTTTTCTAGGGGAACCATCATTTTTGTCCAGGCCAGTTTCATTAATTTTTTTTTTTTTTTTTATAATTCTGTTGAGCAGCAATTCAAAAACAGTGTCTGATTTTCATTGGTTATTTTTCAGGAAATTTTTATTTATTATTGGTTTTGTAGATTTTTCTTTCATTACCAGAGGGGTACACCAGCAACAAACCACGACTGTGTGTATATATATATATATATATATATACACACACACACAGACACACACACACACACACACACACACACACACGACCAGTCAAAGGTTTGGACACACTTTTTCATGTATGTTTCTTCGTTGAAATTATTTACACTGTAGATTGTCACTAAAGGAACAAAACAAAAGCTATGAATGACACGTGGAATATTGTAAACAGAAAAATATTTTTTTAAATGGCCAGCTGTGAAATGAAAACCATTTCTGGACACTTCATTAAGAATCCCACTGAGGGAAAGCTAAGGGTTTACAGCACTTTCAACAAAGCAAAAGGTGACTTTGGATATATGAATATAAAATATAAAGCAATATATTTAGTCCATGTTATAGCTTCATATATTTGTTGTCTTCCATATGTATACAAACAACAAACACTGATTACGAGTGGGTCCAAGTGTGTGACAGGTTGTGTATGTTTTTGTTAAAGGGCCTGTGTGTGATTTTTAGCCAGGAGTGAGTTAAATGTAGCCACAGGTCAGGTTGTAAAATACATACTTTATGTCTTTCTGTCTTTTTTCCTTACGTGGCCAAACCTCCTTCTCAAAGCCTGATCTCATCAGATGCTCAGCAGGGCCGGGTCTGATCAGGACTTGGATTGGAGACCACTGGGAAAATCAGGTGCCACAGGGGGGCACCAGTTGCAAAAACAGTTGTTGCATCCTTAGGCAAGACACTTCACCCACATTGCCTTGTATGACAAGCCGAGCCCCAGTGCAATTGTGGCTACAATAGAAGCTTAACACCACCAAGTGTCAAGAGAATGAATAATGCACCAAACTGTAAAGTGACTTTGAGCATCTAGAAAAGCATTGTTTAATTTGTGCTCTGCATTTGACCCATTCTTCAATATCGCTGGGGCCTCTCAGAAGCAGGGGACAGCACGTGGCACACCTGGGGATGGCACACCTCCATGATCTTGACCTATGGTACATGTTTTAGGTTGATGGGGGAAACTGGAGTGTCTGTAGGAAACCCACCCAGACACAGGGAGAACGTGCAAACTCCACACAGACACAGGGAGAACGTGCAAACTCCACCCAGACACAGTGAGAACATACAAACTCCACACAGACACAGGGAGAACGTGCAAACTCCACCCAGACACAGTGAGAACATACAAACTCCACACAGACACAGGGAGAACGTGCAAACTCCACAGGAGAACATGCAAACTCCACACAGACACAGGGAGAACGTGCAAACTCCATCTAGACAAAGTTAGACCATCCAAACACTGCACAGAAAGTCCCAGGTGACCTGGGGATCAAACCTGGAACATTCTTGCTGTGAAGTGTGAGCAGTAGCCACTCAGCCTCCATGCTGCCTAAGGTTCCACACTCATTTCTAAAGCTAAGGTTCATTTTTCCTAGTTTTAGTATTGATTACAATCTGCTTTTCTATACTTTTTTCTATACTTTTGACAAATGTACATCAATTAAGAGCATCCTGTATGTAGCCTCTCCCAGACTATTTGTTCATCCAAGTTACTATGGTACATTGTTGACTTTTGTGTAAACATGTAGAAGCATGGCTGACCTCCATCATCGCTGAGGGACTCCACTGACATGGCTCTGGTCCTGAAGATGAGTGAGTCTGTGGACTGAGACAAGATCCGCCGCAGTCCAAGAGAGGAGTCCTCACTCAGAAATCTACACACACGACACACACTGATGTAAAGTTTAATGTTGTGTCGGTACCATAGACTGTGTTGCACAACATTCTAACAGCCAGTAATATTTGATACAGATGGGGGCCAGGTAAAATGTATTGTAAAATTCAGATTTTTGTTGTAATATAGTGGGTTCTTAGGTCTAATCACATACAAAAATAATCAGATCCAAAATTTGTGACTTTACCTTTTGAATATTTCATGGCAAAGTACAATGTAATCAATAGAAAAATGAAAACAGGATGTTAACATATGGGCACTTCTGGCTCCTTCTGACCCTGGCTCCCATTGATTTATATTGAAATATTGTGACCTCTCTCTGTAATTGCTGCTGTGAGCCTTGTCACTGTGGTCTTAAAATGTCTCTCCACATGATCTTATGTTTTCATTTAGCTATTTTGTCAGTTAAAAAATCTTATTCCTAATATACAGCCTAGCTCCAAATTTGGCTGGAGCCGAAAGCTATGGGTGACTTCTTTATACACTCTATGGTGGGGACGTTATATCAACTTACATCCTTTACCGGAGACTGATCTACTTGCCAAAACTCATAATCTTAACACTCTCCTAAATAAACAAATAAATATTTGTTAGTAAAGCTACCAATGCAGTGGCTGTTGTGTGGCATAACACAACAACTTAACATTGGGACTGAACACAAATGTCCCCATGAAGTGAGTATGTATATAAAATTCAGTCCTGACAATGTGATGCATACCTGCCCATTCGCCCACATGCACACACAGATATTAGTCACATCGCAGAGTTTTGCTCAGCAGATTCTCCTTGTATTTGCATGAAACCTAAGAGACACTGGTCGCATAATGTTTACCCGACAATATTATTGGAGGAGACGCTCTTGGAGAGAGATAAGCCCCGCCCCCGACAGGAGCCTAGGATGGAGCGGCGGAAGCTGTCTGAGGCATACACAGCAGAACTAGGCCTCTCTGGGAGCCTGCGGGCTTCAGGAAGTGCTTTAGTATCATAGAATCACTGTAAACATCAATACATGAAATAAGAATACCAAAGCTTACCTTTAGTCTTCACTGTATCATTCTGCAGTGAGGAGTTTAATATGGCAGGTTTAGCCTATACAGAAAAGCATGAATGAAAGAGGGAGAATTCAAACAGACATTAGACCATCTCAAATGTGGAAAGAGTCAAGAGAGTGAGAGGCTGTCCCAATATTTACCCTGTGCTTGGTTTTGGAGCAGTCTGGGCAGCCGTCCTGACAGTGACTGTGGACAGTGACACCGCACACTAAAAGGAACAACACATCAGTGGTGTTTTTAGAGATGTACAGCACAAAGCTTTTAAATAAACACAAGACTTATGGAGGGGGTCTTTCATTACACTTCTATGGGGTATTAATTAACATACTTAAATCACCATGTTACCTTTCATTGTTCTGAAAATGCTATAGACAGATTAGTTATTTATCAGGAGACATGCGTAGTAGTGCACCAGGTAACGTGGTCTGATAATGCCTCTATATTTGCAGAAAAAAATGTATTAACACGTTTAATACGTTTTCATTTGCACTACTTTTATTGTTGGAAAATGCCTATGTGAAACTGTTTAAACCAACATATATTGCATAACCCAAAGACTAAGTTAGAAGTTGAAATGTATGATTATTCAAACATGCATGAATTAATACAAATACAACTCTGAGTAGCCTCACCCCAGAGGACAGACAGACACTGTGACACTTTTGTACATGTTACCACAGGTAAAGAGAGGCAGGACTCACAGGCACAGTTTAGGGCCTCCTTGGCAGTGATGCGCTTGCTGCAGGCCGAACACATGGTGGTCCCTGAGACAGTCATGGAGGTGAAGAGGTGTGTACTGCCTCCCCGTACCCTCCTCTCCCGAGACTCCTTTTCCGACCGGGTCAACTCTCTTTCCTTATGCTGCCACGAGACAGAGAATCGTTCATAATAAGTTCGTTAATTGTGATATTAACACACGCTATTTGCAATTTACTACAATTTCAAACTCAGTTTCAATTCTAATGAACAGACTATAATTATAATCATAATCATAATCATAATCATAACTATTTCTTTAGACAATAGAATGTGAGTTTCAACATTAAATGGCAGGTTTTTTTTATTCCCATGTGTCCTTATATGTGTGTAATCCCTCAGTGGTCCAGGTAGGTTCCACAGTGGTCCATACTGGATTCACCAAGTTCATTTGAAAACAAACTGGCAGGTCAGTGACTAGAAAATTTACATGACGCTACTTAAAGGACATTTCTCATAAGATCACAACAAGTTCTTCCTCTGAAAATATAAAAAATAACACGAATGCCAAACCAGATCAGACCAGAATGTTTTAAAGAGGGAGCATTTGACTTCTATGGGGTATTAACTGTAACACATAACATATTTAGATCACCATTGTACCCTTTATTGTTCACAGATAACAACATATTAACACCTTTTATAAGTTTCAGTTTCAGTCCACGTGCATCCTGCTAATGAAACTACTGCGCATTGCATCAGGTTTGTCAAGTTGTAGTGTATTGTTTTGTACCATGCTTTTGTATATTTATGGAAGACTGTAGTGCGGGTGCATGGGTGACCTAGACTGACGTTTGCATGCATGGATGATATCTAAAACCTCTTCAAGCATGTTTTTGGAACAACGTTATAACATGGTAGAAATCTCCAAAAAATTATTTTGAATAATACCTGCTCTTTAATCAAAATCAGGAGTAAACTACATCTGAAATGGACTTTGTTTTAAAATACAATTAAATCCAAAATCAGGCCAAGTGTAAAGCAGGACTAAACAAGACAAAGTGTATGAAGACCTACCCACCAGAGAAAAGCCACAGTGGTTTGAGAAGCACCCATACATACGGCAGCACAATGGGGCATATGAGGAAGTGACTACACAGAGTCTGTAGGAACTTCACTGCGCAATCTCCCCAGTGTCTTTGTGACTGTATTTATCCGAGAGATCCAAATATCACACACTGCCATTTCTATGGTAACAGTTGAGTCAGATGTTCAGTGAGCAAACTGCCAACAAGCCAACACAGAACATGACAGCCGCCCACAGAGCCAGTCCCACTTCTGCAACAGCTCCAACTGTGCACTAGTATAATACTGCTAATACAGGGCCCATCTCAGCTGATCCAGGGGCCAATCCAGGAGCCAATCCAGGCATCCAGGGGCTGTGGGACAGTGTGCACTCCACAGACACCTCTGGACACAAAATGATCTCTGATATCGTGGTACTTTTTGCAGTCCATTAGAGATGTACTAAAATATGCCTGTAAATGTCTTGGTTGAGGTTTGAGTAAAAAAGTGGACTGCAAACTGAACACAAAAGTTGGGAAATATCACTAAGACACTTTTCCTAATTTTCTCAAAGACTATAAATCTGATATTTAAATTTAAATCCTTAAAACAACTATTGCAACGGTATACAACAGTATATGAGTACTTTACTCCCCTTCCTTCCTCACACTGTCATGTCACTTACTTGCAGACTCATGTCGCTGAGCTTGTCCTGCTGGGGTTTTGTCACACAGCTGTCTTTAGACATGGAGATATTCCCGAGACAGAAAAGGCTCAGTGAAGCAGACTCCAGCAGAAGCTCAGTGTGCACATTGGAGCATACTGGAGCGCCTCTTGTGCTGGTGCAGCCGTGTTCCTGTGAGTGTGAGTAATGCCGCCCCCGGACGTTCAGGCAGGCGGAGCTCATGCGTGGTACAGGCTCAGCTGAAGACACGCTGCTCTGGCTCTGTGGGACTGAAGCAGGGCAGCACAAGTTCACTGTGTTTATGATATTGGTGAGGTCATATGGGCAGTATCTATTAGAGGAACTGTATGTTGCCTGTGCTCTTACAGTAAAAAAACAAACAAAAAAAGGAAACACAATCACAACTGAACCTGTATCACACACAGCCAAGTTTGTCTCATTCGCAGTATATGGACAGGCCATGCCTCATGTGACGCTAAGAACCTCCAGAATTCCCTCCCTGAGCTGTAGAAGCTGCACTAGCACTGACTCATGACTGGCTACAGGTGCTGGGGTTTAGGTAGTGACCCATTCAGATCAGAGAGAGAGTCTTTGTAGGATTAAACCAAATGGATTTCAGCATTGAAACTGGCAACCCAAATGAGGGACTCATGTGAAGCTCATTCTGCTTTGTGCCTGAATCAGTCTGCTCGAGAACCAAAAAGCATCAAATTATAGCTAACATGAATAAATGAGACATCAATTTCCAGTGATTTTGTAATTAAGTATTCAACATTAGTATTGTTATCAGTAACAGCTATAGACCAAGGCTATTTGATTTGAACATTTACCTTGTACAAGAGGACACAGATTAAGTTTTTTTTTAAATTAATCAAAATCTTACATACAACTCCTTTAAAGTGAACTTGAATGATTGAAATGTTTTTAGTTGCATAAACTCATAAAGCAAATTTAAATCCACAGATCTATAGCCTACCTACTAAAGTCTACCTGCTCAGTATGGACACAGGTCATGTACAAAACCAAAAGGTTACACATCCTGACAAACAGTGTTGGACTGCACAATGCTTGAGCTGAAGTTCACAACAAATCTAAAACAACTGCGCTTTCCAAGGTGGAGAAACTCACGGACAGTGTACACTCTTGCGTTCCTTTGGCAGTGACAAAGATAGAGGCTACAGCCTTTTGTTTATACAGATCTGTATAACATTATTACAGCCTGCGAACTGCAAACACAGCAAACAAGTCTATACAATGTGCCAAAATTAAATGCCTCCGCTCAATTTCATTTCTCTCTAGTGACGAGGTCAAGAATCAAAATACACTAGAGAATTTGCAAAAAAGTGCAAGTTCGAATGCAGTCAGCGAAAAGTCATATATTCAGTGTTGTCAATGATTCCCGAGATCGAGGATTTAAAGTAGGAACAAAGAGAATGTTTGGTGAATTTCATCAATGGGAAAGACATTATTGTCCTTCTTCCTACGGGATTTGGGAAAAGCTGACTATACCAGTTAGCCCCGTTAGCGGCACATTACATACGTCATGACCAAATAGCAGCGATTGGTTAAATGATAAAAAGTACCTGCCTACTGTCGAGCGAACGAAATCTAACACTGCGAACTCAGACGGTTTCCATGAAGTGAAATGAAGTGAAACCGGCTGATGAATCAGGCTAGTCCTGTTAACCAAAAAAAAAAGAAAGAAAGAAAGAAAGAAAAAAAAAGCTATTTAATAGAATAAATAAAATAAATTCAGAAAAGGAAAATAGAGTCATTAGCATTATTGTTAAATTTCACACAAGGCCTGTATCATATATGCTATATGTTTTGTTGTTGTTTTTCCTTGTTGTGCACATGGCAAGTGCCCAGCGAAGCCTCACAGTAGGATTTTTTCTCACTTTTTCTTTTCTTTTAACAGTGACGACGAGCATAGTGTCAGTGTGGAACATTCCAGGAACAGCAATACCATCCATGTAGACAAGCAGGTGAGGAACCTTCAAATGGGTAAAGAGGTTCACTTAAGGAGGCTGGATGCACAGATGGCTGCTGACCTAAAAAGAAAACTGGAACAGGATTGTTCGCCTGGCGGCTTCTTCCTGCATGTTGATGACTTTATATTTACTTAGGAAATAAATATTAGCTTGGATCATTTTGGTAAAAGAGTAGGCCTACAAATATTGAACTGAAAAGTCTTAAATGAAAAGCCTTTGTCAGGTTGAGAGGCGCACTGCTTGCACTTTCACACCAGAGGGCGATGTGGCTCTTTTTAATGAGCCACTCGAGTCACTGCTGGAGTTCAGAGTTCACGACAGTCTTTTCTCGCATCATGATTGATTCAGATATTTGTGTATTTTCTTTTTGGACTATGAAATAGGAATAGGCAACAGACAGTGTTTCCTAGAAGAGTGTGATTTCTTCTGATAGCCTATGTATCCCACAGCCAAACAGTGTAGTAGTAGTAGTAGTAGTAGTATTAGTAGTGTAATTCCAATTACACATTAGTTTTGCTCAGCAGTTCACTATTGATAGTCATTCTTCTTTCTTCCCTTGACAGTTGGATAAATTCTTCATGGAAGAATGTTTGTCCTTTGTGGACCTTGTTGGATGAAGATTTGTTGATGGGCAGATTTATGAAGCTGCTGGAAAATACACAAGACATTTCCACAGACATTTTGTTATAAAAATGCATTACCCGGACGTTATGTTTATCCTACATCATGGCACTTCTGTGTGAAAAAGGTCTGTTGTGTAAATACAGATAACATAGGCCTTTTGCCCATGAAAGTGTCACCCTAAACTCTGTGTCTAGTTACGATTAGGCAAAACTCTATAGTTAAGGTTAGGAAAATGGTTGGGCTTAACTTTAGTTAGTAGTGACATTACACTGAAAACAGCGGACAGGAAACAGTGGAGTTTGTTTGGCGATCTTGAATGGAATGGCCACTGTTTTTTTACTTGTAAGGACTTGTGGAATCAGGCAAATGACGTGAGGGTCCTCTGAGCCGAGGTCTGCGGGCTGGTTCTGCTCCAGACTGACGCCTCACACATGTAGTGCTAAATGAACATGCTGGTGCTGCGGCGGACGCGTGTTCTGTGGTGAGTAATAGTGTTGTGAATGAGGAGGGACAGGAGGCCCCACAGGAGCACACCAGAGCAGGGACACGGCCTCACCTTCTGCAGCCCTCGTGCACCCATGTGTGAACATAAACTCAATAAAGAAGTGGACTAAGGGAGTGTGATGTCACCCACAGCATGTGGCTCCAGTCAAATGAAGCTCATGAGGTAAGCAGTTATAGGGGCTAATTTGGAGCCAAGTTCCATATTGAGTTGATTTACGGACAAAATAGTAAAATTAAAAAAACAGGATCTAGAGCAAGTTAAGACCACAAACTGTATACAGGGTTCCCACTCTTTTTCACTCGCAACATTTCAAAATTTTTCCATGACTTTTTCATGACCTAAATGAATTTTGACTTAACAGCACCCGATAGAATTGGTCAGACTTCTAGGGCTAAATATGAAATGTTAACCCTTTCCACTCAGTGTATTTATTGTCGTCTCTTTTAAACAAAAGGCACAGATGTTCAGAAATCATAATAGCCTCATGAGAACTTAACAGAACGCTGGAGTTGAGTGAAAGAGATACTAAAATTCCATGACGTTTTCAGGCCTGGAAAATGACTTTTCCATGACTTTTCCAGGATTTCCATGACTGTGGGACCTCTGTGCATATGTAAATGTACATAGCTAATGTGCTAGCCTCTGTGTTACAAATAGGAAGTTCACATGCAGGTTCTTCTGGTTCCTACTGACACAGGCTCAATTGACTTACATTACAATACTGTGGCCCCTCTCTCTGTGCCTGCTGCTGTGAGCCTTGTCAGTTTGGTCTTAAAATGTCCATATTAACCCGCTCTACATGATTCTGGTGTTTGTTTTTTTTCACTATTTTGTCCGTCAAAAAATCCCGTTCATCCAGAGCGAATCTGGAGCCTAGCTCCTGTAACCATGAGCATCACAAGCTTCTTCTGAGTGGTGCTGAACGCTACGGGTGACGTCACACTCGCTTTGTCCACTTCTTAATATAGTCTATGGTTAAGACAGACATTTAATATGAAAATGAGAAGGCTCATATCAGCAGTTACTGAGAGAGGAGAGTCAGTTTTCCATGTAAAGTCACTTGGAGTCGATGGAGCCAAAGGCGCCCCCATGCTCACTAGCGGGTTAGCTACTGTATGTCCATTTATATATACAGTCTATGTGTGCGTCCTGCTGTGCTCAACCTGTCCACACAGTCAGTTCACCAAACTAGAGCGATCACTAATGTTCTGTCTCATCTGAACAGAGTGGTCCAAAAAATGACTCAAGTAAGAGTAAAAAGTATTTGGATAAAAAGATTACTCAAGTAAGAGTAACTTAAGTAAGTGTGAGTAAGTGTCATTTATAATTTTAAGGTAATTAGAAGGACAAAACATTAAGGACAGGGTATAGACTTGGTAAGACATAATATATTCAGATCACAATGTTTCCTTTTCTTGTTAACATGCATCTGAAACAATGAGGAAACATTATAAGACGTATAATACCCCCTCTTTAAATAATGCACAAAATCTAGTGTTTTCAAAGGACAGACACAAAAATGATGCAAACCAAATCATATCAGATGTGTGTCTGTCTTTTTGTGTCTGTCCTTTGAAATACCAGATTTTGTGCACCTATTCTGCAAAATTGACATAATTCATTCAGAGTCAAGGATGGGACAGTGAGCTGTCCTGGCCCTGCTCTTGCATAACTCACCAAGGTAACGCTCTGCTGATCAGATGAGGATCCTCCTACTCCCCCCCATCCTATTTCGTAGATCACTACTTTGTACGTCTACATGAGTTATATTATTTTGAAGTAATGTTACTTGGCTATTCTTCCACCTTTAACTGTAGCATGGGTTAGGAGAAATGGACATATTTCCATAGGGGACAGTAAAAGCTTCTTAAGAGTGTGCAGTGCTCCTCAAAGGGACAAATGTGATGGCCCCTCACACCGCCAGCCCCTGGGACATTTGCAACATCCGTAGGTCGTGCCCTGTCTGCCCTGTCTGTTCTGTCCCACACTCAGAACGCCTCCAAACAACACAGGGAGATGAGAGTGCCTGCCCAATCACTTTAAAGCACATAACATTAGGAGAGATGTGGAGGCAGAAGCCATTCCAATTTCCTTTATCAGATCATGCCTGTGTGTGCGGGAGGGCATCAGGCTTAACAAATGCGGTCAAACGAATACACAATATCCAACTTGTAAAAGGCCACTTTCACCTCCTCACCTCTGTCTTGTTTTGTGCAGTTTGAACTGGTTTAAATAGATTTGGTTAATAGGTCAAGATAAATTGACTTTTATTTCTGAGCAGTGCACTGTCACTTAACAGCCTGATATAAAACTACTGCAGGGCGTGGCAGATTAGATTATTATATTTAACACAAACACTGAAGCATTTTTGTAGATTATGATAAATAATGATGATATGATAGTTGTGCTGTGTAAATCTGTGTAAAATGCCTGCACTGCCCTGATCTCTCATGTCCTGATGACCTGTTGTCTTATTAGTGCAGCAGATTACTGAAAAAAAACAAACATTCACTTTGGTATAAAAGCATGAAATTTGGCACAGATACTCTCTAAGGGCCACTATTTTGGAAAAAAGAGTTGGCCACTCAAAAATTCTATATGGCGGCCATAATGGTTATTATATAAATTATTCAAAAGTGATCCAAGCATAACATTTGATATAAATACTCTCTAAAGGACATGATCACGGAAAAAGATGCTTGTCACAAATTGAAGATGGCCACTGTTCATGTAGAATATTCATTATTTCAATTTGTGGCCATACCGCCGTGTCAAAGCCTGATCCAATCACATCTCTGAAGCTAAGCGAGGCTGGGTCTGGTTAGTACTTGGATGGGAGACCACTGGGAAAATCAGGTGCCACAGGGGGGAGCCAGTTGTAAAAAAAAAAAAAAAAAAAAAAAAAACTGTTTACATTGTGTCCTTAGGCAAGGCACTTCACCCACATTGCCTAGTATGAAAGCGGTGTGTGCGTGAGTGATAGTGGTGGTCAGAGGGACCAATGGTGCCGATTAGCATGGCAGCTGTGCCTCTGTCAGTCTGCCCCATGGCAGCTGTGGCTACAACAGCAGCTTATCACCACTGAGTATGGAGTGACTGAATAATGATCTGTAAAGTGTCCTTGTGACAAATGTCTGTGGAAAGTGCTATTAAAAAAAAAAAAAAAAAAACGTACTAATTGTTCAGATGGTGATGCAAAGAAATACTTTTCCTTCTCAAAGTAGCTTCTGTACCACCACTTTCATCGAGTTGTTCCAGGTCCAGGGTCATTGGCATATTGTTGATCTTGTGAAAGAGTGGAATGTTGGTGGGAATCATTTTATACCCATCATGTTCAGAAACATGATGGTAGATGGTGATTGGAGAGCTCTTTGTGTCTTTCTGACACATTTGTACAGTATGATTAAGGCCGAGAGTTTATTCTTCTACCACCTCAATCACAGACATAGTACACATTTATGTTTAGGATACAACTAGGTTCAGGTCACCTACACCTCACCCAATCATTCATCCAGTGTCATTCAAGTCCCGTGTGGTCTGTACACCTTCCGGGTAAGCACACATGAACAAGGCATGTATTGCCCCACTTACCCTTGGTTCGGTTCTTCCACAATGGCACGACCTGTCAATTCAGCTCATCTAACTCAGAGTCCTGCACTGGATACCCAACGGGTACACACAAACAGTTGCTGAAACGGGCAGGTTTTAATGTTCTGGAATTTTATGGGAGGGTATGTGGACAGGTAGTGATTACACACGGCCAGGTCAGGTGAATCAAATGATAGATGAACAGCAGAAAAATACGTGACCAGGGCGTACGTTGCCATGGAAACAAGTGTCATTTCCCATCTTTTCCCAGAACAACGACAGACCAGGCTGAGACAGACTTTAGAGTTTTTCTTACATAAAACTATCAGCACTCCTGGTTCAGTCCTGGTTTAGTCCTGGTTTAGTCCTGGTTTAGACCTCGTCCAGTCCTGATGTAGTCCTGGCAATCAGCTCGGCAGTTGCGGCGTTTATATATGCTAATGACACTGGTTTAGTCCTGTTTTAGATCTGGTTAAGTCCTGGTTTAGACTTGGTTCAGTTCTGGTTCAGTCCTGGTTTAGTACTGGTTCAGTTCTGGTCCAGTCCTGGTGTAGTTCTGGCGATCAGGTCTGCAGTTGCGGTGTCTATATATTTATAATCCACTAATGACACGGTGTAGGTTCAGTCCTGGTTTAGTCCTTGTTTAGTCCTGGTTCAGTCCTGGTTCAGTCCTGGTTTAGTCCTGGTTCAGTCCTGGACTACTTGCCTGTTAGACTAATGGACTGACCCCAATTTATCATGGGCACGGGCAGGTAACAGGTGGAATATTAACGGGTCCGGGCAGGAGCAGATTTAACTTTAAAATAATCACTGGTTAACTGGTGGGTGTGGTGCTCTATTGCATGGGTGCGAGTGAGTGCGGGTCTCCAAAAATGGACCAGTGCAGGACTAAAAATGGTGGCCATCTTGAATTTTTCAATGGCACACACCTTTTTCCATGAGAATGTTCCTTGAACAATTGTACCAGTCTTGATGACAGCATCACCATTTGATCAGCTGACATAAGGATTTAAAAGAAATGGTGGCCATCTTGAAAAATGCCGGTGGCATCTCAACCATCAAGCACCATTCTCCAAAAAAAAAAAAAAAAATTCTTAACAGAGTATTCTCACAAAAAAAATAAATAAATAAAATCACTCAACATAATGAACATTTGACAGAAATAGTGACCATCTTTCATTTTGAATTTTTGAGTGGCCGATGCCTTTTTCCTAAAAAGTGACCCTTAGAGAGTATCTGTGCCAAATTTCATGCTTTTATACCAAAGTGAACGATTTTCTTGAAATATGCAATTCATCTGCTGCACTATATATACACCTGAATTACTGAGCTATGGTCACTGTTCATCTCAACTCTGGAAAAAATAAAAACTTCAAATAGCCAAATATACCATGAAACTATACTAAAACGGTTGTGAATTCAAGTTGTGCAGATTTTCTTTTGCAGTGGAGCATGAAACTATATTTCTCCTTCTAAGCCCTATCCTCCTTATAATGCATTTGTCCAGTGGCAGCAGATCAGACCAGATGAGCCACACATTGTGTTATGCTCAACAGCATGTTAGAAAATGGACCAACCTGTGCTGTGTCCCTGAGAACAGACACATGAGGCTCATCCTGGCTGCTCTGGAGCAGGTCCTGGGCACTCGAGAAATAGAGGCCCAGATCTACCACACCAGACAAGACCCACGGTGTAGACTGTGCAAAGAGGCTCCTGAGACAGTCCAGCACAGAACTGCCGGTGTAAGATGCTGCAGGGAAAGCAAACATGGAGCGACATAACCAAGTGGCGGGCATAGTGTACAGAAACATCTGTGCAGAGTATGGACTGGAGAACCCAGGATTAAGGTGGGAAACACCTACAAAGGTTGTGGAGAACGACCGAGCCAAGATCCTGTAGGACTTCCAGATACAGACTGACAGGATGGTGATGGCGAAACAACCAGACATAGTGGTGGTGGATAAGAAACAGAGCAGAGCCGTGGTGGTCGACATCACAATACCAAGAGATAGTAATATCAGGAAAAAGAACAGGAGAAACTAGAGAAATACCAGAGGCTCAAGGAGGAGCTGGAGAAAGCCTGGAAAGTGAAAGAATCAGTGATGCCTGTGGTGATCGGAGCATTCGGGGCTGTAACCCCCAAACTGGAAGAGGCTACAACAGATACCGGGAAAAACAACGGACATCTCAGTCCAGAAAAGTGCAGTACTGAGGACAGCAAAGATACTGCAGAACTCTCAGGCTCCCAGGCCTCTGGTAGAGGACCCGAGCTGAATGAGGGAGAGAGACCTACCACCGTGGAAGGTGAGACATATATATATATATGTATGTATTTTATTTATGGATAAAATAATCAATATCACCAATTGAAAGAGTAACTGTATTTGAATACAGAACTAGTATTCTGAATACTTAACTTCAGTACATGTACTGTACATTTTGGTCTTCATTACAGAGGTAGCTCTTTTAACTGGACGACATGGAGCACCCTTCTCAATCCGTATGAAGGTGTTTGCCCTGCTTATAATGCATAACATTTAATAAAAAAAATACACAATGGAGTCAGAAAGTCTCACTTTTGGTAAATAAAATGATGTCACTTAAGAGGCTATTCTTTACCCTTCACACAATCTACCCACCTTATTCTGCCCCGCCTACGTTTGTTTCTAAATGCTCCTAAAGCACACTTTTTTGTGGTGACAATTCCGATTAAACGGGGATCCTATTCATATCAGTGGAGAGTTTGGGAAAAGTTTAGCATCTTAAATGACTTTAAGTCGGTCCATTTGTGTAAAATATCACACTGCACTGATTCTGTTTTTTTTTTTTTTTTTTTTTTTTACATGGCTTTATAGTCCTTATTAAACTTATTTGCTGTAAAGATCAGCAGCCCCATATAAAATAAAACAAACTGAACGATGATGGCTGTGTCCACGGCAACTTCCGGAGTAAGGTGAATAATATGCAATTTTCATATAAAGAACATATAATACAGTAGCCAGGCTTTCGCCACCTAGTGCCTATGCTCAATTTCATTTCTCTCCAGGTCCAGGAATCAAAATTCTATAGACGGTTCACAAAAACCCCGGAAGTGCAAGTTTGGGCACCAGCCAACCAATCCGGGTTTTCACAAATGGAAATATGGTCACCCTGCAGTTAGCCCCATTAGCAGCGCATTACATACATACACCAAGTAGCAGTGATTGGTTAAATGATAAAAAGTACCCACCTTCCGTCGAGTGAACACATTCTAACACTGCGAGCTCAGACGGTTTCTACGAAGTGAAACTGGCTGATGAATCAGGCTAGCAATATGGGCCCATCAAGATGATTTGTACTCAGGGCCAGAATTTTGTGCTGCACCCCTCCATATATTACTCTTACGAGCTTTAAGCCAGTTCTCATGCTGTTACCTCATCACAAACATACTGTACCTGTATATGTATTTCATTCACACGTTTGAGTAACTGTTTATTAGACTGTTTATTATTGGTCTGTCTAGTGTTTTTTGTAGCTCTGTTCCACCTTGTTATGTCATGAAATGGTAGTTTTCAAGTTAACAGCTCCTTTGACCTTTTGTTCAATAGAGACTGACAAATCCAGGGCTGAAATGATCCAAATTATGCAAGTGAATGTGAATGGAGTTTACAAACACAGTGGCGAACTTCCTGTATTACCACACGACATCACAAGGATTGTTTTCTGTTTGAGAGATGTGCAGGGTTCGTGCGTTAAACTTGTGTGAATAAAACAAAACACAACTCCAGGTATGTTTGAAATGGGGAAAATAACATAAAGAAAAGGCGTAATACGAGCACTTAAGAGCCGAACTGTGAAACATTCAGGCAAAAAATACGCATGAAAATTCGCTTCGCCTTTTTTTTTTTTTATGTTGTATGGTCCTCTGCGGCCTCCGTGTGATGTCGTGGCGTTGCTGTGCTGTCACTTGTGCGCTCACAGTCCACACTGCACCACTTTAACGGACTTTAACCGCACATCATCAGCACTTTAGCGCCAATACCCCCGCTCCCGTGATCAGCGCCGTGTACCGAGGAGAGCCTCTGCGTGGGAGCCGTGACCGGAGATGAGGCGCGCCAATCTCGGTACGGACACACCAAAGATCGTATAAACACACTGTAGATGGCACGCAGTCGCCGTACGGACACACCGTAGCCCGAACGGATACACCATAGATCATATAAACACACTGTAGACCGCACGGATTCGCCGCACCGACACCTGCTCCATGTTAGCTGCACATTAGCTGCTGTTAGCTCTCCGCTGTAAACCCGTTGAAGTTCCGTTACGCGCTGAAGCCTTTACCTTTGCGGTCATTTTGTTGTGTGGAGTGGACGTGTGGGCAGCCAGTATTTGAAGAATTCTCCCTGTCTTAGTTGGTAGTAGAGGCAGTAACACATAATTGTTACTAAATGTAATTAAATTTAACTCATGTAAAGTCAAAACAAAACTTCTTTTGACGCTGGTCTGGTCTTGGAGCCAAGTCTCGCTAAAGAGTATTCTATAATCATTTGTAATACCGTGGGAAAGCACTTGCATGTGTTGTAATATGGGTTGTAGGATCTAGTCACTCGAAATGACCAGGTTCAACATGTGAGAATATACAAACATAAAACTGACTAATCTAATCAGCAGCCCCCTCTGGGAATATGACATAATCACATGCTGAATCTGGAGAGGATTGAACTCAGGGAAGATGGGGAGTCAATCATTTCTCTTTGTTTTCTAGTAAATCTGTTGTTTTTGCATGAACTCCTGTGCTGTTCATAATTTACTAGTATTTTGTCAGATACATGGTCAGATAGAGACTATTTAGTGTGTGAAAAACATGCAAGAAGATTATGGAAGATGTTTGTGCTTTACAGACGGACATAACAAAAGTTAGATTTTTACACTTGTTCTGCTGTTTTAACATTTCAGCTAATCTGATTCAAGTCATCCCAGATACATAATGTGTAGAACTTACTTCAGAGTGACATACATATCACTCTGTCTTTAGTAAGGTTAACAGTCCTAAGACACACAAACAAAATGTTATTGATTCATTTATTATGAATTATGC
This sequence comes from Boleophthalmus pectinirostris, assembly GCF_026225935.1. Classification (NCBI taxonomy): domain Eukaryota; kingdom Metazoa; phylum Chordata; class Actinopteri; order Gobiiformes; family Gobiidae; genus Boleophthalmus; species Boleophthalmus pectinirostris. The sequence continues at coordinate 290,865 of NW_026571175.1, forward strand.
CTAAATGCTCTGTGTCCTCTTGGACCCCATCTCTGGTCATCTCATATAGTGGGGTCTGAGTTTTGTATTTGTGAATAGTTCAAAACAAAACTGGTAACAAAGGACTAATGAGTGTGACAGCTAGACCAGGCTGTCCCTCCACACTACTAACCGTGTCTTGTCTTACTGTGTCTCTGCTTACTATGTCTCTGCTCCCCGTGTGTCTCATTGTGTGTGTCTCACTGTCTCTCACTGTGTCTCTGTGGTGTAGGGGACAGCGGATCGGGGCACTATGTGGCCAGTGGCTACAGTGTGTACGAGGAGGAGAATGAGCAGCTCCAGGAGGGACTGAGGGCCAAAGTCAGCGCCCTGAAAAGTGTAAGTGCCCAGGCTCATACTGGTGCTGCTATAGGAGAAGACATCCACTCTGTCTGACCACTGTCCTCTGTCCCCCACAGCTGACCATCGACATAGGCACTGAAGTCAAATACCAGAACAAGATGCTGGAGGACATGGTCAGTGTTTGCCTATTAGACCTGGAGCAGTTTTGAGACAGAACCATTGAACCATAAACGATAACATTAAGGGTGCCACGTGTAACTTTTCTGGTGACGGTGTCGGGGACCGCTATCTCCATAGAGATGTTTTATATATATATATGTAATATAAAAAAATGTTATCAATAAATTGTTACTGATGCTTGCAATATATTGTGCAGTTCTGATGAAAGTAGTAGGAGGTGGATAGCTACAATACTAATAATTTTACAATCAACTCATTTAGTACATTGCTAGAAGTGCTGTAAGAATCTGTGCAATATAGGGGATTTGTAATAGGAATAGGATTCTAAATGTGTGTCACTCTCCGGTCACTGTTAAATGTTTGTACTATATGAGACTGTTCTCGTCTTTGTACATAGTGTGTAAGTAGTATGTGTGTGTGTTTTATAGGTCATTAGCCTGCAGGGGCTCTGCAGATGGAAATGAGCCCAAGGCCAATCTGGCGAATCCACTTTAGTCTAAATGTTCATTTTAATATGCATTGTTCCCATAAAAAAAAAATCGTGAGTTTGCGTGTTGTGCTGACTGTGTGCCTCTGTGCAGGACTCGGACTTTGACTCGACAGGCGGGCTCCTGGGGGCCACCATCGGCCGGGTCAAACAGCTGTCCAGAGGGAGCCAGGGCAAACTGCTGTGCCACATGCTGCTCTTTTGCCTCTTTGTCTTCTTTGTGCTCTACTGGTTTATCCGGCTCAGGTGACCGGCCGAGATAATGGACGTGTGTTTAGAGGCTATGGAGGAGGAGCCATGTACACAGGGCTCATCAGAAAAGACCATATCAGATTAGAACTACTGGCTCAGGAAAGAGCTTTTTATATTTTATATTTAACAGAAACTTTTCTGGTTGAGTGTACGCCACCTGTTGTGTCTCCATGGAGACGTCATTGTCTTGCCTGGAATGTCCCACAGTAGAGCATAAAGGACATTTATTTCCATGGAGAAAACAAGTTTGTTACAGGCAAGATCTGTGGAGAGGGAACCCTGCTCACAGTAATAATGCATGTTTTTCATGGTCCTTTTGTGCAACAATAATATCTCCATGGAGATGAGCTGAACCCCCAGAAAAGTTAGAGTGCTCCTTTAAATGAGTTTTCAGCATAGCCTACACAAGTGCTGCAAACATAAAGAGCCTGCATATTTTCTGATCTGATGTTGTGTTGCTTCCTCATTTAGGCTGAGTTCTCCTCTCAAACAGCAAACCCTGTGTTCCACCTTGTGACATCATGGGATAAAACAGGAAGTGACCCACCATTCTAAACTCCATACACTTTCACTAGAATCATTTGAGTAATTTCAGTCCTGGAATTGCCAAACTTTATTGAACTAAAGGTAAAAGGGGCTTTTAACTTGAAAACTACCACTACATGACATAACAAGGTGGAACAGAGCATTTTAAACTTTGGAAAAGGAACACAACTATATTTGTTTTTGATGAGGTAACATTATAACATGGTTTAAAGCTCACAAAAATCAATTTTGCGTAATATAGGACCTTTAATTGATGCTATTGTTTCCTCTTCAGAAACTAGTTTAATGCTGAAGGCACTAAGACTGGAGTCAATATAAGTAAAGAATGTTCAGCTCCTGACAGTGGTGTTTCTAGTCCTATGTCTGTTCACCTTACACTGTTCTAGTGCTCCACAGGACAGCCACACGTCACAAACCTCTTTTTCAGTTCCATCATTAGTGGTCAACTATTCGTGAGTCTCAGATAGTGTCACAGCATTCTAATAATTAATACAGATGAAGACTACTCAAATAATATTGCTAAGAATAGGGATACACTGATCTAGATTTTATTTCCATCAAAACAGAGTTAACTTAATACAACAGGGGTTTTCAAATTGGGTGAACGTGAGCCTCCCCTTAGACTAGGTAAAGACAGCCGAGCCCCCTCCCTTGTCCAAAATCCCATATGCCGGCCCTCCCCCACACAGGCCTTTGAAGTAAATGCATCTTTTGTGGTTCTGCTTAAAATGTTTTTATTAATGCCAAATAGAATATCCAGCACAAATTATATATGTTAGGTCATGGTAGGTGATAGGTAATCATTTGTATATTTGACTTTACACTCATTCCACCTGCCCGCTCCCGCATCGTGCAGTGCCGCTCCTGCCCGCGCCCACAATGAGCTTTCAGAATTTGTCCTGCGCTGCACTGTTTTGCGTCGGGACCCGCGGGAGAGCAGTGTTCTACCCTGAGACCGTGGAGTAGGTTGGCCACAAAGCGCGATCGGGCGACTACTGCGCTTGGCTCAGTGAAGCGCGGAGCTTTGTGCCGGTCCTTTCGCCCGTGGTCACCCGACGGTCTACGCAGGCGCACCTCCGGGCCCGTCCTGACACTCAGTCCTGGTTTAGTCCGCCTGTGTCGCACTATCCCAGTGGCTCTTTGGCTCACCTATTGAAAACCGCTGTACTATAAAATATAACACATAAATAGTCTTACATCCAAAAGTCCCAACCAAGATATAGACTGAACTGATATCATGGAACCTATAGCCAGTCCAGCAAATTTTCCAGAATCTGCGCCAATATTTGATACCAGTATTGTACTGGTGCATGCCTAGTAAAAATGCAGATATGCTGTAAGATATTGAGTTCCATGGTCTGCTCTCTAATAGATATATGTATTTTTTAAATCAAATAATCGTAGTATTTATCTTGACAGGCCTATCTTGCCCCTTTGTGGGTCTATGACATTACTGTCTAAAAACTGTGAACCACCAATGCAATAATATTTTTACCTTAAAATACCCAAGAAGGTAGTGTTCTGTATGTCAAACTGCAAGCTATTTTTTCCAAAATAAAACCTATTTCAGAAGATTCCCTGGCACCACGGCACAGGTGGTGAACAGGATACAGGAGACGTGTCCAGTGCCCACGCAGCTGCCACCTCAGCCTCTTTTCTTACTTCTACTACTTTTGTGTACTGGAGTTTGGACTTTTCACTCTCAGCTGTAAATGGAATAGAACTACTATTCAATGGTTAAAATATGCATATGTCATGATAAATGTTTATAACCATTAAATCTTTATTTTACAAACATGTTGTGTTGTATACATCCACGTGAAGCTGAAAGCTGTCATTTGTATTCTGTAAATCACTTCCTGAGGTTAGGCTGGGCTCCATCAACACTAAAAAGTACTGTGCATAAAGGTTGTACAGTAGTGCAGCAACTAACCTGTCGACTAGTCAAGGATTATTTGGACATTTTAAATAAATTATCACACAAATAAAGGTTGATTGATATATGTTGACTGAAGGCTTCTACATAGACAGTATTTACTAATATATTTTTTATAGTGAACTAGTAATGGGTAGATTAACTGTGCAACAAGGCTGCAAAAATTATTATTTTTTTCAACATTTTGAATGTTTATTAAGTTATGGTGTACAGTTTTACATCATGTGTGGGAGCACATAGGCCTGTGCATTGCACAGAATCGTACAGCTAACCATATGGAGCGTTTGAATAGTGAGAGGAGAGATCGCTAGATTACACAAACCTTCAGCATTAAAAAAAACAAAAATAGGTGCACGTACAGTTATGGTAACAGAGGCATAACATCTAAAACGTCCAAAATCTCTCCAGGCATGTTTTTGATGAGGGAACAATGTCACTGCAAATTTCTCTGATTTAAAACAAAGATTTAAAACTCAGAACTAGTAAGTAGATAATACATCTGAAAACAAGATATGAGACTAGTTATTTCTAGTCTAGAGGTAGTTTATTTTAAGAGAACTTGTCAAGTAAAAATATTTTGCTGTGTGAACAGATCATTTCACTACTTTTAAGTCATTATCTGATAAATTAAGAGATAAATCTTGGTCAAGCTTTTTTAGAGTATATAAAATGGTAGATTGAATTTTGCATAATACCTGCTCTTTAACACAAATCAGGTTTTATTTACCTTGTAACAAGTCCTGATGAATTTCATGAGTGATGAAGTGATGAATTTCCCTTCTTTGGTGTTTAAATGCCAATGATTAAAAGTTTTGTTTATGTTCAAGATATACGCATGAAACATTTTATTTGTTTTAATAAGGACAAATCAAATCTGGATAATCTGGATTGTTCAATATGCGCACACAACTCTGATAGTTTTGGGCAGATTGCTCAGCCCCAGTGAGTAGTTTCAAAGCTATTTCCAAAATATTACCCAGCCCTATTCATGACGGACTCAGTCTCATGTTTTAGCACCGGTGAATCATACAACAGCTCCAGGGATTTTTTTTTTATCTGAGTCTTCAAAATTAGTCAATAAAAATCATCAAAGTTACGAAGTGCACTTGCGTTGGCAGCTGACCCAAGGCTGACGCCTGACTGTCCTGGTCACTTCTTAGGCAGAGTGTCCATGTACTTGCAGATGATTCCCAGCATGACCTCATCGGCCCCTCCTCCTATGGACATCAGTCGAGCATCTCTGTGGACATAAATACATAATCACTCAATTGGTTTGGAAACATTTTCTGACAAGTATTGCAATTACACAATGAAAATACAGTGTATATTTTTTCCCAAATGTTAGTATTAACATTTGAAAGAAGACTCAAATCTGACCTGCTAAACTAATCCAAGAATCCCGTGCATTTCAGAACTTGTTTCTAGAGGTCTAAGGTACAGGGTTAGTACCTTTTACACAAAATATGACACCATGGACACACAGTGAGGGCATCTGACACAAAGGGACACTGCAGAACATGTTTACAGAGGTCTATGTATATACAGAATACAGGGTTAGGAGCTTTTACACTGAGTAAGACTCCATGGAGACACAGGGAGGGCATCTGACACACAGCTACACATTATACATTAAACTGGAGCTTATACATTCTGCTGCTATTAAAATTGCAATTTTGCTTCGACTGTGATAAAGCCCTTTTCTCCATCACACTCTCCGTTTCACAGAGATCAATTGTTTTTTTTTTTTATAACTTTGTTATTAAAATGGACCTATTGTCAGATAATTATATGGCCAAAACAAGTACAATAGGACTGCTTTAAAATGTAAAAATTTATTTGTATTAGTCATGATCTTCATCATCAGTCTTTCATTGGTCATTGGTGTTTTTTTTTATTATTTATTGGACACAGTTTACTAGGAAAACAAGTTATTTGCATTTTAGTTGTAATTTAAGGCCACAGTATGCAACAATTTGCCAAAAATAGATTAAAATAAAAGGCATATTTTTCATGGTTTTATACTTATGTTAGTTGCACAGACGTGTCCTTACTCTTATTTGCCTGAGGAGGGGCTCTTCCTGCTTATTTCCATGGCTTTGGCTGTAATATTCCAGAGTATGGCATAAAACTATTCTATTCCATGGAAATGCAGGTGACTTTCCACCTCCAGTTTACTCTATATCAAAATATTGTAGTATTATACTTAGCACAATATTAAAGAGGGGGTATTTTACATCTGTGGGTTACAAACTGCTAATGCATAACATATTTATGTAAATCACCTGTTGCTCTTTTATTGCACAGCATATGAACATGTTTAAATGTTTGATGACAAAACAATGTCAGAACATAGTAGAAAGTTTCAAAAATGGATTTGAACACAATTATCTTTTTCTTACAGTATATGATGCAGTTCCTTTGAATCCAGAGCTGTGCCAACACTGACCTGTAGAAGCGACTGACCAGGACATCGCTGGTGTAGCCCATCCCTCCCCAGAACTGCAGGCAGCTGTCGGCCACCTCTCGGGCCAGCCGCCCTCCCTTCAGTTTAGCCATGGACGCCAGCTTGGTCACGTCGTTGCCCTTCAGGTACAGGGCTGTGGAAAGCAAACACAACAATGGCACGTGACCATACCGGCTTGTCAAAAACCTGATCCCATCAGATCTCGAGAGGCTCAGCAGGGCCAGACCTGGTCAGTACTTGGATGGGAGACCACTGGGAAAATCAGGTGCCACAGGGGGTGCCAGTGGCAAAAACTGTTGTTGTGCCCTTAGGCAAGGCACTTCACCCACATTGCCTAGTATGAAAGTGGTGTGTGTGTGAGTGATGGTGGTGGACAGCTGTAGCTACAATAGTAGCTTACACCACAAAATGTGAGGTGAATGAATAATGCTGTGTAAACCGTCTTTGAGTGTCCAGAAAAGCACTATATAAATCTGATGCACTGGAACTTAAAAAAAATAAATAAATACAAAATTGCAACTCATCATTTTTGTTAGATTTAATCGAGAAATGATTAATATTGTGGCTAGAAAGTTTTGAGTCCAACTGAAAACAACCATGCCACCACTTTTTATTGAAAATATTATTTCACCTTAGACTATGAACTTTATGCAACAATAGTAGTAGTTTACTGGAGTCAAAGTTTAGACGCAACAGACTATACATTTTAACAAAGGCATATACTCTGGAACCGGCACCCCTCTGTCCAATTACCAGTGGGACAGGCTGATAAACAAATCAGAGAAACACATGGTCCACCCATGTCAAAACAAACATCGTGTCTCTGAGTGAAAAAACACAACTCTAACATAGAAAGTGTCATTTTGATCTATATGTTTATAGGACATTTCAGAGATTTCAGACATTTCAGTCTTCTGCATATGAGAGATGTGCTACAAAACAAGCGAGTCTTGAGGGCAAAAGAAGTCTGCTGTGTACTGTCTGCATCTATCGTGAAGTGTTTTGTTTTCTGGTAAACAAGTGCGTGTTAGCATTCAAGTTGTTAGCATTATGAAATGGGGAAACTCCACTCTGGCCTCTGAAAGTTGTGAAAGGGAAGGTGCCTGAGGGAATCGTACCCACAGCTCTGTAGAAGAGCGAGCGCAGCAGCTCCACCTCGGTGTGCAGCTCGGCCAGCCTGAAGTGCACGGCCTGATGAGAGAGCACAGGATGACCGAACACCTTCCTCTGCTGCGTGTACGCCACCGTCTCCTGGATGACATTGTCCATGGCGGTCATGACTGAAGCACAGGAGAACAGAGAGAGCAGCAGCTCATGTTTATTCAAAACACTGTTCTGTACTGTACTGTAGACCAGCATGCATTCACTTCATTCTGACTCCCAAATGAGCCACCGCTGACACTGGGCTGTATGCAGTCAGTGACTCTAACCCACAGACTGTACAGTGGAGGAAAGTATTTGGTCCCTTGCTGATTTTGTAGGTTTGCCCACTGACAAGAAATAAACTGTGTATAATTGTAATGGTAGGTTTATTTTAACATTGAGAGATAGAATATCAAAAAGAAAATCCAGAAAATCACATTATAGAAAATATATTAACTGATTTGCATTTTATTGCGTGAAAAAAGTATTTGATCCCCGTCCAACTATTAAGAGTTCTGGCTCCCACAAACCAGTTACACACTCGTCACCTGAATTAGACTTCCATTTTAACAGGAGTCACCTGTATAAAAGACCTGTCCACAGAATCAATCAATTAGACTAAACTCTCCAACATGAGAAAGACCAAAGAGCTGTCAAAGGATGTCAGGGTGACTGTAGACCTGCACAAGACTGGAATGAGCTACAAAATCATAAGCAAAAAGCTGGTGTTAAGGAGACAACTGTTGGTGCAATTGTTCGACATCAGTCGATGTCGGTCTGGGGCTCCACACCTTGTGGGGTTTCAATGATCATGAGAACAGTGAGAAATCAGCCTAAAACTACACAGGAGGAGCAAGCCAGTGATCTCAAGGCAGCTGGAACCACAGTCACTAAGAAAACAAATGGTAACACTTTATGCCACAATGGATCCTGCAGCGCTCACTAGGTCCCCCTGCTTAAGAAGGCACATGTGCAGGCCTGCCTATAGTTTGCCAATGGACACTTGAATGATTTAGAGGGGGACTGGTAGAAGATGCTGTAGTCATATGAGACCAAAATCAAGCTCTTTGGCATTAACTCAACTCGCTGTGTTTGGAGGAAGAGAAATGCTGCCTATGACCCAAGAACACCATCCCCACCATCAAGCATGGAGGTGGAAACATTCTGCTTTGGGAGTGTTTTTTTTTTTTGCCAAGGGCACAGGACAACTTCACTGTGTCAACGGGAGGATGGAAGGAGCCATGTACTTAAAAAACTTAAATGACAACTTCCTTCCCTCCATCAGTAAAATGAAAATGGATCGTGGACGAGTCTTCAACATGACAGTGATCCAAAACATACATCCAAGTCAACAAAGGAGAGGCTCAAGAAGCACATTAAGGTCATGGAGTGACCCATCCACTCTCTGGATTTTAACCCTATAGAAAACCTATGGAGGGAGCTGAAACTCCGAGGTGGCAAGCGACAGAGATGGAACCTTAATGATTTAGAGATGATATGCAAAGAAGAGTGGAACAAAATTCCAACCTGGTCTACAAGAAACACCTGACCTCTGTGTTTGCAAACAAGGGCTTTACCACCAAGTCTTTTTCAAATACTTATTTCACTCAATGAAATGCAAATCAGTTTAGATATTTTCTGGATTTTCTTTTTGATAATCTATCTCTCAATGTTAAAATAAACCTACCATTAAAATTATAGACTGTTCATTTCTTTGTCATTGGGCAAACCTACAAAATCAGCAAGGGATCATTGTCCATTGTGGTGCACAAATTGTCTGCTAATAGTCAGCACTTAGCAGTTATTTTTTACCTGAATTATACTTAAATCAGCATGTGTGCTTTTCATATTATTATTATCCTATGGTGAGGGACGTCGAGATGAATTCACACATATATACTAGTATACTATACTATAATATACTAGTAATTGTAAGAAACAAAAACATTTTGAAGTAATTAAGTCATTTCAATCTGAATGTTACTTTTTCACAGAGAAAAACAATCTTGGACAATGATTATGGCCTAAATCTAGTCAGCATTTGTTCAGGAAGGACTCACTGTAAACCCCAAAGAACTTACTGTTGGCCACAGCCCAGAGACGCTCTTCCTGAAACTGGAGCATCTGATAGGTGAAGCCCAGGCCCTCCTGACCAATCACGTTAGAGCAAGGCACACGGACATCATCCAAGAACACCTCCGCCGTGTCTGATGACCACATGCCCATTTTACTGATGGAGCGGGCAATGTGTACCCCTAGAACACAACATACACACTGTTACACACCCGTAGCACAACATACACACTGTTACACACCCGTAGCACAACATACACACTGTTACACACCTGTAACACGACATACACACTGTTACACACCCGTAGCACGACATACACACTGTTACACACCTGTAACACGACATACACACTGTTACACACCTATAACACGACATACACACTGTTACACACCCGTAACACGACATACACACTGTTACACACCCGTAGCACGACATACACACTGTTACACACCCGTAACACGACATACACACTGTTACACACCCGTAACACAACATACACACTGTTACACACCCGTAACACGACATACACACTGTTACACACCCGTAGCACGACATACACACTGTTACACACCCGTAACACAACATACACACTGTTACACACCCGTAACACAACATACACACTGTTACACACCCGTAACACAACATACACACTGTTACACACCCGTAACACAACATACACACTGTTACACACCCGTAACACAACATACACACCTGGCAGGTTCATGGGCAGGCAGATGAGGGACTTGTTCTTGTGGGGTGGCCCGTCACTGGTATTGGCGAGCAGACACATCCAGTCTGCCTGGGTGCCGTTTGTGGTCCACATTTTGCCTCCGTTGATGACGTACTCGTCTCCTTTCCTCACAGCTTTTGTCCTGATGCCTGAAACACAGGGACAACTCATGTATTGTAATGACCACTTTTGACCAGCCCATTTTTATGTAAAAGTTGTCTTTTTACAGGTTACACATGGAATGTCACCTTCATAACATTTTTGTATATACTCATGCTTAATAAATGATGTCTCAGATCGACAGAGAGGCGACCCCACTCATTTTAAAAATACACATTTTCTAGGTACTTTTGAGCAATAAAAACACTTGTAATGAAATAAATGTTTAGTACAGTACTATACAGTGGAACATTTCAGCTGAAGTAATAATATCTCCATGGAGACAAGCAGGTAATGGACCTTCCATCACTAAAGTTACGCAGTGCACATTTACAGGAAAGATATAATGCAAACTTTGACCTGAAATTGAGCTAGTGTAAATTCAGCTTCAGTGCTTCTGGAGTTTATCTGCTATTCAGTCTTCTGTGTTTCAACTCCACTGCCCAGCCTGCCCAGTTAAACCTCCATTTCAGATGCATGGCTCCTTCAGTTTGTGCAGGGGAGGCATCCCTTATTGTCAATGACATAACCCCCACTATTTCAAATTAGTTCTTGTTAAAATGTCTAATGCCAGTGTGTTGCAATTACAGCATGTCTAAGACCTACTGGACACATCGGAGCCAGCTCCACCCTCGCTCACGCCCAGGCAGGCCACCTTGTCCCCCAGGACAGACGGCAGCAGAAACTCCTTCTTCAGGGCCTCAGAGCCAAACCTGATCAAAACACAGAGGTGACATGTGGTCAAATCGGTCTATGTGCTCTTATACTTGTTATGATATGGTTCAAGATCATTCTAAAGCTATTCAGGAAAGGTTCTGTCCTGTGAATGGAACTGTTAGTATTGATACCTGCTCAAATGAATATTTAGTTTCAACATTAGTTAGTTAGTATCGATTCCTATCTGATTTTCCATACTTTTGACAACCTTAATTTGTACAGTTGTAATTAACTCAAAAATGCTGCAAGGTAATGTCCTCTACAGAGAGCAGAATCTCCCTACAAGTTCTGGGGAGGTTCAGTTATAGAAAATGTTATATTTAATAGTGATTTTCTGACAGACATTGGGATTAGGTGGTGATATGTTTTAAAGACAGATGCTTGTACCTGGCCAAGGCGGGTGTAGCCATATCGGTTTGTACCCCAATCGCCATGGGAACGCCTCCACAGCGGATGTGTCCGAGCTCCTCTGAAACAGCCATACTGTAGCTGAAGTCCAGCCCAAGCCCTCCATACTCTGCACACAACACACACACACGTCAACCCCCCAAGTCACCATACACACAAACAGCACACACATACATCAACACACAAGGTAAACAAAAGAGACTTCCTGGTAAAATGGAGATTAAATTATTATTATTATTATTTAAATTATTTTATTAAAGTGCATAATTTATAAATGCAGGGAATATCATTCCGACAGTCCCTCCTTCCTCCTGCGTAGTAGAGTGGAAACAAATGATAAGTAAGTAAGTAAGTAATCGGATAATGGTCTGATCTTAAACTATAGACTCCAAACATGTGCTGAGAGAGGATGATTCATGACTCAGGCAGAGCAGGTACAATAAATAACACAGAAAATGCGTAAACATGGTGTCTTTAAGTGCACTCAGTCAGGATGTCTCATATTCATGGTCCTCATAATTAAACAGTGAATCCAGTTAAAGAACATAATGGCCAGATTCAGTGGTTAGCAACTTAATCATTAGGACACAAAGTGGACTGAGAAAAAAACAACAGCCAATCATTGAGGAAGAGGACAACAGTCTTACCACCTCAGTTACTTGTTTTATTGACCTTTATTTAACCAGGATAGTCCCACTGATATTAAGAATCTCTTTTTCACAGGAGTCCTGGCCCAGGGGTCCCTATTGTACATGTTTTTTGTAGTAAGGGAAAACACAGCCATTGGAGAACATGCAAACTTCACACAGAAAGGCTCCATGCCACCCCAAAATCCAACCCAGGACCTTCCTGCTGTGAAGTGAGAGCGCTACCCACTTTTTATATTCCAAAAATCATGTTACTGAAATAAGCAGCTGAATACAGTAGTGTGGAGCTGAAGGTTTGGACATTGTTTCATTGAGCTGGTTTGAGCTGCGTGTACAGAGCAGTGCTATTTTCCTGTTGTGGATTATCTGACATGGCTTAAAACAGCATTATTCAAAGTGCTCAGACCCCACTATTGCTAATGGACTGTAACAGGTATGAATATAGTTTCAACAAATGATTTCTTGTCATCTTTTTGTGTCCCTGGCTTTTATCTAGACCACACTTTAGCTGTCGGTTTGAGAAAAGCAGCCAGTAAAATTCCACTGTTCACCTCTTTGATGAGGACTCAAACTGTGACTCGAAATGCAGCTCAAATTTCTATGACACCACAAAAACATGGGGAAGTGAACATGAAGCAGAACCCTGTGTGCCCCCCCCCCACACACACACACGCACACACCTAGGCATGCACATGTACCCACGCACACACACACACGTATGCACATGTAGACACACATACACACAAGCACATGCACATGTGCACATGCGCACACACACACACTTACACATGCACATGTATGCACATGTATGCACATCCACCCACACACAGACACACACACACACACTTACGCATGCACATGTACACACACACACGTATGCACATGTAGACACGCATACACACAAGCACATGCACATGTGCACATGCGCACACACACACTTACACATGCACATGTATGCACATCCACCCACACACAGACACACACACACTTACGCATGCACATGTACACACACACACACACGCATGCACATGTACGCACGCACATGTACACACGCACACGTATGCACATGTACGCACGCACATGTACACACGCACACGTATGCACATGTACGCACGCACATGTACACACACACACGTATGCACATGTACGCATGCACATGTACACACGCACACTGTACTTTTCTTTGAATGGTCCATCACCCTCTTTGCACAAAATTAAAGAACCTTATAGCATTACGGATTTTTGCAGAATCAAAATATAGATAGCTTTTTTTAGCTTATCTGTGTTTTATTGAATTTATTATTGATGTGAAATGTACTGTACCTCTAACAATTGTTTAACACAAACCTCCTACATATTTAGGCTGAGTTCTTCTCTCAAACAGAAACCACTCTGTTGCACCTTGTGATGTCAGGTGGTAAAACAGGAAGTGCCCCACGGTGTTTTGAAACTCCATACATTCACTAGAATCATTTGGATAATGTCAGCCCTGGAACTGCAATTCCCTATTCCTTTTTAAACAAAAGGAGCTGTTAACTTGAAAACTACCACTTCCAGACATCACGGGTGGAAAAGAGCATTTTAGAGGGGGTAACAACATTCAAACATATTCTAACACAGTAGGCAATTTTACCTAATAGGACCTTTGACCTATTTTAACCAGATCTGAACTTCAGACCATGTTGTTGATCTAATAACAAAGGATTTACAGTTGTGTTCAAAATAATAGCAGTGTTTTTTAGAACGTGAGCAAAGCTCAAAATCCTTATAATATTTTTTTATTTGGGAACACTGCACATTATTTTCAGGATGATGTGACAACCTTCCACAATTCTTCTGCATTTCCGGTTTTGCCTCAGAATCAGCCTTGATGATGTCACCCCACAAGTTTTCTATTGGATTAAGGTCCAGGGATTGGGCTGTTCACTCCATAACCATAATTTTGCTGGTCTGGAACCAAGATGCTGCTCATATTGGTGTGTTTGGGGTTGTCTTGTTGAAATACCCATTTCAAGGACTTTTCCTTTTCAGCATGAGGCAGCACGACCACTTCAAGTATTCTGATATAAGCAAATTGGTCCATGATCCCTGGTAGGCCCAACACCTTCATAAGAGAAACAGCCCCTTATCATGATGCTAGCACCAACAGGCTTCACGCTCTTCAGAGTGAACTGTGGCTTGAATTCAGTGTTTGGAGGTCATCTGACAAACTGTCTGCGGCCCTTGCACCCAAAAAGAACAATCTTACTTCCATCAGTCCACAAAATGTTTCTCCATTTCTCTTTAGACCAGTCGATATGTTCTTTGGCAAATTGTATCCGCTTCAGCACATGTTTTTTTTTTTTTTTAAACTGTGGGACTTTGCGGGGGCTTCGTGTCAATAGATTAGCCTCACAAAAGTGTCTTCTAAACGTCACAGTACTCACAGGTAACTTCAGAATTTCTCTGATCTCCCTGGAGCTGATCACTGGTTAAGTCTTTGCCATCCTGGCTTTTGTTCGATCCATTCGAATGGTAGACTTCTGTTTTCTTCCACATCTCTCTGGTTTGTCTCTCCATTGTATAGCACTGGAGATCATTTTAGCTGAGCAGCCTTTCATTTTCTGCATTTCTTTATATGTTTTCCTCTCTCCAATCAACGGTTTAATTAAAGCCTGCTGTTCTTCTGAGCAGTGTCTGGCATAACCCATCTTTCTCAGGTTTTCAGAGAACTGCATGTGTTGGCTTCATCCTTAAATAAGGGCCACTTGAATAACACCACTGCTGTTATTTTGAACACGCCCCTTTCCCTTAATTATTCAATTACGCAGACTCAGGAGCGTTCATATCATGAATGTTGGGTGTGTTGGTTTCTCTGACTCTACTACACGTACTTGTAAATTATTTGCCATGTAATAACATGATTTATACCAAAAACAGTGATTGATCTGATTAGTCATGTTGGACTGCTATTATATTGAACACAACTGTATGTCATGGGCAGTGGCGGCTGGGGGTATAATTTTTTTGTGGGGGTGCCAAGGCCAAAATTATAAATGTATATTATTAATATATGTATTATATATAGGCTATATAATATTATAACGAAACAGAAACAGACAGTCATTTTGGTCACTACTGGCTGAACTATCAGAGCACAACACACAGCCAAGTGCAGTTTTACGCAAGTGTACCCAAGTTTACGCAACAGCACAACCTGATCCACAGCTTACGGCCAGCACCAACATCAGCAAAACTACAATAAGATAAGAGGCTACGGTCACAACATGAACACACAGCATCAGCGCCACTCTTATAGCATACGACAGAACAACTGGAGCAGCTCCACCGCACCCACCAGCTCATTTACGCACTATTTAACTATAACACTACAACACTATTTAACTATTAACACTATAACACTATTTAACTATTAACACTATACACTATTTACCTGTGAGGCTCCATCTTCAGATTTGCCCCAAACTAATCTAAACAAGCCTCTTACCTTCTCCAGAGACTGAAGCAGAGCGTTTCCTCTATCCACTGTCCCACTGATTCTCTTTCCAAAAGTGTATTGTCCAATACGAAGAGATCAAATTGGTCCAAATCCTGGTCCAGTGAGGTCCATAACGCCAGGTCCGTAATGCGAAGTCCAGGATGCGAGGTCTGGGACGTGAGGTTCGGGAGCCGAATGCACGAGCTGTAAAACTAGTCTTAATCCCACTTAAATCTGAAAGTTACACCAGTCCATATTAGCAGTAGGACACCAGGTGGACTTAAACCCTCTGTGTGCTACACTCAGGTGAAACTTTTACACTGAGAAACAAGCGGGCAAAGGCGGATAGAGCAGCAAGCGACTGCCCCGGCCCTAAGCCCTGAGATGTATTTTAGGGCTAATGTAAAGTCATGGGCAGAAGCAACGTAATGATGTCACATTTTCTCAAAACTTAAGGCTCTTCCATAGACCTCCATTAAGTCACTCTGACTCACCGCACTCATATCCACTTAACTCAAATAAATAACATGATAAAAATATGTCTATGCAGATACATGTTCAATTTTAAACAAAATATTAAACATATAGCCTAATACAAAATAACGACTTTATCTTTTTTTTTTTTTTCTTTTTTTTTAATCAAGGTCAAGTTAGGGAGTGCGGCGCACTTGCGCCCTCTATTGACCAGCCGCCACTGGTCATGGACCAGATTTTTTTCCCCATAAGGTCGACGGGTTCCCATGATGTCTGTGTGTATACAGATTTTGGTCTCTGCAATGTGATAAACACCCATCTACTCTCACCCACACAAACACACACTGACACACAAACACAGTTACACACACAAAGACACACACATTCACACATAAAGAGACACACACTCACAAATGGAATACTGGCTTGAGCGTTCCCATGGCTTGAAAGTCCCTATGCGAGCATCCCATTTTCTCGGCGGGAACATCCCCCTCCTCTTTCCAGGTGCCCCTTTCTCTTGGAAGAAAATCCTGAACCTTTGTCTGTTCACTCCTTCATCAAAAGTAGAAGTACCATGAAGCAAATACCACTCTGTTTTGTCTACATATCCCAGAGGAGAAAGTGTGACTATAAAGTTGTGTTAAAAGCAATAAAGGAACTATTGCCCAGTGAATCAGCAGAGTGGTGTGCAGTATGTATACATATATATATATATATATATATATATATATATATATATATATATATATATATATATATATATATATATATATATATATATATATATATATATAATGTGTATATATGTATATGTGTGTGTATATAGTTAAGTATTGTTACCTACATCTGAAAAAACGTCATTGTACAGTCTGTGCTTGTAGTATGAACATAAGTGGCTATAGGGCCAGATTTATTTCGTTAGGCATATTTTTTCGTGCCTATTTCATTTGGAATATAAAGTGAGCATTGTGAATTTCAATAAAGGTTCATCTGTTCACCTGGATGAGACGATCTGTCTATTTTGCTTCAATATCAGTTATATTTTAAAACATGCAGACATTATAGCGTAGACTGCCACTCGGGGTATTTAAAACTTAAAGAAAAACTGATGGAGTGAGGCTATGACTTTGAAATAACATCGGGCAATGGCAGAATGTTCAGAAGGTAACAACATCCAACACGAAGGCAAGAAGGTTAAAAAATAGCCTAGTCGGAAAATGTTGTCAATTGATTAGCTGCGCAAGAAAACCAGGCAAGTTTGGGGTTGTTACGGACAATTAAGAATCTGAACATGCACGTTGAGCGAATTTTGGAATGAGTGCGGTTTTGAAAATTGGTCAAAACCTTGGGTGCAAATGGACAGCGGGCGGATGATGAGTTTTGTGTCGCGGTTGCGGATGAAAAAATAGCCCATCCGCGCATCTCTAGTGTGCAGTGCTGTTTCCTTCATGGCTGCTGGTTCCACTGGGTACAAGCTGTCTTCAGGAAGATAAAGGAATATGGACTCAGATCAGCATACACCCACCCACTGCCCAAGTTCTGCAGATGGACTGAGGAGAGTATTGGCATGTTGATTGTTGAAAAGAACTGGATTACATCACCAGCACGACCTCCTGCATCCCTTTTGATATGTATATCGATTAACTAACTTAGTTTCATAAAGGGTACAATTCACTTTCCAGCTTGGGGACCTTCCTTCCAGGGGGACTTTTCAGCTTATTTCCATTCTCACACACAAACATGCAGTCATACACAAGCATGGCTGCTTATCACAGGGAACTCCACAGGCTGTGTCGGGCTGAGCCTCCCCTCCCTTTGCTCTCCGCGCTAAGCCACTCTCCCTTCAGAGTGACATTATAACATAGTCCGTGTGCCTCCCACTAATGAAACTACTGTACATTGTATCAGGTTTGTCAAGTTGCTATGTAGAGCAAATTGCTTTGTTTTTGCATAGTTTTGGAGAATTGTCGTGTGGGAGCATATGTGACATAGGCTTGTGGTCTGAACATTGCACGGAATCATGGAGACATCTAAATCCTCTTTAGGAATGCTTTTGATGAGGGAACAATGTTATAACATGATATAAAGCTCAATTTTGTATAATAGCTCTCCTTTAAGATACCCCTGGGTGAAGTTGTAACTTTCATAGTGATGTGCAGAGTGGAAATTATAGAAACACAATGTTTTTGTCATGATTGCAATAATCATGAATAATCATTAAATCATGATGATACTTCTGACAATAATCAAACAACAAAAATCTAACACTGTGACATTCCTGTTAATACACAGACTCATTGCTCTATCTTCACACAAGTTCCAAATTGGATCTTTATTCAAAGCGCCTCTCACTTAGACCCAGAGGAGGTACTCCCCAGGCAGGCCTAGTGTTTGAGCTGACAGGGCAGAGAGGCTTAATCCTGCCACTAATACCACAGTCAAGTGAGCATGGTAATCCCTCCACCCTCCACCCTCTGCTCTGACCTCCACACTCACTCTGTATCAGATAACAACCAGGTACTATACTCTAAGCAACAAATCAACCACTTTAGTCTGATGATTAGTACTGCATATAAACTTTAAAGTTTCAATTTTTGTTATAATGTTGCATACTTGTGCAACAAGATTTGCGTGATACTTGATGAGTTCAGCACATAGAACTATAGATCCATGGTTCACTAAAACACAAACCCAATCATCTTGCAGTGCAGTGGTTGTACAATTAATTGGGTGGATGACAGACCAATTGACAGACCAATTGTAGAGCAACACTGAGGTTTGGGCAGAGCCAGAGGCGAAGTGCCCAAACTTATCAAAACAAACATGGCGACAGATGTACTTCAGCCCATTTTGGCATCAATAGGGAATATTTAGTTTGTGAAAATGTGCAGAAAGTAAGAGTGCGTTCTGGCATTTGTGGACAGCGCAAATGTGCTTTCCTCTCAACTGGATGTAACAAAAATGACATTTTAAGATTTAAGAACATGTGTGAATGAAACAAAATAAAACTTTAAGTATGTTTTTGATGAGGAAACAACATTATAGCATAGATCAGAAAAAAAATGGAATATGGGCCCTTTAAGGTTATTCTAGAGTATTGTAGAGTAAAGCATTTCAAAATTAGCTGTCAACTTTAAAACTACCACTTGATGACAGCACACGGTAGAAGAGAGAAATTTGAGTAATCCTGGATTATTGGTTTGTCTGCATCCCTACAGCTCAAAAGTGTGAATGAAACTAAATACAACTCCAGGTATGTTTTTCACAGTGGAGGGGCATCAGGGCCTGCAAGTCCTTCTCTGCTGGCCTAAAAAAATCTCTGAATCACAGACTGATGTTAATTACATTATTATTAAATAATTCTAAATGGTCTGTCCACTTCCTTTCAGAGCTTTTCTGATGGTTGTTCTGCTTCCACACATGTATTTTCATATTAAAGCATTTGACCAATCACATTTCAGCCGCCATTTGTTGCCAGACAGAATCAAAAAAGAATTGTCCCTGAGGCCTTCACAATCCATTCTGCAGGCCATCGAACACAAAATAAATGTCCATGAAACTGTTGCTTTCAACCAATCAGATTTTGAGCCGTATCGCCAGGGCCTTCTAGCAGACGTACAACGTCACTGGATTCAGATCTGTTGATTGGACAATCAGAGAGCAAACCAGTCAGCTTTTGTAACCATAAAATTGTTATTGAGGAGTGGATTGTTTCAGACAGAGCACTACTGAAGGCCTAGGTGTGAAATGCACGCTCCGCCGCTAGTTTTTGAGGAGGTAACATGACTAAAATCTTATAGAAGTCAATTTTGTGTAGTAGTCCTGACCAAAGACCAATAGTGTGTCTCTTACACTAACATGTTATTGGCATGCATGTGCACCTACCCACACCTCACTGTCTCCAGCTGTGAAGAGACTGACTTAACTACCCGGGAACCAGCTATCTCCAAACACAGTGCCAGTAATGGAAAATCAGGGTAAACTGCAGCACTGGTCATTTTATTGGTTCATAGAACCAAATAAAAGCTACAAGAAACATGAGGACTAGTACTACTGGAATTAGAAGTCCTTTTCTAGTGTAGTAAAAGCTACATTCAAACACACAGTGGGATATTGATCATATATGATCACTAGATAAATACTACCTACATCACTGCTCTGTCACTTGAAACACATTCAAGTAGCCTGAGGCACACTTGAATGGACTATTTTGGTATACTATAAAGTAGACTGAACTAAACTGCACGTGTTTTTTTGATGATTTCAAGTATCTTTGCAGTGCAGTCTAACTGTACTAAAATAGGTTCACCATTACAATATAGTGAGGTTTACAATGTACTAAAATAATAGAATGTCATTTGAGTATTTTTATTTATATTTGTATTTGGAGTGATTCGTGCATCTCTGTGTAATCTTTAATCACTGATTTTCAAGACGCCATTTTGACAATCTACCCCCATTTTTACCTCCATCCATCCATATATATCCATAGGAGGAGCCCACAGCATGTGGTGCTTTGTTGCGATGTCAGCTCCCATTTGGCACCACAGTTTTCTAATGCGGAAATTAGCAGGACTGGTTTCTTTTATCAAGTCGT
Source organism: Boleophthalmus pectinirostris (assembly GCF_026225935.1). NCBI lineage: Eukaryota > Metazoa > Chordata > Actinopteri > Gobiiformes > Gobiidae > Boleophthalmus > Boleophthalmus pectinirostris. The sequence continues at coordinate 311,478 of NW_026571175.1, forward strand.
TTTAGATGAATTTTGTGATGTAAAATGTGCAAACACAATGATCCGTAGATGTCGGAGATTATAACTATCCCTCTGAGGTCCGAGGGCCAGCTCTAGCTCGTGGTGCCTAAGACGAGACTTAAAACAGGGGCACAGGGTCTTCTCTGTCCCCCCTGATTCAAGCTGTGGAACACTTTGCCCCCCAAAGTATGAACAGCCCCACAGTGGAGTGTTTTAAGTCTTGTCTTAAGACCCACTTCTATTCTCTGGCTTTTAACACTGCAAGACTCTGTCTTTTATTCATTTATTTATTTTTTACCTTTTTATTATTTGTTGGTAATCTTGCTCTTATTTGGTCTTACTAGTTCTATTGTCTTAACAAGGACCAATGGAGTTAAGTAGAGCTTTAGTTTTTATTTCTGTTGGCTATGTTTGATTTGTATTGTGCAGCACTTTGGGAACAGTTTTGTTTAAGAAATGTGCTGTAGAAATACAGTGGATTGGATTGGGGACACAAGCACATTATATCTTCTACATGAGGTTTATTCTTAAAGGGGTTCAGTTCTTCTCTTAAAAGGAAAACACTCTGTTCCACTTTGTAATGAAATGTGGTAATACATCAAGTGTTCCACTATGTTTTTAAACTCCATACACCTTCACTAGAATATTTTTTGATAAATTCAGTCCTGGAATTGCCAATCTCTATTGAACTTGAATAGTAAAGTGTTACTCAAACATGTGAGAATGAAACAAAACACCACTCCAGGTCTGTTTCTGGTAACGTAACAACATTATAACATAAACCTCACTAGCATGCAGTATATAAGACTTTTAAAGTTCCTTTAAAAGCACACCTACAATGATTTTCAGGAACAAACACATATGAGTACCGTCTTAAACCACTACAACACCAGACAGCAATATACAGTATACTTTACAGTATGCAGTATTTTAAATCTAAATCACAACATGTACAATCTGCATGTGCCCTTTGAATGTAATTACATATCATGTTATGTGCACATAGAACTCATGCAGAACTCATTTTGACATTCAAATCTATTCCAGCTGTGTTTGGACCAGATGCTTCTCCCACACACTGTACTTCTCATTTAAAAAGACCCTTTAAAGGCCCACATCACAGTGACGTGGCAGCTCACGCTGTCGGCAAAAGAAGGGAAAGGCTCGTTAGCGGGCTTGCAGACTTCAAATGTTCTTTTGTTGTGTTTTTTGGTGTCAGAACAAGAGGAACTGCACTTCTGGCACAAAAACTAAATGTTTTACTTTTTTGTTCCTTCACAGAAAAAACAAAGACAATTCTGACTGAATCAAATACAATGGATAGAGGGCAAAGATAAAACTAAACTAAAACTGCTCATGTTTGCAGAGCACACTTCATATTAGGTAAAAGAAACAACTTTAACTTCTTGGGTTCTTTTTAAAGATAATAGTCTAGACTAGGGATGGACATTCGATAAAATTTTCTTAATCGATCGTCGGGAGAATTAATGATTGATTATCGAATAATCATTAACGTTTTTATATTATAATTATCATCATTATTATTACTATCTGCACGACTAATCTGCATAAATAAATTCAACTTTACAACTTATAAACCATAACCACTCTAGAGCCACATCAGCCCATTTGACATTATGTGTTTAATGCAGCCTTCTGCAAGTCTCACAGAAACAAAATTTAAAACCACATGGCTAATTTGCATAACCTAAGCGAAGAAAAAAACTGCTCTTACGCGCTGATGTGGTCAACTTCTGTCAAACTAAAGGACATGACTCAGTGGAATATTGGTTAGGGTGACCATATTTGCGTTTGTGAAAACCAGGACACTGTACGGGGAGTGGGAGGTGGGACCTCATTGAGATACTCTCACCTGGCAAAGTTTTTTAATGTTTTCTGGTGTCCCGGTGAGCTTTGAGGTCCCTGACACCCCCAATGGACACCGAAACATATGTGCTGCTTTGTACACTGTGCACATGGATACCACTTGTCTCAATCGGGATGGAAAGCGGGGAATTTCTTGTACAAGTCATTGTTAAATGTGCATTTGCGTTTGTGTGCGTGTGTGTGTAAATTTTATACATACACACATTCTATATATATATGTGTGTGTGTGTGTAAATTTTATACACACTCACATTCTCTCTCTCTCTCTCTCTCTCTCTCTCTCTCTCTCTCTCTCTCTCTCTCTCTATCTATATATATATATATGTATATATATATATATATATATATATATATATATTATATATATATATATATATATATATATATATATATATATATATATATATATATATATGTGTGTGTGTGTGCGTGTGTGTGTGTGCATAAAATTTTAAAATTTACATCCATCCATTTTCTTCCGCTTATCCGGGGCTGGGTCACGGGGGCAGCTGTCTAAGCAGGGACTCCCAGACTTCCTTCACCCTAGACACGTCCTCCAGCTCCTCCGGGGAAACCCCGAGGTGTTCCCAGGTCAGCCGAGAGACAGTCCCTCCAGTGAGTCCTGGGTCTTCCACGGGGCCTCTTTCCGGTGGGACATAATCAGAACACCTCCCGAGGGAGGTGCCCAGGAGGCATCCGGAACAGATGCCCGAGCCACCTCAACTGGGTAATTTCAACGTGGAATGGACATGTCCAGGGAAAACTGGATGTTTTGTCACCCTACGCTACGCACAGCAACCTACATTCCATTTGTCAATTAAAAATGAACGTAATCGATGAAATTCTTAATGATCAATTAATCAATCGACTAATCATGCCCATCCCTATTCTAGACAAAGTGTATTGCTGTTGTTAGTTCCTGTAGGCGTGGTCAGCCTGATGGACCTGCAGGTCGCTCAGACTGACCACGCCTCCCGTCGCCCGGTGTTCTCTGGAGGATGGTGTCCCAGGTGTGTGAAAGGAGGAACGCGCCTTCATCACGGTTAATGCTGTCCGTGCCTCATTTCCTGATTTCAGTGTCCTCCCTGATCCAGCGTTTGAACTTGTTGTTTTCTGATCCAATGACGCGAGCCCCGTCCCGATCCAGAATGTGCTTATTTCTTTTACGGTGCTCTGATATTGTGGATTTTAGGTTTTCCTGTTCTGCTTTGTCTTTTTGTGTTCTGGTGAGTATCCCTGAGTATCCCTTTTCGCGTTCCTTTTGGTGTTTCTTTTTTCAAATGTGGAATGCCCGGCCTGTTTCCTCTTTGTATGATTTATTGCAGGATTTGCAGTGGATTTTGTATATGGCATTTTTGTTCTTGTGGGATTTTATCTTTGGGGTGTACGAGCTGTTGATGGAGTTTTGTGAATGGTTTGACTCCAGTGCTTATGTTGTGTCTTTTTATGGCTCTCTGGGTGGGTTCAGTTATGCCTCTAATGTACAGTAGTGTGACTGTGTTCTTATGGTCCTGCTGCCCTCTACTGGTTTGTTGTGTTTTTTCCACGGTCTGTTGGTTTTATTGATGGTTTGCAGCTAGCAGCGAAACATTTCAACAAGGTAAATACACTTGTACTGTATTGTCTTTAAAAAGAACCCAAGAAGTTAATATACATGAGAAGAAAAAATGAACATCTTTGGCTTAAAAAAAACAGCGTTTATATGTACTAAATCTGATGTGCTGGGGTTCAGTACACAACAGCAAGATTACATCTGTATATAAAATACACATGAAGTCCACTCATTAGGCACAAGGTCAAGCAAACCCTGCTTGAACTCAAAACTGTTACTGCAGTGTTCTAACACAAGCACGCCTTACATCAGCCACAAGGGGGCACCAAATGAAATGAGGCAAACAAATAACAGTCTAGTATTGTGTGCAAAGTAAAGCCATGTAAACTGTAAAGGAAGTATATGTAGCCTGCATTGTTACTGTAAAGGCACAATAATCTAGGGTTGTCCAAAATAAATAAATCAATAAAACTAGTAATCTTATTTGAGCAGGAATCTCTGGACAACACAACACTCCTGTTTTAGCTTCCCATCACTGGCTGCCTATGCATTTTAGAAAATATTTTTTTAAAGATTTTCTTCTGATCACTTTTAAAGATTGTTTAGCCTTGGACTAAGTGACATTTCACAACTTTTAACTTGAACCTCAGCCTTAGACCTTAGACCAGGTCTCTGTGACTGTTCTTCAGCCTTAGATCTTCAGGCAGGTCCCTGCGGCTGCTCCAAAGACGAGGCGAAGAGTTGATGGAGCTTTCTCGGTCTGGGCGCCTCGGCTTTAGAATGACCTGCCTGAGGAGATGAGGCTAGCGCCATCAGTACCATCTTCTAAATCACTTCTTAAAACCCACTTATATTGTCAGGCCTTTTTATGTGTGCATCTTTTCTTTGGATTTATCTGCTGGGTCTGTATTGTGTTTTTTAAAGGTGCCGTAAAAATAAAGTTTTCCTCATCCTCCAGACTCATGTGAGTAATTGTCTTGGCAAACAAAATACCAATATTACAACAAAATAAATAAAACATCATGCCCAATGTTTCTGTAATTAATTTTAATTAATTAATTTAATTAATCATTGCATTTATATAGTGCCTTTCAAGATACCTAAAGTGCTGTACAGTTCATTATTCATTTACTTCACACTTGGTGGTGGTAAGCTACTATTGTACTCACAGCTGCCCTGGGGCAGACTGACGGAAGCAAGGCTGACAATCTGTGCCATCGACCCCTCCGACCACCACCATTACTCACGCATACACCACTTTCATACAAGCAATCTGGGTTTTGTGCCTTTCCTAAGGACACAGCAACAGTTTTTACCAGTGGTGCCCCCTGTGGCTCCTGGAATTATTATTGGAATGGAATTAGAATCGTTATCACTAAAAGCTACATTTGATTTGGATGTCTATCTCGTATTTGTACCAAATTAAACTAAACTCAGCTGCAAGTATAAAAGTGTGCATGATCTTTAGATTAATTACCATATTCTGAAATTCCAAAATCCAATCGTAAAGTGGAGCTGTGATCAAACGTCTCCTCTTACCCACTGGTTTGTTCACTCCCAGGAACCCAGTGTTCCCCAGAATCTTAAAGACTTTGTGGGCTGGAAAAATGCCCTCTGCCTCCCACTGGTCCACATACGGGTTGATCTCCTGGTCAATGATCTGGACACATTACAAAAGGAAATATCAGCCAAACAATCAGGACTGCCAAACACGGGTCTAAAATACAAATATAGGTCTATGCTTAAAGCCTTGTGCTGACAGAACCAGGGTGGAGGGATTACATTTCAATGAATAGAAATCAGGAGGGGAATGTGCAAAAACCATCAATGACAGTACACGCTTATCATAACCATAACATAAAAGCCCGGTCACAGCTGAGGCCTATGCAGTATCTGCTCATACTGTGTTGTAATCTGTGTCTCTCTGTCTACTGTGCAATGTGGATAGGCTTTTCTCAAAACTGATGGTGAATAGGGTTGTCAAAAGAAAATTAGACATTAGTCTGATTCACTAGTATCAAAACTAGATATTAATATAAGCAACTATAAATACAAAAAACCTCACATTCACATGACAGTAATGAACCTTTCCTGAACATCTTTAGAATCATCTTGTGTTGGGTGCACTGATACTGGTACTGAATATCGCCACCAATAATTTTTGTTGGATCAGGTATTGTTTCCATAATACTGGATAATTGGATGTAATACAACTATTTACATGCTGATTTTAGCCTAGAACGTTTCATAATGTTTGAATGTTTTACTCACTTCACTTTCCTGTAGTGATGGAAATAAGTGTCATTTTCTGTCCAACACTGGGATCTGGGTATCGGCAGATACTAAAGCCAAAGTATCGATATTGGTTTTGGAACTGAAAAAGCTGGATCAGTGCATCCCTAATCTTGAGCTGTATCTGAAGTATAAAAGCACAAACACGTGTGTACGCACATGGATCACTATAGGAACTACCTGGACCACTAAGGAATGACACACATATAAGGACACATGGGAAAATAAAAGAAAGTACTAACATTTAATGTGGAAAAGCACATTCTATTAGTTAAAGAAGAGGTGTTTTATATTATCATCGTATTGGAATCAGTATTATCAAGTTTATTCCTTAGTATTGATATTAAGTTTGAAATTTAAATATCATGACAACAAGGACCAGTAGTAAATATTGTGTTTATAATGTAATTTTCTAGCTCCACTAGTTTCAAAATGCTTTACAGTACACAAAAGAACACCTCACATATGTTCTGAGTAGGGCCCCAGGACTCTGAAGTGGTTCCATAGGCCTTTAGTCATAGTAGTAACAGAAGATGTTATTAGCTGGAACAGTGCACACAACAGACTGCACACTGGGAGAATGAGGATGATTTGGCTTTCTCTGACCCTCTGTGCTGTGAGACTCTCTGACCCTCTGTGCTGTGAGACTCTCTGACCCTCTGTGATGTGAGACCAACAGCTGGTCACACTGTGGATCACACTATGGAACTAATGTGATATACAGTGGATCTACTTGTCTGTTACAACGCAATAACATGGCAGTGAGAGTTAAGCTACAGAGTTGAGTTACAAAATGTCATTACTCAATCATCTATTATGGGGGTTCGACATGTCGTTACTGTTCCAAACTTAACTAAAGTGCTCCAGATGTGTGTGCCATCTGTGATAAATGGGTCTACTTTGTTTATGCACGCACAGCGGACGTGCACACGTGGGTCAGCTGAGGCACTGACCTCTCCCCCACTTCTGTAGTGCGCGACACACAGGGGACCCGGGGACACTACAGTCATTGTAAGTCATTGTAGGACATTGTAGGACATTGTAGGACATTGTAGGACATAGTGTGGGACACTGTAGGACACTGTATTTCCCTGTAGACTGGAGTACGGGCTGGTGAGAACACATAAACACACTGTGACTGTACCTTTCGCAGAGACTTCTTGAGAGCCAGGTGCTCGTGTGTGTAGATCAGATGGTCCCCCACAGTCTCTGGGACCCCAGTGGACGGTGCATCTTTACCGGGTGCTTGCTCGGACAGCGGGCGTCTCGGGGCCGGGGAGGACCCGTAGAAGAACCGCGCTCTGGGCAGCAGACCGGAGCGGAGGCGGTGGAGCAGAGTGTGGAGAGCCATTTCCTCAACAACAAACCCTACGCATGCGCGTTTACAGATTCTCTGTTAGGGATAGGCCCGTGGATAGGCCTACTTAACAGAAAACGTTTAGTAAAACACCGTGGTAGTTTTACGTTAGACGTTAGATATTCAGTTACGCATCAACAGCGGAGATGTTCATTGCCTGTGCCCCGCTTGCTCGATCACGGTGCGGGGAGCTATACACCAAAGCTCCGCTGAGTCCGCGGGTTAGGGACCGTCAATAAATTACCAGTGCATTGAATGGAGTCTGCTAAAATATATATATAAAGAAATAAAAAAGGGATTTTTAAAAAAAAATAATAAAAAAGGGTTTTATGAAACATTTGTTATTTTTATGTATTTTGAGAGTTAATTAGTTAATGCATTTTTTCAATATCTTCCAGGTCAATTAATCTAAAAACACCAAACCAAGTTATTATAGTAGTCCTACTCCTCAGGTATCACGCACACCTTTTGGTTTTCCAAATTAACCCTTTGTGGAATTTTTAGGAATTTTTAATCTTGAAAATCTGTGATTTTTTTTCAATAGCTTCTAAGGTAGATGACCTACCAATTCCAAACCAAGTTATTATAGTAGTCCTACTCCTCAGGTATCATGCACACCTTTTGGTTTTCCAAATTAACCCTTTATGGAATTTTTAGGAATTTTTAATCTTGAAAATCTGTGAGTTTTTTCAATAGCTTCTAAGGTACATGACCTACCAACTCCAAACCAAGTTATTATAGTAGTCCTACTCCTCAGGTATCACGCACACCTTTTGGTTTTCCAAATTAACCCTTTATGGAATTTTTAGGAATTTTTTCCCTTGAAAATCTGTGATTTTTTTCAATAGCTTCTAAGGCAGATGACCTACCAACTCCAAACCAAGTTATTATAGTAGTCCTACTCCTCAGGTATCACGCACACCTTTTGATTTTCAAAATTAACCCTTTATGGAATTTTTAGGAATTTTTAATCTTGAAAATCTGTGATTTTTTTCAATAGCTTCTAAGGCAGATGACCTACCAACTCCAAACCAAGTTATTATAGTAGTCCTACTCCTCAGGTATCACGCACACCTTTTGGTTTTCCAAATTAACCCTTTGTGGAATTTTTAGGAATTTTTAATCTTGAAAATCTGTGATTTTTTTCAATAGCTTCTAAGGTAGATGACCTACCAACTCCAAACCAAGTTATTATCGTAGTTCTAACATAATATTAATAGTATTTCTTTATTTTAAAAAAGCAGTAAATATTGTTTTGATGAGCTGGTGAGACTAGGAAGTGTTTATGTTCTATAAGCAATGAAAAAGTGAGGCTGCCGAGCAAAAGATGACATTAAAAAAACAACAAAAAACACCTCTAAAATAAAAACAATGAAGCTTTAGTCCATGCATGAGGTAAAATTATAAAATGTGTTTATTTGTAATTCCAAATGAGCTTAAAGGGGCTGGTCAGAGTCAAACAAAAGGCTGTATGTGGCCCGTGGCCTGTACAATGCCCAGGTGTGTCCTGTATAAAAAAGCGGACTAAGCGAATGTGACGTCACCCATTACATTCAGCTCCACTCAATATATTGTGAATAGGATTTTTTGATGGACAAAATAGCAACCCCCCCACCAGGATCACATAGCGCGGGTTAATCCAAACATGTGGACCAAACTGATGAGGCTCACAGCATCAGGTACAGAGAGAGGAGCCACAAAATTCTAATGCAAGGCAATGCCAGGTTTATGAAATTGCACAGTTGTATTAATGTTATTAAATAAAATACTTGGCTATTTACAGGGCATGGCGGCGTAAAGTTAAAGGTAAATAAGGCTCAGCAGAGTGCACGGTTTGTTCTCCATAAAGTGAGCTGATGTGGAAGAGAAAACAGACTTTATGAGGACTACATGATTTGCAAACACACTTATGCAGATGAGCTGTCACAGAGAGGAGGAGGAGGAGAAGAGGAGGAGAGGAGGAGAAGAGCGAGAGGATGATGATGAGGAGGCAAAAAGGGGGAGGAAGGGAAGGGGGAGGAGGAGAAGAAGAAGGAAGAGAAGGGGAGGAGGAGAAAAAGGAGGAGGAGGAGAGGCATGAAGACTGTACACCACCAGGACATATTAATATCTCATCTTCACTTCATCATATCTCCATAATGCGATCTCCATTGTCACGCTTATGAGGAGAGCATACACACAATTAGCTCATTGTGGTGGCCTGTCATTTCAAAAGTCACTGATAGAAATGCAGATACAATACACTTTCACTCCAACTCTTTAAAGAGGGGCTATTTTACATGGGGTATTAACTGTACACTTAACATATTTAGATGAGCATGTTATCTTTTATTGTTTTGAAAATTATATATTATATTATAATATATATATATTATATATCCACAACAACATATTCCATGTTTTGTAAGTTTCAATTACATTTTTAATGCTCTGAGGCACCCCTCCCTTTTTTGTTCCATGTGTTAAGTTACTCCCCCTTCAGAGCACTATCACAACACAATCAGCGTGCATCCCACTAATCAGTGTTGGGAAGGTGACTTTTAAAATGTAATCCCCCACAGATTACAGATTACATACCCCAAAATGTAGTTTATAATGTAATCCATTAAATTACTTAAAGTGAGTAACGTAATCTGAATACTTTGGATTACTTGATTTGCTGTAGAGAAGCAAAAACAAGGATACTTAACCGTATTAAAAATATTATTGATAGAAGAGGAGGAGACATGTCCGCGCAGCATGATTTAGTCCTGTTAAATCCTGTTAAATCCTGTTTTAGTCCTGGTTTAGTCCTGGTTTAGATCTAGTTTAGACCTGGTTTTAGTCCTGGTTTAGTCCTGGTTTAGACCTGGTTTAGTCCTGGTTTAGATCTAGTTTAGATCTGGTTTTAGTCCTGGTTTAAATCTAGTTTAGACCTGGTTTAGATCTAGTGTAGAGCTAGTTAGACCTGGTTTAGTCCTGGTTTAGATCTAGTTTAGACCTGGTTTTAGTCCTGGTTTAGTCCTAGTTTAGACCTGGTTTAGACCTGGTTTAGACCTGGTTTAGATCTAGTTTAGATCTGGTTTTAGTCCTGGTTTAGATCTAGTTTAGACCTGGTTTAGATCTAGTGTAGATCTAGCTAGACCTGGTTTAGTCCTGGTTTAGATCTAGTTTAGACCTGGTTTTAGTCCTGGTTTAGACCTGGTTTAGTCCTGGTTTAGATCTAGTTTAGACCTGGTTTTAGTCCTGGTTTAGTCCTAGTTTAGACCTGGTTTAGATCTAGTTTAGATCTGGTTTTAGTCCTGGTTTAGATCTAGTTTAGACCTGGTTTAGATCTAGTGTAGAGCTAGTTAGACCTGGTATAGTCCTGGTTTAGATCTAGTTTAGACCTGGTTTTAGTCCTGGTTTAGTCCTAGTTTAGACCTGGTTTAGACCTGGTTTAGATCTAGTTTAGACCTGGTTTTAGTCCTGGTTTAGACCTGGTTTAGACCTGGAATTACCGAAAAAATTTAAAAAATAAAAATAATGTAAAAACAGGAAAATACCACAGTGTAATCCATTTATTTCAACAAAGTAACTGTAATCCAATTACCACTCACTGAAACAGTAACTGTAACTGAATACAGTTACTCATAATTTGTACTCTGATTACGTAACTCCAGTACATGTAATCTGTTACTCCCCAACACTGCCACTAATGCATCCCACTTCTACACATCACTGCAGGAGAGCACTGGTGAAATAGGTTTGTGGGTGGAGCTTTGTACTAACCATAAGGAGGGTTCATAGAGGGCCTGGAAGAGATCACTATATTACTCAATTCCGCATGAAATCTAAAACCTCTTCAGACATGTTTTTGATGACGGAACAGCATTATAACCCAAAGTACATTTTGCATAATAAACCCTCTTTAAAGGTCCTGTGCCAGTTTTTTAGCTAAACGTGTCCTTACCTAGCACAGATTTGTATAAGCGGCTCTAAGCTGTATGCTGCCTATTTGCATTATAAAATGTTTAATTGTCTGAAAATCAGGAAGTGTGTGTTAGCATTCTTGTTGTTGTTAGCAGTACTGTTATGGTAAAACTCCACACTGCTCTCTGAGAGTTATGATGAATAATTAGGATGCTCAGAATGCATAAGGTAAGAGAGGAATAACTTTGGACCACTGCAAACTGTTTAAAATGAATTAGTTCTGTTTTTCATGTTTTACTAACTAACTTTAATTAACAAATCAGATACAGAGACTTTCAAATGTAATGAATTTAATAATGAATTCATTCATTTCAGATGTTTATAATTGTTGACATACAGTACACACATGTACAATGATGACATTTAGTACACAATGATAAAAAGTCTTCAGCAGATGATGCAGCCTCCCTTCTCCTTGAACGGGTTCTTCTCCTCTGAGATCCCCTTCACGAGCGTGTCCTCGTCAACCAGGGCCTGGATGTAGTCTCGCATCTCCTCACAGCATTTAGATGTCTGAGACAGAGCAGAGGGTCAGAGAGCCTCACGTCACAGAGGGTCAGAGAGTCTCACAACACAGAGGGTGAGAGAGCCTCACAGCACAGAGGGTCAGAGAGCCTCACATCACAGAGGGTGAGAGAGCCTCACATCACAGAGGGTCAGAGAGCCTCACATCACAGAGGGTGAGAGAGCCTCACAGCACAGAGGGTCAGAGAGCCTCACAGCACAGAGGGTCAGAGAGCCTCACATCACAGAGGGTCAGAGAGCCTCACATCACAGAGGGTGAGAGAGCCTCACATCACAGAGGGTCAGAGAGCCTCACATCACAGAGGGTGAGAGAGCCTCACAGCACAGAGGGTCAGAGAGCCTCACAGCACAGAGGGTCAGAGAGCCTCACATCACAGAGGGTCAGAGAGCCTCACATCACAGAGGGTGAGAGAGCCTCACATCACAGAGGGTGAGAGAGCCTCACAGCACAGAGGGTCAGAGAGTCTCACAGCACAGAGGGTCAGACAGTCTCACAGCACACAGGGTTAGGCAGTGGCCAAAGCTCCTTGTCAAAGCCTGATCTCGTTAGATCTCAGAAGCTAAGCAAGGCTGGGCCTGGTCAGTTCTTGGATGGGAGGCTGTTAGGAACATCAGGTGACACAGTGAGGCGGCAGTAGCGAAAACAGTTGTTGCTTCCATAGGCATTTCACCTACATTGGCTATTATGAATGTGGTGTGTTTGTGTGAATGTTGGTGGTGGGAGGGGCTGATGGTGTAGATTGGCAGATTACTATAGTGCTTCTACAGCACCTCACAATAAAGAGGGTTAGGACGTTCATTGTACAGGTATCCCTTTGTTGGTAGCTCATTTAACACACAGGTTCCACAGTTACTGCTTTTTGCTTGTGTAAAAAAAGACAAGACAAGGAGCCATGTTCAAGCACAAGGGTGTCCATCGGTGCACGTGGCGCCAGGACACACTAGGCTGGAGGTTGATGATTGTTGTCGTGTCATCTGACCTCCAGCTGCTTGTTTTGGACACTCGGGTGAAGAGAGGAACAGAGTTGTAGAGCACCACCTGGTGGTGCTGACAGAGGAGGAAGCCAGAAAGACCTGGTAGACCCAAGCACATTATGAGGGTCATTTGGGAAGCCCTCTGTCAGGATGACCTTCAACTCACACCTCCGGGAGAGTTTCTCCCATATCACGAGGTAGGTTGAGGAAATGGAGTCCAAGTGGGCTTTGTTCTTGACCTTTCTTGTCAATGTACCCGCTTGTACCTATGGTCGTAAAGTATTTGCGGCGGCAATCCCTGAACCCTGTGAAGAGCACCAGAAATAAGGGATCCTGTCAGGCTGAAGGAGTCCTATTGGGCCTTGTTGGCTCATGGGACTCCTGGAGGAGGACTATCGGTCAGCCTCAAAGAAATTCTGGCAAACCATCTGACGCCTCAAGAGGGGGTAGCAGTGCTTCACCAACACTGTTTACAGTGCGGGGGGAGAGCTGTTGACCTCAACTGGGGATGTTGTTGGACAGTGGAATGAATATTTTGAGGATCTCCTCAATCCCACTGTCACATCTTCCAAGGAGGATTGGAACTTGGAGGCGGACTCATCCATCACCCTGGCTGAAGTCACTGATCTGGTTAAAGCTCCTCGATGGCTCTGGGGGTGGAAAAGATCTGTCCTGAGTATCTTAAGTCTCTGACACATCTCTGCAACATCACATGGTGGTCGGGGACAGTATCTGGACTGGCAGACGGCTTGGTTGTCCCTCTGTATAAGAAGGAGGGTGTGTTCCATTTACAGGGGAATCACACTCCTCAGCGTCCCCAGTAAGGTCTATTCCAGGGACTGATAGTCAATCCTCGCATCCAGGAGGAGCGGTGTGGTTTTTGTCCTGGCTGTGGAAGACTGGACCAGGTCTATACTCTCCATAGGGTGCTTGAGGGTTCATGGGTGTTTGCCCAACCAGTCCACATGTGCTTTGTTGATCTGGAGAAGACCTATGTCCCTCTTGGTGTCCTGTGGGGGGCTCTCTGGGAGTATGGGGTACGGGCTGAGCTTTGGATAATGACCGAAAGGACAAGATCGTGGATACAAGTGTACGAAATGAGTTTCCTCATTGTGGCTGGGCCTATCACTTAGAGATAGGGTAAGGACCTTGGCTGCACGGGAGGAGCTTGGAGTAGAACCACTGCTCCTCCACGTCAAGAGGAGCAGATGAGGGGAGAGCATCTGTTCCGGATGCCTCCTGGGCTCCTCCCTCGGGAGGCGTTCCTCGGCTAGCCTGGGTATACCTTGGGGTCCCCGCGAAGGAGCTGGAGGAAGTATCCAGGGTGAAGGAAGTCTGGGAGTCCCTGCTTAGATAATCAATAATCGGAAGAAAATGGATGGATGGACTTCAGGGACATATTGGTTTATCAACATTTTAGAGAATACTGAGGTCTGAATAATGTGAAGTGACAATTTTAAACATTTCTGAACCACTCTAACCTCTACATGTGTCCACACTGACCTTCCACCTCTCCAGCTTAACCTCTGTCTTCAGCTGGTTCACTTCCATCACTGCTTTGTCTTTATCGGTCAGGTCCTCCACGTTTATCACTGGCATTTTCTGAAACCAAAGTCCAACAAGTCATCCACAAGAGCTAGAGGAGCAGACAGGAGCAGACCCAGAGGAGCAGAGCCAGGGGAGCAGGGGAGCAGAGCCAGAGAAGCAGAGGAGCAGAGCCAGAGATGCAGAGGAGCAGAGGAGCAGAGCCAAAGTAGAAGACAAGAGCAGCTGGTACTCACAGCAGCTGGCCTAGCGTATGTCCTTGTATTGTCTGTGGTAAGGATCCCTCCCCGTTGTCCTGTCCTCTATATAAACACTTGTAATCCCATAATCTGATTAAAACAAGCTCCAAATGTTTGTGCACAGCAACTTTCATCTTTCAAAACAGAGAAATGAGTGCTGGTTTGAAAGGACACCACTGCTTTGAGGAGAACCCCACTGTTGTGAGGATAGGGTGTGCGTGGTGAGAGCTGTGAAATACTCTGACCTCCAGCCGAGCACTTGCACACAGAACTGTGCTACCTAAAACAGTAAGTAAGATAATAAGAGCTTAACACACAAGTGCCAAGGTGAACCAGAGCCACGAGCATTAGTCAAACTACTGGATCAGCAAACAGCACTCACTTACTCATACTCGCTTACATTTACTCAAGTAATGTACTCGCTTACATTTACCTGAGTAAATAACAACAGTGGAGTAGTTGTCTGCTTATGTAGCTCCCCGGCTCACAGTGAGCAGTTTTTTAAACATTTTCTTATTTGAGCTCTGTTTTTAACATCATATTATGGGATTTTAATCAACTAAGAAGTGCAGCATGTGTAGGTCAAAGTAAGTAGTAGTAGTAAGTAAAGAACTGTTGGATTTTGTGAAATGAGCTCTTTTGAGATGAAAACATTTGAGATGCTACAGGCTTTTGTGGCAGCAAATGTGGCAGAAGATCTTCCAGAAGAAATACTTTGAGGGAACTGAAACACCAGAGCGGGAAGAACGAGGCCTTTCCTGTTGTGTTCACCTGGTGCACCCTGGAGGCTGCTGTGATGCTGCAGAACACAGAGGAGGGACACCTTTGCCTTTTCCACATGATCTGCTGACCCTCCCAAATGGTCCAGTCTCTAGTCCTCCTGTTAAACTGCACTGAGACCTGACTGACCTGACCTGACCTGACTGACACAAATTCCACTGAGAAATGCAGTGGGAATATTGCTGCAGCAAAACTTGAAAATTTCCCCCAGGATCAATGAAGTATCTCTCTCTTAACCTGCAGTTAGAGTACCAGGGGTGGGTAGTACTGGGTTACATTTACTTGAGTAACTTTTTTAAGAAATTGTACTTTTCAGAGTACTTTTCTAGCAACATACTTCCACTCCTACTTGAGCAATATTTTTATTGAAGTGACAGTACTCTTACTTGAGGAAAGGTTCTGGTTAGTTTTCCCTCTGTGAGGAAATGTATAAGTGACAAAAGCTTTATGTTGATGATGCTTTTTAAAATGATTAGAAAATTTGTGTTTAGTTTGTCTAATTTCTGTGTCTATCCTTTGAAAAATGAGTCATTGGCCAGAATTTGTGCATTACTTAAATGTATGTAATTTAATTTCAACATTACACAAAATCTGGTAAATCTGTATCAAATTATAAATCAGACAAACTGCGAATCACATTCTCCACCCACTGCCATGTACATATGCATTTATTTTATAAACTGATGTGGATAGTTTGATTTACTTACTAATTCACTGTTCTGGTGCAAGGTCTGCTGCCTGCTCGTCTCCATTGGCATGTTCTGGCTTTGCCTTGAATGGTCCACACACTGACATTAAACATCTATCTCTATGGTAAGCCAAGTTACATGTCAGGTCTGCGGACAGGCATGCGTGCTACCAGTAAGAATGTCCGGACACGCCTGGTCCCTGGCCTCTGATTTTTGCTCATAACATCCAGCTGCCCACTTCACTCAGACAAGTGGAGACAGGAAGGGCATCCTGCTCTAAAAACAGCAGTCGACCAATAGGAGTCAGATTTGGCTGTAAAATACAGAACTGCAAAAACAATAGCAGTGAATCATATTCAAGTGTATTTATAGTAACATGGCCCAGGTGTTTATTTTTAGCATGTTAGTGACATCCTGCCTGTTTCTCAGTTATCCAACAGCACAGAATCGGTACTTTTGACCCTGATTACAAATACTCACTTGAGTTTAATGGGTTTGGCTTACTCCAGAATGATATGTGTACCTGCAAACTGAGATCTACGTATTTACTTCAGATGATTCTCTGAAAACATATGTATTTGTATGTATATGTATGTATATGTTCAAATGAATTCTCTAAGTTGATGGTGGAAGGGCTGCAACAGCTGAACAACTAGAAACAAAGACATCTTCCCTGTCCACAAATAGGGTTGGGAAAAATATTGAAATATTGATATAGCATATTGTTTACAGTATTTCTGCACTATAGGGCGCTCTGGATTATATGAGCCCTATAGTGCGGAAAATACGGTAACCCCCCTACACACTTAGGTCAATTTTTGTACTTCTCGACTTTTGTTTTTTGCATAACTATATAACTACATAACTATATAAGCTATATTGCACCAAATGGCACCAAAATTGGCCAGGTTGTGTATTTTTGTGGTGTATTTTTAATCTCTGTGTTTTTTTTCTAGATCACACCTGGTCTATAATCAAAATAGTTACACCTGTGGTCCTTAGGTACATTTTTGTCCCATTGACTTCCATTCAAAATTTTTCACTGGCATATTTTTGCCAGTGTATTTTTACTTTATGATTTATTTTTCTTTTTTTGGTGTTGAAAACTCTTCAAATTTGTTTTGTTTTAGTGTCTTTGAATTTTTTTATATTTTGCTTTTTACTGTGTATCTTTCATTACAAGGTTATATCAATAGAAAGACATCTGTACATATTAGTCCACACTGAAGGCCAGAGAAGGTTAAAATGATACGGATGTGTTCTAGAGGAGTCCCAGAGTGCACTGAATGTGTTTGTTTGGGAGTGTGTGTGAGTTGGTGTGTGCCTGTGTGTGTGTGTGTGTGTGTGTGCATTTTCAGGTACATGTATCTGTCTTTGTTTACGCCTCTATACATAAACACTGAAAATGTTTTGTTTTGTTTTGTTTTTTTTTAAATCAGAGTAACTGCAATTTTAGTTCACTTGATATTTGTTTTTCTCCTGTCATTGTGTTCAAATGTGTTCAAAGTTTTAAATCTGACTGTTTTTTGGGGGGTTTGGAGATGTTTTTCTATGATATTTAGGTCCACCATTTCAAGCATAATCATAATATTTACATTTTCAGTCATTTTTACACAATGCAAATGTGACACCCCTCCACAACCCCATACAGACCCATGTATGTGAACATACACACACCCACAACCCACCCCAGGCAAGTATATGCCAACAGAACCCCCATGTACACAATCACTGTATATCCCATAGAACTCCATAGGAAAGCATAGGAAATCTATAGGTGTGTTTGCATACAGGCCAGCACACGGTGTGATGGGGTGAGTTGGGTTTGAATTCTAAAAATCACAAATTTTACCTTTTCTTAATAGGAGAAACCTGTAAAATCCACAGTTTATGATTTAGTGGTGTTATGTCAGTGTAACTAAAAATGTGTGGTTATAATGGGGCTTTAGGGGAAAACAGCATTTTGTGCAAAAACTAAAAAAAAGTGTTGGCACTATTTTAGGACATAAAAATTAGTTGGAAGATAAAGAATTTTTTTTTGTTTTCATATTTTTCATGGACATAATTTGAGACTTTTGCTGTCAAAAATGGCATTTAAAGGGTTAAAATGTCAAAATATTATATAATATTTGATATGTATGATTAGGGCAGAAGTAAATGAAGACAATGATATCAAAAAGTCGGACAAAAATCTGTACTGCATAAAAATATTGTGGTATTCTTTTTTGATATACATTTTTGTCATGAAGGAGCACAGGTGTAACTATGTTTAAAGGGTTCATGTGATGATACAATATCAGTATTGTGGGCTGCTGTATTGATATATCGCCAAGAGTATTTTTTGGTATATTTTGGTACAGCTACAGTTTTGTTACTTATTTAGAGGAAGGAAACTCGTGTATGACCCACATTTGACATTTTCACTGTTCAGAGGATTAAAATGGACATTTTTCATATTAACGTTGCATAAGAAGTCACAATCATGATGCATGAGGTCAGCAGATCCTGTGGAAGAGCCAAAAGTGTCCCTCCTCTGTATCCTGCAGCATCACAGCAGCCTCTAGGGGGCGCCAGCTGAACACAACAGGAAAGGCGTCATTCTTACCCCGCTCTGGCATTTCTTTGGTGATGAAATGGTCCATTCCCCCAAAGTGTTTCTTCTGGAAGGTCTTCTGCCACATTTGCTGCCTCGTATGGTGTAAAAAATCTGCAGCAACTCAAATGTCCATAGCTAACTCTTTAGCCAGCTCCTGAGCTAACATCTTCAAGAGCTGCTCAGTGTGTGGCCAAAAGCAGATAACCGCTCTGTTGTCATGGAGGCTTTGGGCGCGATGCACAAAGCGCTTACCTACCACACACTGGTCACAAACAAGTCCGTAAAGTCACTAAAATAGGCTGAAGTATGTCTGTTGACATCGCCATGCTTGTTTTGATTCTTTAGGCTTCACCTTTGGCTCTACTTTTATACAAAGTGCCTTGCCTAAGGACACAACGACAGCGGCCGGGCTCTATTGAAACAGGAGCTAGATGTATTCTTGTGAGTCACTAATATGAGAATTCATCTTGCTGTGCAAGGATATAATTGAGTAGCCTAAATCAAATGCTTACACCAGCCTGATATTCATAGTTTGTGTTCTGAAATGTGATGCACTAATTCCGCAGGTTTTTTTTAGGAATTGTATTCATAAAAATCCGTGTGTGGATCCACAGAGAGGAACCATGTTTAATCCTAAACCACGGTCAACATCTTGGCTGCTCAACCAGGAAATTACACGATACACCAATGACACCATCACACCAACTCTAATCTTAACTTTCAACTTGTGACGTGACATGATCACAATTGATCTATTGACTGATCCATGTGAGTAAAGTGGGAGCACAGACCGCAGAGCACAGACCCGTGACTGTAGCTGTGGCTGTGGTGATGCTTCCTCGCCTTGACCCTGAGGATAGTCCCAGGATGAGATGATGCAGCCCCGAGTCACACTTCCACTCCCCGGCTGCACCCTCCTGGGACACTCTTCATTAATCCTTATCACTCTTTTATGCATTCACGCACATACTGGAGCATAGCGCGGTGATGTCATGCGCCGTACCGTAATATGCGTACACCAGACTCTGTCAGTGATTCACAGCCGGTCCCGCCTCCGAAAACTCCCGAAAACTTTCGCCTTTAAATCTGCGAGATTGACTGCTCTGGCCAGTGGTCAGGATGCAGCGCTGGATACAAGTGTCCATAAGTGTCCTGTGTGCGCTGGGCAGCGTGCGGCCTCTGCGCCACAAAGGTAGGCTTAACCCGATATCCTGTTACAACTTTGTTGTGTTTTTTTAGTCACTATTCAGAGCGGTTCACTCTTGGTTTAGTGCTGTTGTAAACCTAAATTGGCATTGTTAAATTAAGCTTTTGTCCTCCTCATTTAGTCCTTGCTTAGTCTACTTCCTACTACTTAATAATTAAACCGACTGTGTTCTTTGTGTAGCAGAACTGGTCTACTATATTCCAAGATTTAGCAAGTGCTGGTAGTGTTGCATACGATGGAGAATTGATTGTCCCTGCAGTGTCTCTGTGTAAGTGCGCTTTTGTTTTTGGGTGCGTAGCCGTAGCCTTGTGCCTGCTGCCCGCGGAGGAGGGGCCGTGCCGAGCGAACATCCAACGCTTCTACTACAACACCCAGACCCAGAAGTGCGAGCACTTCTACTACGGGGGCTGCCAGGGAAACGCCAACAACTTCCGCACGTACCAGGAGTGCCACAAGACCTGCTTCCGAATCCCAAGTGAGTTTTACTGCTGCTTTTCAGATTGTTCAATATGAGGACGTCATACTCCCAGTTTATTGATAACACATGAAACAACCAAAATATGAAGTCACACATGCTGAACCTGATGGTTTATATTAGTGACTAGACCCTGGAACCTGCTATAGCCTATTACAACTACAGTCTCAGTCTTTATATGAACGGCCATGCACTAATATTAGGTTATTGAATTAATCTAAATGAAACCCAGCAAAAGTCCTACAACCAGAAATTTTACTCAGGTAGGAGTATTATTATTTCAAAATACCCTCAGCCATATGGTATCATTGTGACTGAGGGATTACACTGACATCTTACATTAGAATAATATTGCTCAACTAGAAGAACAGAGTAGTGGTCCAAAAATGTACTTAAATGAAACAGAAATAAACACTCTACTCAAGTACAGCTGAAGTGCATTTGAAGAGAATGTGATTGGAAGGATAAAACATTAATTCAAAAAATCAAGATAAAAATGAGACTTAACTAAATCAGATCTGAAGGAGCACTGCAAGAAACACAAACATTCAAATCATTTCAGTCAACATAAAGCTTTTGTCACTTTAAACTTCCTCACTGTGGAAAAAGGAAGCACAACTTTTACTCAACTGTTACTTCAATAAAAATATTACTCAAGTAGGAGTAAAAGTATGCTAGAAAAGTACTCTGAAAACCTGTTACTCAAGTAAATGTAATTGAGTAAACGTATGAGCCGCCTCTGAGCAAGACGAGTGAATGGTGTAGTGATGGAGCGGTGAATTGTGGGTCTGGGACACTGCTGATATCACATGGAAGCTGTGATGTTGTGATGTTGAGTGATCATGTGATGGTCAGGAGGGATTACAGTGGCATCAAACAATTCTTTTTGCAACCAATACAAATAGAAGATGTTTTGTTTTTGAATGTGAACAACAAAATACATTTCATTCATTCAAGAAACTGTTCTGAAGTGGAGGCACAATATTTAAGAGGCCCACTATGGAGTGTTAGACTGGTACGGAAAAATTCAGATCAAAGAATCAGACTCGGGAGAATGGATATAGTTGAGGAAATTAATTTCCAACAGGGCACCATTATATGAACAGTTTGACAGAGTGAGTGACTGAATGAGTGAGTGGTCTGGAGTAAAGCAAGTGAAGATATAATTAAGTACTGTATAAAGGTGATTATTCTAAAAATGATTAGAATTAATAAAAATGAATAAACAAAGCAGCTTAAAACTGTTATAAATTATACACAAGTGATGAAATGCAGTATCCAGCAACTAAACGAAGGAATGATTTAAACATCATGCCACAGAGTTTAAGTGGGTAATAAAAGACGGATGCACAATACACACGAGGCATTTATTATTAGTCTGCCTACATCTCCAAAGTTCAAAATGCTCTTCTGATGTCATGAAGGGATAGTTTTCAAGATATTAACTACCTCTTATCTTTATTTCAGTAAAGATATGTTATAACATTGATCAGAAAATAGTGTAATATGGCCTTGGTCCTTCAGAGTACTACTTGTACTATTTGACACTTAAATATGATGTCATGATTAATGGCATTTACCCCTTCTAACCTGTGTGTGATAATCCAGGGGTCCCTGCACCGTGCCGCCTGCCCCAGGAGCCGGGCCCCTGTCGCTCTCTGCTCTCCAGGTACTTCTTCAACATGAGCTCTCTGCAGTGTGAGCCCTTCTACTACGGAGGCTGCCATGGCAACGCCAACCGCTTCCTCCACCTGACCTCCTGCTCCGACCTCTGCAGCCCCACCAGAGGTCAGTCCTCCCTCACATTAGCTGTCACACCTGGACAGGGCTGGTCATATGGTCAATTTTTTCCCCCATTTTTGTCAATTTTCAACCTTCTTATTCCATTTATTGAAAACATAGGCAGGTGGACTTCAAGGTGCACAGACCAAGGTGTCAGGATCACTTTTTTTTTTTTTTTAATTGGATTATACTTAGTTGGAATAAAGAATCACAAGAGGAGAGAAAGAGGAGATAGATGAGGAGCAGCATTAGAGAGAGGGAGGCGGAGCGGGCAGACACACACATATACAGCTCCAAAGTGAAGGCGACACTGTACTTAAAGTCAGATTGTGCAGATTTAAGTCAAAACTTGTGAAACAGTACATGTGAGGAGAGAGTGCAGCTCCTCTTCAGCATCATGCGCTCTCACTGCCACAGCATTAGCTGTAGACCTGTGCTCGCCTTATCACTGAGATCCACCTAAGTTTAGATCTCAATCAATTCTTTGATTTTTGGCACAGCCTTTACTTCTGTCATCATCTGTATATACCTGTATATGCTTCATTATTAGAACAATTAAAACTGAACTAAAGGCCAAGGTTTAAATATTATTTCATTGCATTTTAATACAAAAATCCTTGGGCCTCACTCATTCATGTTTTAATAGCATCTTCTTAAAGTGGATGATACAAACAAGAGAATTCTGCACCTAATTCACCATCATCCAGATACAAACTCCACATAACTCCAGTCCATCTCCTGTTGTGTCCAGGACACTCAGTAGAAGAGCAGTTAGATCTAATATACTATCTCTGTTGGTAGAATTATGAGTATAAAAATATTGTGCAGAATAAAGGGCAGAATTTCTTTGTGTAAGAGTGCTCCTGATTGTTCATAGGATTTGTTTTTCCAGAAGAAATTAAGAAAACACTTTTTGAATAAGACTGATAATCTGAGCCTTATTTAACTTCAGTCACAGTGCATGACATGTCTCCTGTCTCTGCAGATGTCCCTGTCCTGTGTCGAGATCCTCTGGACAAAGGCACCTGCTCGGCATCCATCCCTCGCTTTTACTACGACGCAAGATCACGCTCGTGCCTGCAGTTCCTCTACTCGGGCTGTGGGGGCAGCAGCAACAACTTTGTGTCCAGGGATAGCTGCATGGATGTGTGTGCCCCAGCTAAGGCAGGTAGGCCTAAGGCATGTTAGAACAGGCTTTAGTATCAAGCTCCAAAGTCCAGATCAAAGTCTAGTCTAGGGCCAAGCTTAATTCAAGTCCCAGGTCAAGTACCAGGTCTAGCACCCAGTTTAACCCCACCTTCTCATTTAATGTGTTCCTTTGCTCCTGCTCCTCTGCTCCTTTTGCCCCTTTCCTCTGCATCATCTGACCCTCTGCTCTTGTTCCTCTGCTCCTCTGCATCATCTGACCCCCAACCTCTGCTCTTGTGCTTCTTTCTTCTGCATTATTTGACCCTCTCCTCCTCTGACCCTCTCCTCTGCATCCTCTCTTTTACACATAAATTCACACTTGAGCAGTGGCACAGCTGGATCCTGGACTGTGCCTGCTTTACTTCTGTATTCATCCTCACTCTGTTCTTTTTACAGGTCACAAAAAGCACTTAGTCCAGAGGAAAAAGTGGCACATGAGACACAGCAGTAATCAGTGGAAATTCTGATCCCTTACTCACCTCTTCTGACCTCTTCTGACCACTTGGAGCTGGTTGGACTTCTCGGATGTGTACTGACCAATCTGGTGTTTCCAAAGGACAAACACAAAAATGAGACAAGCTCAATCATATCTGAAGGACTGCCACAAGAAACACAAATCATTTCATATAAACATAAAGCTAATTTCACTTTCTGTTGTAATTTCATACAACATCAAGCTGTTGTCATACGTAGACTTACTCACAGTGGGAAAAAGAACCACAACTTTTACTCAAATAAGAGTACTGTTACACTGTACAATATATTACTCAAGTAGGAGTAGTAGAAGTAAAAGGGTCTGAAAACTACTCAGAGAAGTACAATTTTATGAAAGCTGTTCTTAAGTAAATGCTATTCTATTATCACTGAGCCATTTTCTACTGTTGCACTGACTGTATTTTTTATGCCGTGTGTTGTTTTACTCACTGTTACTATATTATCTGTCTATAGCACTTATTGTATTATATTCTACTGTGAAGTACTTTGAGAATAAAGATTGCTGTGAAAGAGATGACATCGAGAGACATGTCAGATTATATATATATATATATATATATATATATATATATATATATATATATATATATATATATATATATATATATATATATATATATATATATATATATACACACACACACACATACACAAACACACAACAATGGTCACTAAAATGAAACTGAGAAAAGCAATAATAAATTTAAATTTCCTCACAAATAACCAATGAAAATCAGACACTGTTTTTGAATTGTTGTTCAATAGAATAATTTAAAAAAAAACAAAAACTAATGAAACTGGCCTGGACAAAAATTATGGTTCCCCTAGAAAAGATTGTAAACATTTGGACAATAGGAACATGTTAAACTTCAGTGTGTCTCTAATCTGCGTCACAGGTTCTTCAAACTTGTCCTGAGTCAGTCTGTCTGTTTAAAGGGAGACATGTGTCATTGTGCTGTTTGGAGACATGATGGACACAACACTGAACATGGACCAGAGAAAGAGAAGAAGAGAACTGTGTCAGGAGACTAGAAAGAAAATGATAGACAAGCAAGTGAGACTGGAATTTGCCACTATGCATATTGACAAGTCACAAAGCTTCTGGGAGAATGTCCTTTGGACAGATGAGACAAAACTGAAGCTCTTTGGCAAGACACATCAGCTCTATGTTCACAGACGCAAAAATGAAGCAGACCAAGAAAAAAAACACTTTCCTACTGTGAAACATGAAGGAGACTTGGTTTTGTTCTGGGGCTGTTTTGCTGCATCTGGTACAGGGTGTCTTGAATCTGTACAAAGTACAACAAAATCTCTAAACTATCAAGGTATTTTGGAACGAAAAGTGTTGACTAATGTCAGAAAGCTTGGTCTCAGTCATAGGTCATGGGTTTTCCAACAGGATATTGACCCAAAACACACAGCTAAAAACACACAAGAATGATTAAGAACAAAACATTGGAATGTTCTGGAGTGTTCTTCTGTGAGCCCAGATCTCAGTTCTACTGTACATCTGTAAAATGAGCTGAAACATGCGTCTGGAGAAGGAACCCTTCAAACCTGAGACAACTAGAACAGTTTGCTCATGAGAAGTGGATTAAAATACCTGTTGATCAAAGCAGAAGTGTTATTGACAGTTACAGAAATCATTTGTTTGCAGAGTTTGCATCAAAAGGTTGTGTAACAAAATATAAAGTTAAAGGTACCATCATTTTTGTCCAGACCAGTTTCATTATATAGTTTTTTTCTATTAATTCTGTTGAACCACAGGTTAAAACAATGTTTGATTTTTGTTGGACAATTTTCAGTAAATTTTTATTTATTATTGCTTTTATCAGTTTCAAGTTATTTCAGTGATGATTGTTGATTTTTCTTTCATTGCCAGATATGCCTCTCTATCTGACCCTCTCCTCTTCATCCTCTGCTTCATCTGACCCTCTCCTCTGCATGAAATATGTATATATGAGCTATCATGAGCCTGTGCACCTGAGAAGTGTATGGCAAAGCCAATCACAGAATGATTACACACAAGACATCTTTTCAAGATTTTCTGTGCAGCATGATGATAGATGATGTCACCATGGTCAAACAGTGAAAGGATCATTATGTCTCATTTAATCAAAGTAGCAAAGGATGAACATTTTCTGTCCAAGATTGTACAGTTTAGCCTTCATCTGTGCCTGTAACACAGCCATGTGATAATGGAAGGACAATGAACTAGCCAGATTTGCATATGTCTGTTTTCTGTCACTTCCCGATAGTTCCTTTGGCTGTGGTGAATTTGGGGATATTTAGTTGTAATTACATTCAATAAGATTACAGGGGAAAATGCTGTGCTGTGTATTGAGAAAGCTCTCATGTAGACTGAGAGAGGCGCTTTTGGGGATTGGGCCGGTAGAGTACGTCTGCATACAGATGAGTAGTTCCTTTGCTAGTAAACAGTGGGACATCTATAAAAATGGAAAAGAGAGTTGGTCCAAGGATGGACACCTGAGGCACACCTCTTGAAACACAAAGGGGTTGAGAAAGCTGAGAATCAGTATTTCCTGTTACTCACGGTCTAACAAAAATGTAAAACCATGCTGTGGTGTGATTGGACCCCAATGTGGCAAAATCTTTCCTCTGTGAAAATAATGTCACGTTGTCACAATATTAAAGCAGACCTATTCTGCAAAATGGACTTTTCAGAGCTTTGAACCATGTCGTAGTTGTTTCCTCTCACTATTTACTCATCTGAAGTTTTATTTGGAGTGATTTGTGCATGTTTGAGCAATCATTAATTGCTTATTTTCAAAATGCTGATCAACCCCCGTTTGAACCGCCACCAGCATCCAGCACCCACTCGCCTGTATTTCTTCTCCAATTTTATTTATTTGTTAATCTGTGATAGGCATAGGATTCTGCAGCATCTGTGGTTCGGTACAAATAAAAAAAAACAAAAAAACACCACATCTCAGCTATCCATCTGATATGCTGACACCTTCACAGTTCATTGTTGTGACATTTACAGTAAAGGATAATTTATAATTATAATTATAGCAGACACAAGCACGATATGCCTGCTTTAAACAGCTCAGAATAATCTATGACTTGTTCACTGATAAGTTTCTCCATTACTGTTGAGGTCAGGTCGATCCCACCTTTAAAAAGCCACAAGTAAGGTAAGGGGTAAAAATGTTTTGGGATATGAGGGGAGATACCAGGATTTGTTTTTAGATCAAAAGCTCTTAACTTTATAAAATGTTGGTTAAACTAATTTGCCTTACTAAATGCTTGTCTGATATAACAATGAGAACCATGGACTGATGCAGTTCTTTAAGTGGGGGTCTTATCTGATGTTATAATGCTGTTCCCTCATCAAAAACATGCCTGAAGAGGATTAACATGTCATCCATGCATGTTTGAGTAATCTAGCGATCTCTCCTGGGCACTATTCAAATCTTCCTTATGGTCAGCAGTACAAACCCACGCCTCTTGTACAAGACTCAGTCCAAAACCCCACGTCAGCCATGCTCCTGTACCAGGTCAGCACTTCTGTCTGAAGAGGTGAGAGTGTGTCTAGAAAAGAGGCCAACCTCTTACTGCTCATGTGTTTACAGCTCCATTTTCTAGTGTTTAATAAGAGCTGTGCACTCTCCTCAGCTCTTTATGTTGGCTTGGTCGTGGTGGTCGTGGTGGTCGTGGTGGTCGTTGTGGTCGTGGGGATTGTGGTGGTCGTGGTGGTCGTGGTGGTCGTGGTGATCGTGGTGGTCGTGGTGGTCGTGGTGGTCGTGGGGATCGTGGTGGTCGTGGGGATCATGGTGGTCGTGGTGGTCGTGGTGATCGTGGTGATCGTGGTGGTCGTGGTGGTCGTGGTGGTCGTGGTGATCGTGGTGATCGTGGTGGTCGTGGTGATCGTGGTGGTCGTGGTGGTCGTGGTGGTCGTGGTGATCGTGGTGGTCGTGGTGGTCGTGGTGGTCGTGGTGGTCGTGGTGGTCGTGGTGGATGCTCCTGTGGCCAACCGGCAGTGTTTACAGGTTTAATTAAGAAAAAAATTTACTCAATATTTTTGGATTCTGACCAACTAAGAAGTGCATCTTGTGCAATTCAAAGGACAGACATTAAGGACTATTGGATTATGTGATTTGGGCAGTTTGTATTTTCTGTATCCATGGCGACCCTGCACCCTATGCTAATCAGCTAGCTCTAAAATGCTACATGCTTTCTACACCAAATATGGCATAAGATGATCCAGATGGAATATCCCGTCTCATCACCGAAAAAACAACAGAGCAGAGAGAGAGAAACTCAAGAGAGGCTTCCTGCTGTGTCTCCTGAGTTCATCTAGCTCCCCCTGGAGGCGGCTGTGATGCTGCAGGACATAGAGGAAACAGAGGAGGGACCCTTTTGTCCTGAGGGCTGCTACTCACAGTGGATCTGATGACTCGGCTGAGACTTTTGTTTGCTCGCTCTATGTGTTTGTACTGTCCCTCAGGGACAAATACAGTGATTTTGTTTTCATTCAGGAACCAGAAATAATTTGTTCCATTAGATTTTGAATTTGAATTTTTGAATTTTGAAGTACTGCTGAATTTCTCACTTTGAATTTAATTTTTTTAAATTAAATTTAAAAAGATGCTTGATTTAATTTTATTCTGAATTTTAGTTGCTGAAATTTTAAGTATAATTAAAACTGTGTGACTGAGGGGGCTAATTTTGACCAATCAGACTGGTTCACTGCACCATTTCCTCCTTGTTACTAAATTAGATCAGATCAATTTGAATCGATTGCTTTGGCCTTGGCATCTTGGATCTTTCCTACCATTTTTTTTTTTCATTGCAAATTATAAGTGTATAATTTGCAATGAAAAAAAAATGGCTGTTGAATTTGATTTTTTAATATATTGCATTTTAAACATTTTGAAAAAGTATACTTAAAATTTCATCAATTGCCACTCAGAATAAAAAATAATAATTCAAACATGTATATTTTTTTTTTAGAATTGAAAAAAGTAAGTGAGAATTTCAACTACATTTCAAATTCAAAATCTGATGAAACTGATGATCTTCCATAGATTTAAGAATACTGTAATGGACAGGCCTCCTCTTGTGTTCCTCCATGTTTCTGCTTTGTAAACTATGCTGCTGAACATCAGTGTGTATGGAGTGACACAACAAGGTTGAGTTTCCAAACCAGGAACATCTGCTAATAAAGAAAACACACACTCCATGCTCCTCACACTAGAGGCATGATAGTAGGACTCAGAAACACAGCAGCCACATTTGTGACTTATCAATGACACCAGAAGAATATTCACTGTAATCACTGAGAACCTCTCTAATGGTGCAGAGGAGAGGAGGAGGAGGAGGAGAGGACGGGAGGAGGAGGAGGAAGAGAGGGGGAGGAGAGGATGGGAGGAGGAGGAGGAGGAGAGGATGGGAGGAGGAGGGGAGGACATCGAGGAGGAGAGGAGAATGGAAGGAGAAGAATGGGAGGAGGATGGAAGGAGAAGAATGGGAGGAGGATGGAAGGAGAAGAATGGGAGGAGGATGGAAGGAGAAGGTTGCACAAGACTGTACACAGCAAAAGCACAATTACATTTTCATAGTGGAATCAAAAATGACTCTGGAATTGTTTCTACCAAAAAGTTTGAAATTTCATTTTTGAAACCTGCTGCGTTCAGAACAACACAGGCAGTTTGACGGCTCTTCACCTGGAGTCATGTTAAGAACAGAAGCAGTGCAGGGAGGAGCTAATGTCGTGTATACTATAAGATAATATTATTCCTCAGCTGTACTTGTAGTAGGGACATGTCAGTAATCAAAAACATGAGCAGGTGTACTTTTACTCTTACTTGAGTAATATTTTTTATCGAAGTTATAGTACTCTTACTTGATCTGTTGAGTTGTGGTGAGTATGTTGTGGTGAAGTGAGTAAGTGAGACAAGCTTTGTGTTGACAATCTGAAATGATTTGAATGTTACTTCAGATATGATTTAGTTTATCTCATTTGTGTGTCTGTCCTTTGAAAACACCAGATTTTGTGTTTTAAATTACATTTACTTCAAAATTATAAATCAGTTGTTCCAGCCCAACTATTATTCTTTAAGTTACTCTTCCGCCCATCCACACACACTTCCTCCTCCAGGGGAGAGGAGCTGGAGGAAGGGCACAACTCCCATGAACACTCGAGCAATGTTCATCTTGTGTTCCACAACTGGGACGAAAACCACACTGTTTCTTCTGAACCCCAGGTTTGACTATCAGTCCAATTCTCCTCTCCAGTACCCTGGAATAGATCTTACTGGTGAGGCTGAGGAGTGTGATTCCCCTGGAGTTGGAACACACCCTCTGGCCCCCCTTCTTAAATAGGGGGCCACCGCCTCACTCTGCCAGTCCAGAGATGCTGATCCCAACCACCAAGCGATGCTGCAGAGACGTGTCAGCCAAGACCCACAACATCCAGAGACTTAAGATACTCAGGACGGATCTCATCCACCCCCAGAGCCACCGAGGAGCTTTAACCACCTGAGTGACTTCGGCCAGCGTGACGAGCCCACCTCTGAGACCCCAGCCTCGGCTTCCTCCTTGGAAGACGTGATGGCGGGATTGAGAAGATCCTCAAAGTATTCCTTCCACTGTCCAACAACATCCCCAGTAGAGGTCAACAGCTCTCCCCCCGCACTGTAAACAGTGCTGGTGAAGCACTGTTTCCTCCTCCTTTCTTTAAAGCCGACTGATAATCCTCCTCCATGGCCTCCCTGATCTCCTCCCAACCCTGAGTTTTTGCTTCTGCAATTGCATGGGCTGCGGCACACTTGGCCTGGTAGGACTCCTTCTTCAGCCTGACGGCATCCCTTACTGCTGATGTCCACCACCGGGATTGCCACCATGACAAGCACCACAGACCTTACCTTAGGTATGAACAGCTGCATCGAAAATAGATTCGATGTCCCCAATCTCCCAGGGCAATCTCACCTGGAGGTGTGAGTTGAAGGTTCTCCTGACAGAGGGCTCAGCCAGATGTTCCCCACAGAGCCTCACAATATACTTGAGTTTTCCAGGTCTTTCCACCTGCGCCAGCAGACCCAACTCACCACCAGGTGGTGATCAGTTGACAGCCCATAGGACACAATTTCTGGTTCACTGGGGTGAACTTCAAAACACGGCGGCTGAGCTGTGGGGCAATGAGCAGGTCCACACCAGCCCACGGGAAATGCCAGAGGAAGAGTCCAGCCCCTTGAGTAGTGCTTTTCCCAAATAATTGTTTTGTTTTGTCTGAGCAATTTCTTGGACCACTAATTTGTCCTACTACCTGAGTAATATTATTCTGAAGTACTCGTACTTGAGTACAATTCTCTGCCTGCCTGTCTCCATGGAGAAGTTATTACATTACCTGGAAAGTTCTGTCACCACAGAGACAAGCAGGTGACCGGCAGCAATGAGGCCAAGTTACAGATCTATGAAGAGGCGACCTCCTTCACAGTAAGATGCAAGGAATTTAGTCACAAAAACACCTGTATTTGAAAAAATGAGAGTAAGACAGATACTTGTAATGCCAAACTGTGGAACAGGCAAAGCGATAACATCCCCATGACAACCAAGTAGCAGACATTCACTAGAAAGGTTTCAGAGTGTACCTTTAAGCAATACAAAGCCTGTAGAGTGTTTGAATGTGAGACATGTAATCTGTGAACATCTGTAGCATCTGAACTGCACAAATCTGTCTATGCTAATATCTACATCATGAAATCGATTTTTTTATTAGTTTTGTTCAGTAGTTCACTAATGTTGTCCAAGTTTTCAGCTTGTCCAAGAAAGCTGAAAGGCTGTAAAAGGCTGGAGACCAACTGGAATCTTACGCAGGAGAAGGTTATTTACCAGTTATCAATAATACGAGCCCGGGGGACATGAAAAGTCAACATAGTGTGATTTCAAAAGTAAACATAGTCTGATCTTTGAGTGTTCAAGCCCCTTGACTCTACTTCCAAAGGAGGAGCTTCAATGCAAGTGTGGTGAGACTCTGAAGGCCAGTAGACACTGATTAGACAACAATATGCCGCAGTTTCCATAATGGTATGTCAATGGTGTGCCAAGGGAAGATCATGTGTAAATATAGCTTTTGTGAGTCAATGTTAAACTGAGATGTAAATGGAAGATAAATTACTTAAATTATCTTACAATTAATGCTGGTGGAAAATGCAGCAGACATTTACAGACATTTTGCCGTAGAAAAGCATTAACCTGTAGTGACATTTACTCTACATCGCATAACTTCTGGCCATTGTTAAAAAGGTCTATTATACTTTTATCTGGACAAAACAGAAACTTTGAAGTCATTTATCTCAGTTTCACATTCTGGACAGTTGTGGGGCAGAATTGCGCAGGTGATCTAAATATGTGGGCAAAAAAAATAAAATCTAGCCAAGTTAAGATGACTTGAATTAACAAAGTTTTATCATGATTTGAGTAAATTTCACTTGACAAGTATTATCTGCCAGTGGAACAAGACTTTTTGTGCTTAAAATATGAAACTACATCTTGCTACACTGTACGAAAAACAACAACTCTTTGCCCTTAAAATAAGAAACAAAATCGAATGTTGCTTGAATTAAGAAAAACACACTGTGGTCTCGAAAGGACGAGATCGCGGATACAAGCGCTCGAAATGAGTTTCCTCCGCAGGGTGGCTGGGCGCTCCCTTAGAGATAGGGTGAGGAGCTCAGTCACACGGGAGGAGCTCGGAGTAGAGCCGCTGCTCCTCCACGTCGAGAGGAGCCAGTTGAGGTGGCTCGGGCATCTGTTCCGGATGCCTCCTGGGCGCCTCCCTCGGGAGGTGTTCCGGGCATGTCCCGCCGGGAGGAGGCCCCGGGGAAGACCCAGGACACGCTGGAGGGACTATGTCTCTCGGCTGGCCTGGGAACGCCTCGGGGTCCCCCCGGAGGAGCTGGAGGACGTGTCTGGGGTGAAGGAAGTCTGGGAGTCCCTGCTTAGGCTGCTCCCCCCGCAACCCGGCCCCGGATAAGCGGATGAAAATGGATGGATGGATGGATGGATGGACACTGTGGTAAAATTTACTCAAATAAAGTCAAATGTTCTTAATTTAAGTCATTTTAACCAACTTAGATATTACTTTTGCAGTGTATAGACATGTTTTTGATGAGGAGAAAGTAAAAAAAAAAAAACATCTGTTTGCATAATCCAGTTCAGTTACAGGTTCAAATGGGTGACGTTTCGGGTTTAGGTTAAGGTTATACCAACATCCAGAGACTTGAGATACTCAGGACGGATCTCACCCACCCACAGGCTTTATATTATGAATAGGATTTTTTTGACGGACAAAATAGCAAAATAAATAAATAAATAAATAAAAATTCTGGATCATGTGTCGTGGGTTCATACAAACATTTTAAGACCAAAATGACAAGGCTCACAGCACCAGTTACAGAGAGAGGAGCCACAAGATCCTAATGTAAGTCCATTGGAGCCAGAGTCAGAAGGGGCCGGAAGAACCTCCTGGAGCACTTCCTGTTTGGCACATGGCGGCTACAGCGTTAGATCTGTCCACTCGTATATACGGTCTATGGTTGTATGAAAGTGATGATAATGATGATGTATAGAAAATGTAAGTAAGTAAGTCTCCATTTATATGGCGCTTTTCACAGACATTTTTTTCACAGACGCTTTACAGAGCATTACATTCAGCATTATTCATTCACTTTATACCTGGTGATGGTGAGCTACTGTTGTAGCCACAGCTGCCCTGGGGCAGACTGACCGACCACCACCATCACTCACACACACACCACTTTCATACTAGACAACACAGTCTCACTGTGGGTGAAGTTTGCCACTAGCACCAATGCCAATCATTGATTAATTGTATTTAATTGACCTTGACTATCAACTGTTCATGGAGACCTGGAGCATGTTTTGGGTTGATAGGGGAAACCAGAGCACCCGGAGGAAACCCATCCAGACACGGGGAGAAACATGCAAACTCCACACAGAAAGGCCCGGGCGACCAGGGGATCAAACCTTCTTGCTGTGAGGCATGAGTGCTAGCCACTCAGCCAAATGTCTAATAAAAAGGTTGTGTAATCATATTGTGTCTAAATGTGTTTGTTGACATTCAACATCCAAATTTAATGTTAGCTACTTTTAAACTCTTTGGGTTTTCTGACCAACTGCATGTGATGTTTATAATTAGTTCTACTCATATTGTTGATGTATTTCAACAGGATAATAAAAAAAAAACATGTTTTTGGAGGAACACGGAGTATTACATGCGAATATTACAATGCAATTTCAAGAAAACAACCAAACTGGGTCATTTTTGACCCACTTATGCATCTAAGGGTTAATGTGAGTAGGTCTTACAGCTTTGTAACTAGAACCATTTGATTCTCTGACCCTGAATATGTGGGTTTAGCAGTTAAAATCAACATTTCAACTTATTCAGAGGTGAGATATTTCAAAAAGAGTTTCAATATGGCCGCCATATAGACATGTGGGCAAATGCAAACATTGATTTTCTGACTCCAAAATATATAGTTTAGCAAATCCTCCAAAAATTCCCTCTAAGGTTAAAAAATGAATATAAGGAGCTGGACTATCAGAATCAGTTTTCAGAAAATCACGGTAAGTTCCCACCGTGCAGAGAAACATGAGTGTGTGTGAGTCTGAGGGGATGCCTCACTGATGAGTCACGCTTCACCTGCCGCTTCACCTGCCGCTTCACCTTCCACCAATGCACGAATCACTCTGCCGCCGGAATCCTCTCCCCCTCCTCACCCCCTCTATGGGCCATTTCTCCACTCCCCTCCACTGCAGTCCTTCACACTCTGTCCTCCACTCCCCCTCTCTTCTCCTCTCTTCTCCACACTCCTTCTATCTGCACCGCCTCTTTTTCTCTCCTATTTTTAACTCCTCAGTGTCTTCACAGTCTCATCACTCCATCCTCGACTTCTCCTCTCTCCCCTCTCCCTCTCTCCTCACTCCCCTCCTCATTCCATCTCTTTTCTCTCTCATCATACTTTCCTCCTCTCTCACTTCTCCCTCCCTCCTCCGTGCCTCCACTGACCCTCCTCATTTCTTCCTCATCCCCTCCTCCCTTCCTCCTTGTTCCCTTCTCTCTTCCATCTCTCTCTTCCCCACCCCTTCCCTCAATCACATCACACACCCTCTCCCTCCTCCTTCTTGCTTTACCTGTCTCCTCACACACTCCTCCCTCCTTTCACTCTCATCCACCCTCATCTCTCTCTCTCTCTATCTTCCCCCTCCTCATGCCTTCCTCTATCTCCTTATCTTTCTCCCTCTCTTGTTGTCTTCTCCATCACTCCTTTTTCCTCTTTACTCTCCCTTTCTCCTCTTTCTCCCTCCACTCATTTCTTTCCCCTTCTCCTCTCTTACTCCTTTCACAACTCCTCCTCATCCCTTATTGGTCCTCCCTTACTCCTTCCTCTTTTTCTTTTTCATACCTCCTTCCTTAAACTGCCCCTCCCCCTTCTCCTCTTCATCTCTCTTTCTCATCCTCTATCTCTGCCCTTCCCCTCTCAAAACGTCCCTCCTCTCTCGCCCCGTTCTCTCCTCTTGTCTCTCCTTCTCTCCTCTCCCTCTCTCCCTCCCTCCTCCCTGCACATTTCTTCAGCCTTTGAACAGTGCTAAATATATCTTCCTCTTGCACCTAAAGTCCTTCTCGTGCTCCTCTGCTCTGCGCCGGAGCCCAGGCACCGTCACGCCGGATACAGCTGCCACGGGGAGAGTGAGGCTCAAGGGCACAATGGCAGGAGCAGGGATCGGACCAGACCATTCTCTGAAAAATGCCCCCCACGCAGTAAAACCATGGGGCTGTGAAGTGATGATGTCATAACTGTACTTTACAACAGGATTTCAACCATATTCACAACTTGTTTAAATGGAGGGTTCACCACCTGCTTGTCTCCATGGAGATATTATGACTTTGCTCGAAATAGTCCACAGAACAGCAAAAACAAGATATTAATAACTATAAACCAGTGCAACAAATCTGCAATCAGACAGTTAAACAGCAAAATCTATCACAGAATTCTCACCTCAAATTTAATTGTCCTACAAACTGGAGTTTTGTTAGAACGTTTATTCCTCCTCAAAAACACACCTGGACTTTTATGGTCAGTCTGTTTACATCTTCAAAGCTCAAAAAGCACTGTTCCACTTTGTGATGTCATGTAGTGTAGTTTTCAGGTTAACAGCTCCTTCAACCTTTAGTTCAGTAGAGATCAGTGATTCCAGGGCTGAAATGATCCAAGTGATTCTGGTGAAGGTGTGTGGAGTTTAAAAACACAGTGGAGCTCTTCTTGTATCACCACTCAATGAATGTTATGAGTGACCTGCCTGACCTCATCTGAACCAGAACACTGATGTTCATGTGGAGGGATTTATCACACACACACACACGCACACGCACACACACGCACACGCACACGCACACACGCACACACACGCACATACGCACGCACGCATACACACGCACACACACGCGCACACACGCGCACACACACGCACACATACGCACGCACACACGCACACACACACGCACATACGCACGCACACGCACACACACGCACATACGCACGCACACACGCACACACACACGCACATACGCACGCACACACGCACACGCGCATACACACGCACACTCACGCACACGCACACACGCATACACACGCACACACACACGCACATACGCACACACACGCGCACACACACGCACACACGCACACACACACGCACACACACACACACACACAAACACACACACTGTAAGTTGTGTACTGTTGTACTGTGAGGCAGGGCGAGTTTATTTGTACAGCACAGTTTGTACACGTAGTAATTGGAAGAGCTTTACAGAATAAGAAATACATTCAAATGACAAAAGAAACAAATGAAAACATAATCATCATGAATGAAACAAGAAAGAGACGTTATGAGAGAGAAAAGTACAGAATGAAAACCTCTCAGTGCCACACAGCTCAACACAAACGTTTACTACTGAATGTACTACAGTACTACTGCACTCTACTACTGAATGTACTACAGTACTACTGCACTCTACTACTGAATGTTCTACAGTACTACTGCACTCTACTACTGAATGTACTACAGTATTACTGTAGTTCTGTGCAGTACTACTGTGCAGTACTATGGTGTAGTACTATTGTGCAGTATTTTTGTGCAGCATTTTGTGCAGTACTATTGTGCAGTACTATTGTGCAGTACTGTTGTGCAGTATTTTTATACAGTATTTTTGTGCAGTACAATTGTGCAGTACTATTGTGCAGTATTTTTGTGCAGTACTACTGCGCAGTATTTTTGTGTAGTATTTTTGTGCAGTATTTTTGTGCAGTACTACTACACAGTATTTTTTGTGTAGTATTTTTGTGTAGTATTTTTGTGCAGTATTTTTGTGCAGTACTACTGCACACTGTTTTTGTGTAGTATTTTTGTGTAGTATTTTTGTGCAGTATTTTTGTGCAGTATATTTGTGCAGTACTACTGTGCAGTAATTTTGTGCAGTATTTTTGTGTAGTATTTTTGTGTAGTATTTTTGTGCAGTACTACTGTGCAGTATTTTTGTGTAGTATTTTTGTGCAGTACTCGTGCTGTGCTTCACATGTGAAAACCTGACAGAGCAGAGATGTTCAAACAAGAGTCACAAGGTCTAGCTCTATCTACACATGTGTTCCCATGGCAACATGTTAAAAATATAAACTCCTAAAAGTGGTGCTGAAGGTGCATCACAGGTCTGCGGTTCCATCCCCGCACCCAAACATCATAGCCTACTTTTGTGCCATTGTGCAAGACAGTCTTGTCTCGAGTGTCTGTGCACAGGTGAAGTATGTGAGTATATGACCTCCGGTTCTACAGGGCCACGCGGGTCACTCCAGGCACGTGCACTCAGATCCACGGGGACAGCAGGTGCTGAACTCTGAGTTGGACCCGCGGACAACAGACTGACAGCGCACAACTCACAGCTCCGTACTTGACAATCGGACTCGTGATGGGTGACCGATGTTCCGTGGCGAGCTGGTTTGTAGTTGGATTCCCCCCCCCCCCGTCCTCCTCGCCGCTGCGTGTGCCCCTCGCCGCTGCGTGTGCCCCTTGTTGGTGCGTGGGCTCTTTACGCACAGACGACACACGGTGCGCGAGGAGGAGAGAGAGAGCGCGCGCTGTGTGTGTCTCTGTGCAGCAGGAGCAGTGTTCAGTCCGTTCCGCAGCTCACCGGCTTCGGATCGCCTTAGCCCCGGCTCCCGCTGCCTCATGGACGGTACCTCCGCGGATCAACCGAGCGAATACACGGGCTTCTGGGTCACGCGTGACGGGGAAAACCCATGGACCTGGAGGAGGAGAAGTAGTGTCGATGCCGCGATAGACGGAGCCGCGTGAGAAGAGGCACGCTCCACTCACCTTCATCCTCCGAGCATCTACTCAAGGTACGGCTCCTCTCCGGTCTTAAGCCGTGAGCGCCCACGGCTGCGCTGAGGCTGCTGCTCCGGGTCTGAAGGCAGATTCCCGGAACCTAAACGTGGCTTTGGATACGTTTGACAGGAGGCAGTGACGCAATAGAAAATCCTCCTCTCGCGCGCGCTAATATGGCTCATAAACTGCTCATTTGTTAGGCCCGGGGGGACGAGAGAGTGGTGCCCGAGCCAGTACACGCTCTGAGCGGGCTCCAGCGCAGGACGAGTTGGAGGAGGACCGTGCTGTGTGCTGATGTCCAAGCCGAAAATGACGCGCGGTTGACAGGCTGTGTAGAGTCCACAGAAGAGGTCAGCCGTCCGTGGACCTCTCACTCCCACGCTCGGTTCGGGGCTTTATCCTCCGTGTATTAGAGTCTCTGTTACAGCTTAATGTGGTTTATAAAGAGCGGTCCACGTGCACTTAGTGAGATTGGTCTGGCAATGCAACGGAAAGTCGGCATTACTTGATTGTCACAGGATATTTAGGCTCCCGGTCTATTTTAATCGCGTTTGAGAATTGATTTAGTCTTGGTCTTAATATAGAACTGAGGTCTTTTTTGAAGCGCTGCTTGAATCCTAGTTTAGTTCTAGTTCAGTTCTGATTAGGGCTAAGATCAGGTTTAGTCCTACTAGTCCACACGTGCCATGCTCTGATTTTATGTTAGCCCTTATGTTGTCCTAGTTTAGACCTGGTCTAATCCTGGTTTAGTCCTGGCGAGAACGAGATCTGGTTTAGCTCTACAGTCCATGGCACAGGTCTCTGATCTTGTTGTAGTTGTAGTTTAGTCCTAGTTCAGTCCTGGTTAAATTCTAGTTTTGTCCAATAATTCTCAGTGTTGTGAAATGACTGAATACTATGTACTAAAAATATATATTCGGAATACAAATTTTGGGTATTGTATTTCAGTACAATAACTTTTTCATTTGGTGATAATCAGGTATTCAGTATTCTATAACTAAATACGTTTTCATGTATTCTTCCCATCACTGTTAATTCTACAGGCTTTTAGGTTGTTATTAGAGCCCAGTGTAGTCCTGGTTTAGTCTTGGACTGGTTTAGACCTGCTTTGGTCCTGCTTTAGTCTAGATCTGGTTCAGACCCGGCATGCATACATGTGTCTTTGTGACTTCTTTTTGCGGTGAAGCCATGGTTTAGTTCTGGTGTAGACCTGCTTTAGTCCTGATGAACGCATTCGGTCGAGTTCCATTTATCAGTTTTCATCCTATTATAGCATCAAATGTAGTCCTGGTTTAGTCCTGGTTTAGTCCTTGTTTAGTCCTTGTTTATTCTTGGTTTAGTCCTGGTTTACTCCTAGTTTAGTTCTGGTTTAGTCCTGGTTTAGTCTTGGTTTAGTCTTGGTTTAGTCCTGGTTTAGTCCTGGATTAGTCCTGGTTTATTCCTGGTTTAGACCTGGTTTAGACCTGGTTTAGTCCTGGTTTAGTCCTGGTTTAGTCCTAGTTTAGTCCTATTTTATTCCTGGTTGGCATGGTGTTCCACAGTGTTATGATAGAGCAGTGTGGGTAACATGGTTGGCACGGTGTTCACGTGTTGTTGTTGAAATATGACATAATAATGTTGCTCAGTTATGGAAAAATCCTGATAATACGACAATATGAAGCCATCGGTCACGTCTCAGGCTGCACAGAAGAGCAGACACAGTGTCATGCATTAGTCATGATTTGTAATGTATGTTTTAAAGGGTCATAATGGAACCTTCCTGGTGGAGTCTATGGAGATGTTGATATTAAAAGATCATATGACGCTATTTTCTGATCTATGTTATGTAGTTAGTTTCCTCATCACAAACAGACCTACAGTTGTGTTTTGTTTCATTCACACATGTTTAACACACAAACCTGCACATTTAGGCTGAGTTCTTCTCTCAAACAGAAAACATTCTGTTCCACACTGTGATGTCAGGTGGTAATATAGAAAGTGCTCCATTGTGTTTTAAAAGTTCATGCACCATCACTCGAATCATTTGGATCATATCAGGGCTGGAATTTCTAACATCTTCTGCACTAAAGGTAAAAGGAGCTGCTGTGGTACATTCCAGATGAGCAATAATGTCTCCATGGACACAAGCAGGTCATGGACCTAGGGCTGTTGAAAGTGTTTCAGTGTAGAAGAACGTTTCAGTGTAGAAGAACGTTTCAGTGTAGAAGAACGTTTCAGTGTAGAAGAACGCTTCAGTGTAGAAGAATACGACGCGTGGATGTCCCATTATCCCAGAGTCTGGTGCTGTGAGGGTTTGTCCTGTAGGGGGTGTGATTCTGCTGACAGGTGTCCATGAGAGGACATCAGAGGACTCTAGAGGACATGAGAGGACGCCAGAGGACATGAGAGGACATGAGAATACATGAGAGAGTGTGAGAGGACGTGAGAGGACATGACCTCACATGACGTGAGAGGACCTGAGAGGACATGAGAAAACATGAGAGGACATGAGAAGACATGAGAGAGTGTGAGATGACCTGAGAGGACGTGAAAGAACGTGAGAGGACATGACAGGACGTGAGATGACGTGAGAGGACCTGAGAAGACATGAGAGAGTGTGAGAGAACATGAGAGGACGTGAGAGGAGGTGAGAGAACATGAGAGGACGTGAGAGGAGGTGAGAGGACATGAGAGGACGTGAGAGGACGTGAGAGGACATGAGAAGACATGAGAGAGCGTGAGAGGACATGAGAGGACATGAGAGGACGTGAGAGGACGTGAGAGGGCATGAGAGGACATGAGAGGACATGAGAGGACATGAGAGGACATGAGAGGACGTGAGAGGGCATGAGAGGACATGAGAGGATGTGAGAGGACGTGAGAGGACGTGAGAGGATGTGAGAGGACGTGAGATGACATGAGAGGATGTGAGAGGACATGAGAGGATGTGAGAGGAGGTGAAAGGACATGAGAGGACGTGAGAGGACATGAGAGGATGTGAGAGGAGGTGAAAGGACATGAGATGACATGAGAGGATGTGAGAGGACGTGAGATGACATGAGAGGATGTGAGAGGACATGAGAGGACATGAGAGGACGTGAGAGGACGTGAGAGGACATGAGAGGACATGAGATGACATGAGAGGATGTGAGATGACATGAGAGAGCGTGAGAGGACATGAGAGGACGTGAGAGGACATGAGAGGACGTGAGAGGACGTGAGATGACATGAGAGGATGTGAGAGGACGTGAGATGACATGAGAGGATGTGAGAGGAGGTGAAAGGACATGAGAGGACGTGAGATGATGTGAGAGGACGTGAGAAGACATGAGAGGACATGAGAGGACATGAGATGACATGAGAGGACATGAGAGGACATGAGATGACATGAGAGGATGTGAGATGACATGAGAGAGCGTGAGAGGACATGAGAGGACGTGAGAGGACATGAGAGGACGTGAGAGGACATCATAGGACATGAGAGGACGTCAGAGGATATGAGAGGACGTCAGAGGACATGAGAGGACGTGAGAGGACGTGAGAGGACGTGAGAGGACGTCAAAGGACATGAGAGGACGTCAGAGGATATGAGAGGACGTCAGAGGACATGAGAGGACGTGAGAGGACGTGAGAGGACATGAGAGGACATGAGAGGACATGAGAGGACGTGTGAGAGGACGTGAGAGGACATCAAAGGACATGAGAGGACATGAGAAGATGTGAGAAGACATGAGAGGACATGAGAAGATGTGAGAGGACCTGAGAGGACATGAGAGGACATGAGAGGATGTGAGAGGAGGTGAAAGGACATGAGAGGACGTGAGAGGACATGAGAGGACATGAGAGGATGTGAGAGGACGTGAGATGACATGAGAGGATGTGAGCGGACATGAGAGGACATGAGAGGACATGAGAGGACGTGAGAGGACATGAGAAGATGTGAGAGGAGGTGAAAGGACATGAGAGGACGTGAGATGATGTGAGAGGACGTGAGAAGACATGAGAGGACATGAGAGGACATGAGATGACATGAGAGGACATGAGAGGACATGAGATGACATGAGAGGATGTGAGATGACATGAGAGAGCGTGAGAGGACATGAGAGGACGTGAGAGGACGTGAGAGGACATGAGAAGACATGAGAGGACATGAGAGGACATGAGATGACATGAGAGGACATGAGAGGACGTGAGAGGACGTGAGAGGACGTTAGAGGATGTTAGAGGATATGAGAGAACGTCAGAGGACATGAGAGGACATGAGAGGACATGAGATGACATGAGAGGACATGAGAGGATGTGAGAGGACGTGAGAGGACGTGAGAGGACGTCAAAGGACATGAGAGGACGTCAGAAGATATGAGAGGACGTCAGAGGACATGAGAGGACGTGAGGAGAGGACGTGAGAGGACATGAGAAGATGTGAGAGGACCTGAGAGGACATGAGAGGACATGAGAAGATGTGAGAGGACATGAGAAGATGTGAGAGGACCTGAGAGGACATGAGAGGACATGAGAGGACCTGAGAGGACATGAGAAGATGTGAGAGGACCTGAGAGGACATGAGAGGACATGAGAGACCTGAGAGACATGAGAAGATGTGAGAGGACCTGAGAGGACATGAGAGGACATGAGAAGATGTGAGAGGACATGAGAGGACATGAGAAGATGTGAGAGGACCTGAGAGGACATGAGAGAGAGAGAGAGAGAGAGCCTACCACATAAAGAGAAGAGAGAGAGAGAGAGAAACAAAGATAGACAGATGAAGAGAGAGAAATGGACAGAGTACAGGTGCAGACCTTGGTGATGAGATGAAGATAGTGTGTCTTTATTTTGGCTGCCCCCCCCTCCCTCTCTCTCTCTCTCTCTCTCTCTCTCTCTCTCTCTCTCCCTTCCCTCTCTCTCTCTCTCTCTTTCTGTCTGTTCCTCTGAAAGCATCGTGTTTGTCGCCACAGCAACGGTGACAGTGGGTCAAGTTGTGTTTATGAAAAACAAATTACAGCACTGTAACGTGTCAAAACACCCCCTCTGTGTACTGGAGCACTCTCCTCTCTTCCTCTCTCCCCGCCTTCTCCTCCCTCTCTTCTCTCTCCCTCTCTGACCCTCTCTCTCTCTCTCTGTCCCCCCCCCACACACACACCACAATCACACTCTTCCTCTCGTCCGCCCGCTCCTGTCTCCCCGCTGGGCGTCTCTGAGGACAAAACAAGCTTCAAAGTGTTTTTCCACTGTGTGCTGTTACAACTAAAACACTTGGACGTTTTGGAATTCACCTCCGTTAGAGTTGTGCCTTTTCTCTGTGTAAAACTAAACCAGCACCTCTCCACCATGACACAGAGCTGGAGGATGTGATGAAAGAGTGATCAGCGGGAGAGGAGGAGAAGGAGGAGAGGCTGAGGAGGAGACGCAGAGGAGGAGAGACTGAGGAGGAGAGGAGAAGGTGAGATTGAGGAGGAGAGGAGAGGTTGAGATTGAGGAGGAAAGATTGAGGAGGAGCAGAGGAGGAGAGACTGAGGAGAAGAGGAGAAGGTGAGATTGAGGAGAGGAGAAGGAGAGGAGGAGAGAATGAGGAG